>NC_134318.1:41448444-41783944 GCF_964195595.1 Calonectris borealis
GGGGGTGTTGTTTGTTTCTTGGGTTTTTTTTTTGTTGGGGTTTTTTGTTTTTTAGCTAAGGTTATACATTTGAAATATGTGACAGCAAACTATTACTTTAAATGCACATATATTGTTGTCTACCATATTAGGGCAGTTTGGAGACTTCATTTTTGTATAAATAGCTTCAGATCACTTAATGAGCATCCTGGTAAATAAACTCTTTCAGCGGGGTCAATTCCGTTTAGCCCTTTTTTTCACAGAGATCACCACTTCCTTTCACTTTTAATATCTGTATAGATCTGATGAAGATGTTTGTTATTAGATTTGGATCTTTTGTAATCCAATCCTCTGCTACCTAACGGAAATGAATATGAGGGGATGTGATGAAGTCATGGCTAGGTGTATTTCCCCATGTAAATACATTGCAGGGTCTAATGTCTGTTTCTTGAGGCAAAAATTTCAACAAACGCACCATGATTTTTCTCCTTTTTGAGCTATAAAGCTGGAGGTTAAATGACCAAGAAGCAATTAAATAGATAACCTCTGCATTGAAGAAACTAGCCCTTCAGAGTACTTTCTTTGAATGAGAGCCCATTTGTGTGTTCCTGGTGAACATGTACTTATGTGAGTCACTTGAGACTCACTTGAGGAGTATTTCTCTTGAACTGCTAGAAGTTGGGTGTGCTTGTACACTGTTATTTCTCATTCTCCATGTGTGAGCTTACAAGGCAGAATGAGGATGCTGCTGTTTCAGTTCCTCTCTAGCATCTTGTGAGATGGAGAGCTCTCTATTCTGCATTATAGCATGGTTTTCTTGATTATTTTTTATGTCAGTGACTTTTATTTTTCCCCATTGTGCAGTTTGCGAAAGCAGTATTCCAGCCTTTGTGCTGTGTATCTTGCCATAGGGACGAGTTCGTGGAGGTGCTCCTCTTTCTTGCTCTGTAGGAGGCCAAAGGCTGTGGTCACCGATGACCTGAGAGTCCTGAAGCGGAGAATAGTTCAAGTCATTGCAGTTGGACCTTACGGCACTGGCTGGAGGCTTCTGGCAGACTTTGGACAGAGACTGTTTCCCTGTGAAGTCCGTCTTTATCTCATCCATCCTGTTTCCTCTTCTTTTTTAGTAGCAAAAGCAAGTCCTCTTGAGCCCATACCTTATCGCTGAGACTCATCAAGGGAGAGTAATTTTCACCTTGGCACTGAGTTTTTAATGCCTATATCAATTTTTCCACTGCAAGCCAAAACACACCACCGTAAGCATGTATTGATCTCTTCATCCTTGGCAGCCCTTTGCCTCCTAGCTGTCAGTTTTTTCTGGTACCTGCAGTGCATATTTTAGCACTGGTGATACTGCCTTGTCCATCCCGTGCTTGTAACCAGTAGACTGTCAGCTGAGCCTCAATTTTCACTATGGAGGGATTTTGAAGTTGGCACCTGTGTGGCACCCATGCAATGCAATTGAGTACTCTCTTACTCTTCTATAGCACTGACACCTTGGCACCCGGGGTGCGGCATCTCCTAAATACTGACGAGAATCATCAGGAATGGTTGAGGGTGGAAGTGCACATTCTGTCTCTGGACGTCTCTTCAGCAAAAGATGAAGCTAGTAAAGGTACTTAATTCTGGTGAATCAAAGCCAGGGTCACCATCTTTTGGCGATGCAGATCTTCATCAGCCTTTGAGCTACTGGTATTTGGTGTAGCTTCTCAGCACCGATTTGCTCATTCTGTAACTCCTGCCTATCCTCACTGCCTCTGGATGCCAGTTACGTCCACTGCAAAAGGAGAGAGACCAAATGTGTATCAATATGGCCTCAAGTTGCGCCAAGAGAGGTTTAGGCTGGACATTAGGAGAAATTTCTTTCCTGAAAGCGTGGTCAGGCCTTGGAACAGGCTGCCCAGGGCAGTGGTGGAGTCACCATCCCTGGAGGTATTTAAGAGATGCGTAGATGAGGCGCTTAGGAACATGGTGTAGTGGGCGTGGTGGTGTTGGTTTGACAGTTGGACTCGATGATCTTAGAGGTCTTTTCCAACCTTAATGATTCTATGATTCTAATAAAGGGAATGTTTGGTTGCAGAAGGAGCTTCCGCTGTTGAGTAGCACTCTACTGCTACCAAGAGGAGGCTTCCTAGAGTTGAAAGCGTTACTTTGAGCTATTGATCTCTTGGCTTCTCAGGAAAGTGTTAGGTGTAATGCTTAATAAGTGCTTTCACATTGCAATATGGGGTCATCCCCTCTTAACTGAGATTAATCTTTCGTTTTCATTTTTTAGTCTTGTGCCTCATGCTGTGGTCTGTATGTTACTCGCACTCTTGATGTCGGGATGGTGATGTTTACTGGTCCAGAACTATTGAAAATCCTCTTAAATAAAGACTTAATTGAGTGCTCATGAGCATTTCTGAATGTTCCAGGGACTTCAGCTTTTGTGTGAAAATAATCTCTAAGCAATGATATAGTCATTAAGGACTGCCATGAAGCCTCCTCTTGTGAGTCATCCATATGCCATCAAGTCCAAGCAATTTGGGTAATATCACTAAAAAAAAATGTCAGTGTGTTATATCTTTTGTGTGGCTGTCAAGAGCTTCATCTGTATTTTCCCAGATACTGTATAATTAGAGATCTCACGGGCCAACAGCCAATGTAGCATTTGACAAAGTAAATTCTTCGGTCACGTTTTCAGAGATTGTCGGCCAGGTGGATTTTATTGTACAAGGGCGACTCTTTGGAGTGACCCATGTTGTGATAGTGTATGTCCATGTGTCAGGAAAATAAAAATTTCTTAACGGTAACTATTGTTTTTCAAGATACTTTGTTCACGTGCATATACACACATAACTGTGCTGCTTTCTGTCTGTCTTACACATATGACTTCTCTGAGAAAAAGCTGCTTGCCAGCTTGGTAGTCCAGCCGCTTTAGTATAGAGACGTAGTACACCTTCGGGCAAAGCAGACCTCGCATCTTCTTCCATGTGTACATGAGATAGTTGGGCAGACTGGTAGGGAAAGGGTCTTGGGAACTGGTGTCTAGTAGGGTAAAATAGTTGGAAAAGTCTCATGGTTTTCTTCTGTTCCTGTTCTACAATGTTACTTAGAGGAGGTGGAAAAATACCAAAATGTTCTTAATTCTTCCTCGTCCCTTTCTGCTCTCCTTTCCCTCACCCCCAAAATATGTTTTAGTACTATGCTGATGGTATATACATTGTGTAACTTAATTGTCATTATTCCTTCTTGAGTAAATCTGATGAACAAGAATAACCAGTTCCCCTCCTTTGGGCATGGATTTATTTGGGGGCTGGGAATGGGGGCGGCTAAAGGGTTTTAACTTCACTCTTTCCTGCTTTTGCGGATAAAGTGTGCATGTTTCTAGTCTCATGCTGTGGTTGGTTGCAGCTGATGCCACCATACAGAAGGCAGGTATCTCTGGCTGTGCCAACTCTCCTAAAGGAAAAAGAGCATGGTCCAGAGTTAGGAGTGAACCCTAGGTCCCTGCACTCCCTCTCTGCAAGACAATTTGCAGGTTATACCTTAATTAAATTCATTAGATCAGTGCCCCAGTGTTACCTGCTGGTAGGTTTAGGAGTATCAATCTTTGCCTTATTTCCCTTACATTCTTGACTTGAGCCAAAATGTTGAGCTCCATTATTTAGCTCCACATCCATTTTCTTCATCTTCCCTATCTCTCTCTGCAGGACCTGTACTTGCCTTGTACAGGCAACTACATCTGAATATCAGCATAAAGTATTTCAGCAGCATTTTTTGAGCTATAAAAGACCATGTCACGCAGCTGCATGTTAATGTGAATAACATCATACATCTCAGTAAATCATGTTTGCATGGTTAGGCTGTACTGCGTTGATAACCGGTACAGGTAAGGTAAAAGAAGTTTAATACACCTTGCCAATGTTCAACCAGTTAAGCAAGCGTGAAGCTAAGCTTGTATGTAATGCTTTGAGTCATGCTGTGTGATGGCGCTGAATAGGTCCAGTTAATCAATGTTTTTAAGCACAGGCAGTTAACATCAGTGAGACCACTCAAGGATTTTGCTGAACTGGGGCTCGTGGCGGCGCAGGTGGGAGGGTAGTGCTTGTCCAAGCATTACTAACCTAATGACTCTTTTTCACTTGCTTATAACTTTTTCAGGTTTTTATGGTTTTGGTTGAAAAGCAGGTGACTGGAAATCTGGAAGTTATCTTCTTTTTCCTAATTTTTTTTTTTTTTAATCTTATGTAAGCACTGAAGCAGATTGGCTATTTAGGCAGTGCTGTGAAGTTATTTAAAGCTGTGTATGTAACCTTATGTTTTGTGTGCAGACTGCAGGGAAATCTTGCTGCCAACAATGACAGATCAGCTGAAGTATCACTTGGAAAGACAAGAAGATTTGGAGGCTTGTTGCCAGTTGCTGAGTAACATCCTGGAAGTGCTTTACAAGAAAGATGTGGTTAGTATCGTACATTTCTGTGATGATTAGCACTTAAAAGAAATGGATCTTAGTAGAATGAATTAAGCAGGTAACTCCTGATGGCTTAGATTTTTTCTTTGCTTCCCCCCCCCCGCCCCAACCAGTCTCTTTTAAGTTGTCTTTGTAGGTGATCTTCACCAGTGATGAAGATGTGTTGTGTGACATCTCGGGATGTTTCTTACTGCTTCTGAGGCACATCCAATTCAGCACTATTACCCAATAACACTTTTCCAGACATTAGTTAGATAGTGAGTAAGTAGATATTCTTAGGAGTTCAATCTTTCTCTTACATGATGTCTGGCCTCTGCCAGATGGAAAATGTTTGTTTTGGTTTGTCTTGGTTTTTTTTCCGCATGAGCATTTTGGGAAATGCACATTTGAGTTGTGTTGATACTGGCCTGCTAGGCCAGTGTGAAGGGGTGTGCGCGCGGGTGCGTGTGTGTAGATACGCACAGGCACACACGCGTGCGTGCACGCACACACTGTTGTTGACAAGCAAACTTGTTTAGCTTTTTGAAGTGCCATTTAAAGTTGGCTAATAGAATTCTCCACCTCAGTAAGAGAGAACCTGAATTGGAAAGTGATGGTTTCTGCATGTATATTATAACTAGGGTAATTGTCTTACCCATTCAGAATGTAAACGTATGAGGCAGTTGCACATGAGAACCTGTGCAGTGCCCTGAGCTGTTATGCAGATGTGTAACTTGCATAATAGTCCCTTTTTGTCTTCTCTTGACTTCACGCAAATATGCAAATATTGGTGCTTTGCCGGAGAGCTGCAATGATTTGATGCTCTCTTGAAGTTTGGGCTGATGAGGCTGCTGCCTTGAACCTTCATTCCTATGCAGAATCATACACTAATTTATTTGGAAAGGACCTCAGGGGTCAGCTACTCACATCATATCTAGCATCTTATTTGATGATGTTTTCTGGGCTCGTTCTGATTTTGTTTCTTTTTTAAAGTAGTTTTCTGTGACTGCTTCAGAGAGTGGGTTATTTTAAAAGAGGAATTTGTGTTTGACAGCTTGGCTGCTTCTTGTCACTCTTGGTTGGCTGCATTTCTCTCCGTGGTAGCAACTCACTTGCAGCTCCACCATTTCCTGGGCTGAGCTGGAGCAGGGCGGCAAGAGTGGCAGGAGCGGAGCCGAGAGCTGCCCTGCGCCCCTGATGGTTAGCGGCCGGCGGCGAGGGGGCTGCAGAAAATAGATACCCATTTGCTAACAGAGCAGGAGGATGGAGAAGAGGACAGGGAAAGGCGGGAAACACTGCGAGCGAGGAGCGATGTAAAGTAAAATTGAAAATGGGCAGGAGCAGCAGAAGTGCCGGGAGGAGGAAAGTCTTGGAGAGAACTCACAGGAGAGAAAGTAGGGAGAGCTGGAGGGTGGAGAGGAGCAGGGTACTGAGATAGACGCATTCTTCCCTGCGGATGTTCTTGGTACCAGAATTGTAAGGTTTATCCCAAAGACAGATCTGTCAGCAGCAGGAAGAAGAGTCTATACTGGAGCAGTAGCCGTGTATATATGTACCTATGATGGCTCATTCTTCAAATATGCAAATGCATTTTTCATATATGCAAGTCTGCCTTTGATAATTAAGCATAATCCAATGATAAGATGTGGGTTATTATATGGATCCAAGGGCAAGAAAGAAGATGGTTCATAGGAATGTGTGTTTGATGGTCAAGAAGCAACACAAAGAATGCTGCTTCATTTAGACAATTATCTGGGAAAATCCTTACAAATGTTGGCTGTAGAATTGTTTCCCCTTTCCATCTCACAGACCTCTTTTGAAGTCTTCTCCGTCAGGCTACTGGAAACTATGAAGAAGCCTGTTTATAAAGTAAAAGATGGGAGCAAAGCTCATCTGTTTCTTTCTCCTTCTCATGTGTTTTTGGCTTTGGTTCCTGCAGGCATCATTCTGCATGAGGTTTCTGAACTTGTTCGTAAAAGCCAGTTGCTCTAATTCTTTCAAAAATAGTGGCACATTACTTCTAATACAGAAATATTAATTTGAAACAATTCACTGAAATTAAAGTTCCTTAACCAAAGTTTTGCTTTGCTTTTCTATTTCTTTTAATTGAGCTGTTGCAGAATAGCCCCCCAGATTTGGTAATGCCCGTGGGCTTTTGATGTTGGAAAAATGAGTTAGGAAAATAAAATTATTAGGTAACTAAACATCATAGGCTTTGCTATATTTCCAGGGACTTGCTTTTCATTTAAATAATTGTAACAGAACATGTTAATTTATCAGTAGCATGTACTAATAAAATAGACTTTGCATGGTGTTTGTTAAAATGGGAGACTAGTTTTCTGCTTCTGATCAACACCAGTGAGGGATGTTTTATTTAACTTTCACAAGACAGGCGAATTTAAAGGTAAACATAAATAGTTCAATTGTATTGGTGTCTGTTGTATCTAGTTACCACTAATTTATTCTTTTTCCTTAGGGGCCAACACAACGGCATGTCCAGATAATCATGGAAAAGCTATTGAGGACAGTAAACAGAACAGTCATTTCCATGGGACGTGATTCGGAGCTCATTGTAAGTGTCTCTTGATGTAAACTTAAATACCTCTGTCACATCTTTTTGAACCTGACTGTAATAGGATTTAAATCCCAGGTGACCCAAAGCAATCAAAACCTTCTGTAACTGTCTTTGTGTTCAGTAAGCTGTAAAACATTGGCTTGTAATTTTTCTGTGGTTTATACAGGGAGGGAAAAAATACTTAAAAAATACCGGTGACCCGGTGATTAGCCAGATTTTAGATGTCTGTGTTAACCAAAATGATGTATTATTTGTAATTGGTCAGCTGAAAAGTGTGAAAATGAGAGACTTGCATGTGTATTACCACATTAGCAATCGTTTGACTCTACAAGCATTTGCTTGCCTTTTTTGACTGCAACTGAGATAACCAAGATAACGGCAATATTCGAATGATTGAAGAAGAGGGCCCCAAATTATTACATTTTGAAAACCTAGAGGAAGGACTGATGCAGTAGCTGCAAGTTATCATGTTCCACTTCGGTGGCATAGCGCTGTGATTTAAAGCCTAGCATTTGAATTTTTCAACTGTATCATTCATATTAGTCTAAATAATGAAAAAAATAGTGAGGCCTATTGATATCTAAAGTGGGGATAGATCTTAGTGTGTTTTTGGGAGTCTTACAGCGTGTTTGCCTTTACCTTATATTCTTCCTTAGGCGTCTGCATCTGGCAACTGATACATAGGAAACTGGTCAAAGTGGACCAGATTTCTCATCTGTCTGAGTAGCTGTCCTTCTGTTCTACATTAACTTGGTTCAGTTTGGTTTGATACGCTGATTTCTTTCTTAAAAAAGGGTTTGTTTGTTAGTCAGATATATCTGAGTCCGTTAGCACTTCCTTTTTTTGATCTCCCCTTTCTTTTCTGCTTTTATTTCTCTGTGTAATTGCACACAGTGATATTTGACTTTTTATGACAAGGTGCTCTGTCCTCAGCACATCTTATTTATCTACTCCTGTTCCGTTTACTTGGCTTATGGTGGTGCTTGTGTCTGCAAACATACTGCAACTTTAGTTTTGTCTTTAGTGCATCATTCACTAACTTTTTTTTGTCTTCCACTTTTATCACTTTGATTTGCAATAATAGTTTTTGTCATAAGAAAGTGGTAATGGATCACCAGGTCCATCCTTGTTGGAGCAAGAAATGGTTATGAGTACAGATCATTCTTACAGAATACTGGGATGCTGGGATGCAGTACCAGTGAAAGGAAGACAAAAGCTTTATATGTTGTTGTTAATTTCTGTGGTAACACATAAAGTATTAATAATATGCAGAATAGATATCTTAATATCTTTCTGTACAAGGGTACACAACTTTACTTCTTCCCCAGTTGTGCAGGTGGTGTAATCTTGTAAGACATATATACAGGAAACTTCTTCAGTTACGGTTAGGATGTGAATTAATTATTGTTTTGATGAACATGATTTAGATGATATTTTAAAATGTTAATTATTCCTTTTGCATTTATCAAATTAAATTGCAAAACTTCTCCTGTATATATTTTAACTAAGTACAGTTGTATTAAAAATATCCATAGTCATCACAAATACAGGTTGAACTCACTCTATCCGCACACTCTGTAATTATGTAATGAGTATTAATAGGACCGGGTGTTTTCAAGGAGTACTTATCCTATCTTAAAATTAAGTCTGTTGCTGAAAGGGTCCTCCTGCGATCAACCAGTAACAATTCATTTTTGTGGCATCAGCAAAGCAGGAAAAGTAAAATGCAAGTGATAATTAGCAAGCATAATCTGACCTCTCTTGGATCAGAATCAGGTTGAAATTATGTATTAACTTTTCTTTTGTCAATACTAGTACAGTTTTACCTGGAACTTATATTAGAGAATTAACCATACAAGATGAGTAGAAGGAGGGAATTTTCAAAAGAAAGGATCTTACAGAGGCATAGTTCAAGTAATGATAACTTTTTTCAAAAGAAGTAAAATACAGGACATAGCAATTTGTTTCTTATATAAGGATAGCTATATTGGTGTACTAAAGCTGGCATGATTTTACCTTGAAGAAATTCTTAGCTGTGTCATCTTCATCCAAAATCTAATGTTGCATAATCCACTTTAAATATAAAAAAAGACCTTGGATCAAAAATACAGAGAAATTGGCGTTTACTCCTGTAGACATGAACTATATATACATTAAGATTTATCAGTTGTTAGCTTCATTCTGGAAGCATTCCTCTGAGGATCCTGCTTTGAATAGCTCAAACGAATGGAAGACACAGCCCTCCTCGTCCGAGACAAGACTTTTTTCTGTTAGGTAGCAATATAGAAACAGAGACTCATAATCCCCTTGCAGTGTCAATCAAGTTTGTTTAATTTCACATTCTTTACAAACTTCTGTTCTAATCACTGTGGAACTACTGTGGCATTTGGGATGCATGAACTTTGGGATCTGTAGGGGTAAACATCAAAGACAATTGCTTTGTAGAAATTGTTTCAGGTGATATTTTAATAATATTCTTTGTACACCCTTCTGAGTTTTGCCTGACTTGCACTCATGCTGGTTTTGACTGTGTGATAGGTCAGTGAGAGCTGGTGTTTCTGAGAGGCCGGAGTTTTATGTGATCAGCAGAGGATTGTAAAGAATTTAAGTGGTCAAGTGAAAATGCAGTTATCTTGGAACAGAGGTGGCGAAAGTGGAATGCTTAAATATAATGTGATTTTGCATTAGTGAAGAAAAATCTTCAATAGAAGATGAGGTTGCTAGATGTGCTAGTGTAATGGGAACATAAGACGCTGAATTTACTGTTTCAGGAGGATACGCAATTAGAGGCTATTAAAGGTTTCGCAAATAAGTCCAATGACTTTCTCTACATTGTAGCCTATGGATAGGGTTCTGTATGTCTGATACTGAAGGATTGTTACTGGGTCAGTTCCCTTTGGAAAAACGTGGACGGAAGATGGATGAGTTGTAGTACCTACCTTACCAAAACCCCGACCTTCAGTGTAAGCCAGGGGACCAGCCTGCAGTGATGGTACCAGCACAGTAATCTCTTTAAATGTATTTGCCTCACTGTGTTACAAACATTCCACCTTAATCCAGGAATAAGAAAGGATTTTGGTAACTCTACCTGATGCCTACCGTATCTCAGTCTGAATATGGGAAGTATTGGGTACAACTTTTTAAAGGTTTTTGGTCTTTGGTGTTCCTGTTGAACAGACTGGAAAGATTCTCCAATAGTCTCTTTTGACTTTGCACATCTTTTTTTTGAAGTTTTGCTTCTTTAAATGTGTGAGTTTCTAGATAAAAATCATAAGCTATTTTATCATATACCTTCAAAAGAGAATTATCTTGAAATGAGATAGACCAGTTGTAAGAAGAAAAACTTAGTCAATAAATAAAACGGAGTATAAGCGATAGATTAAAATCTGATTTGACCATAATTTTGGTAGAAGTTGTAGCAAGAAGAATTTAAGTTAACATTTGTGATACTGCATGCTCTCTTCTAGGCTTCAGAACTTGTGAAAAAAAAACCAAACCCTCAGTTTCACTGGTGTCTGTATTAACTAAGATTAAGCACAGTCTGGCCACTTATACAGGTCGTTTCAGTGAAAGCAGTGAATTTATATACTTGAAAATTAGCATTAGTTTCCAGCCTGCTGTATCAAATGAGTTTTTAACATGCATGAAAAAAATCGTGTCACCATTTTAATACTCATTATTTTTGGCTGCTTTTTCCTCTGGAAGTCTCACTGGTATTTTTACTTGATCCGTTTGCTAACTGAGTAGAGGGTTCTGTGCGTTATTGTAGTGAAGGTAAGAACGAGATGCAGTTTGTGGGTGCTGAGTTGTCTGATGCAAGATCGGGGTTCGTTGCTGCTCACAGAAGTTGGCTGCTTTGGGCTACTTTTGCACATGCCTAGGACTAGTCCTGCTTATGGCGCAGTAAAAAGTCACCTATAACAATATCACAAAATCTTTCCTACTGAAGAACATGTTGCCTGGGAAAAAAAAAAGTAAATTGAGCGTGCTTCCTTGAGTCTCTTTTTTGAAGGATAATTTTAAACCATCTCTTCCCTTGCCTAGTAACTTCTGAAGAATGTTGCGTTCCATGTGAGTCAGCATATTGGCCTCCTTCAGTAAATCAGAATTGGCTGGCCGCGATGGTAGGTCCAAAATGAATCGTGACTACTCCCTACTTCCTTGTGGTCAGCAGCTTGGTATGTTTTTCATATACAAAGCCAAGAAAAACAAGCTAGTTGCTGACCTCTTTAATTTCAGAAAGGACATCCAGATGGGGTTTTTGGATCCCTATTTGTACAATTTTTGGAAGATACTTCAGTTGGCAGATTTGTGCAACTGTAAGATCATTGTCTATGAAATAGACAATCTTGGTTCCTTTATGTGGTGGAACAAATCAAATTCCATTTTGATACAGGAAAAAATCTAGCTCATAGATGTAAGAGCGAAGAGCGTAGGAAGTGACTCTACTCCCAAGAGACTCTGTCCTTAAGAGCAGTGGCTCTGAAAAACACGTAGTGGCATATGGTGAATAAAGTCTGTGTGAACACCTGCTGTGATCGGGGGGGAAAAAATGCTGTTTTCAATTCCCCTGGGATGTGTGACTAGGAAGCAGTGGACAGGAGAGGACTTTGACTTCACTGATGAGTGGAGTGTTTCCCATGTCACATTTTTTCCCGCTTTACACTTTTAAAAAAAGGATGTGGTGAAACCGAAACAGAAATGCCGCAGAAATCATCAGAAAGTAGAGAAAGTAAGTGATTTGTGGTGCAAGATGTGAAAGCCATCTGAGGTTAATAGAAAGAAGAGTTAGAGGTGCCCCTCGGTGAGACTGAAGGAGAATCTCTGTGGGGTGAGGAAAGAGGAGGAGCTGGTGACAGCACCGGAGAGTGAGAAATGTGAAGTAGAGCAGAGAATACGGCACTGTGGGAAGTGGACATTCAATCAAAGACAGTGGTGGATTCTCCATCTCCTGGTATCTTCAAGGCAGGATGTCCTTCTGGAAGGCAGTAAAATATGAGTCTAAGTTTAAGTAAAATATGAGTTATTGAGGGTCACGGGAGAGAGTCCTGGGGCTAATGTTATTTAGGAGTTGAAGCTAGCTGTAAATTGTCTTTCTGTGCCTTAAAATCTGTGAAGTTTAGGGTAAATGGGTTCCAAAATGTTGGGGAGAAAGCTTAATTTTCTTTACTGTATTTCTGCAATGTAAAAAATTATACTTTGTTTTATTGAATTGCATGTTTTCTTATCTTTAAAAAACATTTGAAATTATGTATTGCAAACTAATTTCACAAAAACTGAAGTGGTATTTGAATGATGGTCATGATTTTGTTCTATCACTAACACTGAGCTTTTTTATGTTGTAAAATGTAGTATCGCCGGTGCAGCGAATGGGTACGGAGTATGCCCTGCCAATGCTTATCGGAACAAACTGCATTCACCTAAACAAATCGACAGCAAATTTCTAGCACTCCAGTTGTTTTAATAAGCCACAGTTATATTTTATGGATGCTGAAATAATACTAAAAATGGTTTCATGCAGTCCATTTCATTCTTCTAGAACAGACTTGGGTCAGTATAGCAGTTATATTTTAGTGGCAATCCAGTTAACAAATTCCAGTAGTAAAATATAATGCGTGCTATTATACAGATGCTAAAGAAATGGTATAATCTAACAGCGTACTTGATTTTAAAGTGTTCGTGAAAAATGAACCTATTTGATTTTCAAAAAGTGAGTAACCTCTAAACCAGTGAAATTAAAGGCATAGATGGTGGTTTTGCATCTTGAGCAAGAAAAAGCAAACACTTTGTACCGATGGTAGGATTTTTCAGTTTTAATCATTATTTTTTTCAGTTTATCCTGATTTTTAAACTATTTTTACAGTTACTTTTTTTCTATAAGAAAACAAGTGATATTCACATGAATAGTGTTTCCTAGTAGTCCTAAAACAAAGAAGGTGTAGGTGTTGCTTAATGGAAATTATACGGATTCAGAAAATAGCAAGTAATATAAAATCGCTGCAGTATTTATTGACTAAAAAGTATTTTTAAGCATGATAGAGAGGGAGAAGTGCATATAGCAAATTAGTGTATGAAAGTGCATGGTATTGTCAGTGAATTCAGCAAAACTATGTTATGTGCCACATTGAAAGTAAAGATGCATTTTCTTTGTTATAACTTCATACCTGCATTTTATAAGATCTTCTACATTAGGGTGAAAATAGCTTTGTCAGTCACATTTAACTAAAAGCTCTAAAGAATTAGGTTTTTCTCTCAGTGTCTATCTAACCTGAGCCTGAGTGATTCTAAATGTAATACAATATGATACATTTTACACACTTGCAAAAACATTTTATTACAAATTACATTGTATGGTACGGTATAACACAATATGTAATTTTAAGCAAGACTATATGTATGTTAGCTTTTCCAGTTTTAAAAAAATGTAAAAAATTAAAAATTTGCAACTTCTTAAGAAAATAGCCTGGACATGTACAGAACACGCCGTGAGAACTTCCACTTTTAGCTCTTACATGTTTCACCAGTTAATTTTCCTCTGCCATTTTAAATGATTACAGAATACTGGTCTCTGTATAAGTCAGTAACCGCACATAAAAAGAGTTCAGTTTTGTGTCAGAGTCCCTGCACACTAGAACGTTTAGAATAGGTTTATGGGAAAAGCTACTGATTCAGTGACACTAACGATTTGTAATTGATTGCCATTGAGAAATGCTTGATTTAATTTCTTTAAAAAAGACTCAAACACTAGGCATGTTAGCATGGATGAGCTCATTAATTATTAACACTATTTTAAAATAATGCTGAATACGGTTGTATTTTTCTTGTTATGTCTGTATTTGATATTTCTTTCTGTTTAGGAAAAAAATATTTTCTTGTTTGGAAATACTTGAGTTTCTAAAACACGTAGGGTGGACTGTCTTGTAAACAGTTTTATATTTTCAATTAAAAACGGTATAAAATACATGAAACATATTTTTTCTACATGAAACAATTGCACTTCCTTCCTGGTTACACAGGATCACCTTTTCTAATCCTTCAGCTTTCACAGAAGTATTTCAGGATATTCTTTGCTTATGTGCAAGAACTCGTAGCCCTCTTGAAGTTTCACTGCAAAGGTGACTTTTTTCATTAAAGCATGCTGAAATTCATTTTGAGGTGGACACAGACATCTTCTGCATTTCTGTTCCCATTTTAACTTCCTTTTCTTGCTCTTTGCTTTGGGGAGGGGAAAAAAAAGTTATTTTCCTCAAGTTTTCTTGCAGTAATGCATTTGATGCAGAGGAATAATAGTATAAATGAAAACACTTCCAATTTTTTAGTATGTGCAAACTCTTCTGCTAATGATCACATTTCTTCCACCTAAAGGCTGAAGAATTTGTATCTTACGGATGCTGCAGGTTATGCAATTTCAAACCAATTCTTAGTAAACCAATTTGTCACATGACACTGTATGACTCAAATTATCTTAAATCCTTAAAGAAAAAAAGAAGACAAGAAGATTCCCACTCCCTGGCCTCTTCTAGCATGAGAAATTTTTCCACAAACGGTCATTCTGGATGCAACTTTAATGACAATAGCAAATATGTAAAGGAAAAAGTTGCAGTTTATAATTCAGAGCAAAATTTTAAGTGTCATTTAAAAAAAAAAGGGAAAAAATTGATTAACATATCTTCCCTAAGTGTGTTGGTTAGCAAGTACAATTAATAGATTGAGATATAAATTATAATATGGTGTGAAACCCATCTGAGAAGCTTAGTAAATAGATAGCATTTAAAATTACTGCTCCTTCCAAACAGGTTTCAAAGTGTGATGCATGCTATAAATTTTCTGGTGCCTTCTGCAATAGTGTAAAGGTTTTCCAAAGACTGCGTTACAAAAAGATACTAAATTATGGCAAATGCCAACAATCCGTAGAGCTTTTGACTGTTCTGTTTGTGGGGTTGGTTTTTTTTTTCCTGTGCCAGAATGTGTCATTTAGACGTTCTGGGTACCAAAAGACTAGAAGTGAGATCTAGGACAGATGATTGTCCCCTAACCTTGACCGTGTCAGCTTGGTGTGGTTAAAGGCTTGTCCTGACTTCGGGAGGTTTCTAGCTGCTCACCGCTGGAGATGAGCAGCAAACTTGTTCGTCTGGAGATGAGGACATAGCTAAATTAGAAATGACGGTGCGTTGTCGAAATGTGATAGCTTGGTTGAAGTCTACATCGCATGAAGGCAAATATACATATAGTCACATCTTAGAGATTATTCATGGTCTTGGACCATGTGAAAAATTGTGCTTTGTCCAGGATATATGTGCTGAAAACTGCACTCCCCGATCAACATGGATTTGTAAAACTGAAGACCATTGCAAACATAAAGCTTGCTTGCTTTTTTTTTCCCCCTTGTTGTTGTTTAAAGACAATAAACCAAACCCCCAAAAGGCTTTAAAACAATAGTGATATTTAGCTGTGTACAGGATGACAGCCTACAATTTAACAGGTTAGAATGTGACGCTTTCAGATCTAAGGGGGGGAAATAGTTTTACTTTCCATCTTTGTACAAATTTTGATTCAGGTTTTACATCCCACATTGGTGAACTGCAAATAAAAGTTGGCAAGGTATTATCTCACGCCTTGCTTCTGGACATTACTTTATAGGTACAAAGGCCTTTTTGGTACATATGGTGAGAACTGAATGCTGCCAGCATGGTCAGAACTACATTGGCCGGTAACACTGATCAGTCTACCAAGATCCTGTTATAGATGATTGATAGAACTCCAAATATTTTTCAAAGAAGGCCTTGAACTCCACATGTGATGGACTTGCGTTAAAGGAACCAGAGTTTCCATCTTCCATGCTTTTTTGATTCAGTTTTGGATTTTTGCTTGGGAGTGGAGGAGTAGCTCTCCTGAGAATAAGGCAAAGGTGCAACCTGAGTTTCCTCAATAGGATGAAGTTTTCTCAAAACTGGCTGTAGTTTATCTTCTTGCTGCTTAAAATCCAATTCCACACTAAAAATGGCAAGAAAAAAGCAATTAGTTACTAATTATGATAACAAAGATTTCAATTAGCCAACATCTGACACCAATGTACAAGTGCTTAATTTATGAAATTCAAATACAAAATAAATGTTTAAATCAGATCTCCACATTTCTTGCACTAGAAGTGAAAGGGATGGGGGGAAGAGGAAGGTCAAAAAAGGACATACTGCAAAAGAGAAATAGGAATGAGATTGTGCAAACTTCTTCCTGTTTAGGAGGGCCTTGAGGATTTTGGTAGAAGTGCTGTGAACTGATTGAAAACTAGAAATACTACTTTTTCCCTCATCTCTGTGGAGAAATGCTCTTTCAGAGGGCTCCCAGGCTCAGTTCTCCCTCCTGTCCGCATGCTCTGGGAGCTTAGGGGGGCAGCCAGGCATGTGCATCCTTGTGCTTTTGAGAAAAGCTGATGAGCTGGCCACAAGCGACAAGGCTGTCATGGCAATTTCTTTACCTTAGGTGTCTCTTGCAAGTTTTACCATGAGTTAGATTAATTTCACCAAACTGCTGTCATATGTATATACTCTTATACACATGTGGAAAAAATAAATAAATTAAAAACCAATTCTCTTTTTCAGTGCAACCCTTTAGCATATGCTGGCAACATAAACTTAGTCCTATAATGAGGATAACAACATAAAATCTACTTGGCCCCTGCTGTAAATGACTGCTGAGACAAAAACATCTAATGGTGTGGATCCCTTTATTTAGCTGACCAGATCTCTAGGTAAAATAGGTAAAATGAAAGAACGTGTTTCAGTAGTGGCTCGTGTATACTTGCTTGTTCCATTGCTACTAAAATTTAATAGAAATAAGGGAAATACCCATTTAAACTGTAAGCTTGCATACAAAAAGTATACTGAAGCTCTAAAGTACACCTTCTGAATTCGAAACACTGTGTTGGCTACAAAATCCTGCCAGCAATTAAGAAACATAATAAAGATGGAAATTATAACCCTTATTTCAACAGTGTGCTACAGATCATTTCAAGTTCACCTTATAAAACAAAGGGACCACATTATAAACTTCAGCAAAAGGTTAGTTCTGTCTGATACTCGAAACCGAATCTAGGCCACTTAGAAATACCCTGAAACTTGATGGTTTCAGCTGCATTTGGTACAGCAGCTTGTGGACAAGTTCTGCACCGAGTCTTTTCATCCTGTCTTGTGCGTTACACTGCAATGTGGCACCTGGATATCAGAGGATTGAGAAGACAGGGTGAAATTAAGGGAATTTAGACACTGGGGTTAATTTATTTCTTCCCTACCTTTTGCTTGATATTTTAAACCCAACAGTTAATGATTGAGGTGAAGATTGTGTGTGAATGCATCTGTTGGGGCACTTGAGAGGTTGCCCTTTCACCTCTACTGCTGAGGTTTCTTGGGCTCTCCACTGACTACCTTTGCTACTTCAGCATTGCATGAATACAAAGTTATTGTTCCTGGACATCAGTTCACTTTTAATAAGTATTAAATATGTTTTCTGAGTTATTTCTGCCATTGCTTGTTTGGCGTAAATGACTAGAGAAGTTAGGTCTACTTTTTCAGGCCTCATGCCCCTAGTGTAGTTCATCTAAAAAGAGATTTTAAAACTTTTGTTACTACTATTCCTGTCTAGCTTAAGGAGAGCGGCACCCCACCTTGAATGCATGCAAGTATGCAGTACAAAACACCAGAAATCATTTCAGAGGAAATTCTCCAAGTAAGCTGGAATAACAGAAGTCACGGGAAATTCTGGTGGACTTCAGTGCCACAGCCTTTGCGAATTGAGTGCCTAATACCATCTAACACTGTCTGCTGATTTAGGTGGATTTTATTTTCCTCTTAGGGTGGAGGAGAGGGAATCAAAGATGCTAAGAGAAGTTTGGGATATTTTTGTGCTTTGGTTTTTCGAAGAGCTGAAGAGTCTGTCTATAAGGACTTCCAGTGAAGCCCTGGAAAGGTGTAAGGTCTTTTTTTGCATCTGGCTGTGCCTGGTTTGGTGTTTGGTTGGTTGTGCATCTGGCTGTGCCTAGTTTAACCATTAAATACATTCTGAGCAAAAGTGTCAGCATTTCAGTGATTTGGAGCGATTTGGATAAACTTTCTAATAGTGGAGGAGAGAAATACATTAGGAAAGAGTTTGAATATTCAAAATATTTTCCCCACCTCCATGTTGTTAAGCAGTAAAAAGACATTCCAGATTGAAGAAGATAATTTTTAAAATTTCAGCTATATGCTAGAACTATACCTATGAATACTGAATTTGCAGAAGACAGCTGTGTTGGGTATCCTGTTACTGCAGAAGCACACTGCAAGCCTACTGATTAATCTAATATCCATCCTTGTTAATGAAAGAACAACACCGTCTTCAACTTGGTAACATGTTCTTGATGTAGTTTAGCTAGTAAAAAGCAGTTGATTAGATAACTGTGGCATTAATTTTGTGGTAAGATTGCGATATTGGTTGATTGTGAATTCCCCACCATATAAATGCCTTCAGTAATACAGTGAGAGAATCTCAGCATGAAATAGATTCTTCTCCAAGAGCTCTCTAAATCTCATTTAAAGTGGCATGCAAATCTGTGCAGAATTTGGCATATATTATCGTTGGTTTGTTTCTCAGTATAAATTTTGAGGGGGAAAAAAAAAGACATTTCAGCTCTGGCATTGGCAGAGCTCATTTTTACTTCTTTCAAAATGTTATTCTTGAAGGGGAGCTCTCTTAAGAGCTACTTGAAATTGAGGTAAAAGATAAATTATTTTTAAAAAAACCTTGCTGAACAGAATTTTTCATAATCAATTTCTATTAAAGATAGATCTCAAGAGAAAAAACATCTTCATTCTAGTCCATATGACAAAAACCATGTTACTGTCATTTTCTACTGCATAAAACCATTTGCAGCACAGTTCAGGCTGTCTTTCATCTATTTACATCAAAATGAAATATTTTGCTTCAGAAGAGTATAAAGAGGATGGATGAAAACATTCATATTATTTCAGCATTTAGAACTGTAAATTTTGCATAATAGTTGATTGTTGTTTATCAAGATCAATTTATCTAGCTTTGTAGCTTTTTAATGTAACCATTCCTTTCAGGCAAACTATTTGTTTGCTTGCAAACTTAGGTTTTAGTGTGTACCTGTTTGCTGCAGTAATAAGACAAAATCCTTATTCCGTAATTTTTCACCTATCTTTCTAAATTAGCTATAGCTGACTTTATTTTTGGTCTTTAACTTTATATTGAACATATGAAATACTATTAAATTCAGCGAGTGTTACATATTTGTATGACTTCTTTATATTTTTGTTACAGAGCTGCAGATCTTTCCAATTCTTGCATTCGTGAACTTGATTTTGTCACCTGTCACAGCTCTGACAATTTGGTTTTGCTTAGTGCTATTTTTGTATCCTAAGTATCTATAGGTTTCCTCTCCAAATGACCTTTTCTTGAAATATTCTCTATGCCTTGTGGCTCTTTTCACTTTCAAACTTTGTCTGGTTTGGTCTCTTCTTTAAGCCTCCCCATGATAACTCCATAAACTTAATTAGTGAGGACTGTATGTTCTTCTAGCATTATGCATGATGGAGATTATAATTAATCGCTTCAGAAGCATTTTTCCTTAGATGAAATAATAGTATTTTTCAATAGACTGACGATTGTGAATAAGCCCTACAAAAACAAGACATGAATCTAAATGTTATATAATGCTAGCACCACAAACATTTGCCTGACACATCTGATTAGGACATACTAAAGGTTCACTTACCTACAATATTGCCAAATTTGGAACACTGGGTTGGAGTTTCTCCAAGTTCAATGCCTGACTTAAATTTTTCCTGTGCGTGAAACTCCAGTGCAAATAGATAGGCTGTTTCTGTGAACAACTATAAGCAGTAAAATTTTGTCTGTAATAGGTATTCTGGTAGAGGGTAACACGAGGGCAGCTGAATGCTGCCTTGAAAACTATTTTTATACACAACTGTTGATTTTTGGAATTGAAGTCAGCAGGAACCTCCATGAGGTTTTTCTGTTTGGTTTGCTTTGGGCTTAGGGTCCCCCAGCCTTTGCTTTTTGGGTTTGTGAAATGGAGTTACTGTGTTGGGAAAACAATGAGGGCTTGCATACCGTAGTAACGAGTACCCCAGTACAAACTTGGAACAAAACTATTTTCTGTGCAGAATTTGAATTGTATTCAGGAAACAAACAGAAACAAAATATATTGAACAGCTGCTCATCAGTGAAGGACTATGTGCTAGGTGCCTGAAGCCCTTAGGAGAGAGGAGTAAAGAACTGCCTAAGTTTCTAATTGAGCACTCACGGTGCACTGATCAACGCAGGGTTTGTTTGGCGTCCAGCCATTCTTGGAGGTCCTGAGAACATTTCAGAGGTGCTTTGGGGTTTGTGTGGCACACAATATGCCTGTGTGTGCACGTGCTATATAATGTGTGTGGGTGAAATCTAGTGCTTTCAAGAGGTGTTGTAACTATGTACATAGGGCCCATTGTATGACAAAGGGGGTGATGTAGAACCAAGGTGGACAACTTGGACATCTCAAGGCATGCATACAAGGTGGCTGACTTGCTCAGGCTGCTTCTTTCTGGCTAATCCCATCTTCTAAATCCTAGCACTGTGGATTAGAGATCGGTGTGGTGGATTTTCTGGTTTTGGCTTCATTTTTTGCAATGATTTTGAGAATATATGTTAATGAGTTTATTTTCTGCATGCTGGCAGTAGAGTGAACTTTTTCTAATTTTGTTGCTGTATAAGGGATTGAAAACAATTTGAGGAGTCATAACCATTTGGTTTTAAACATATGGACTGGGGGAGGGTATCTAGCAACAAGCTTAGAAATATGGATGGGGTGTCTTCTTTTCTAACACAGTCACACGTTATTAACATGAATCATTTTAAGACATTAGACGCTAATGATTGGATATGTTGGTTACTTGTAAGATTGCCGAATCAGAATAATTCAGGTTCAGGACTGGGTTGCTGAGGGCTTTATCCACTTGTCCCTTGAAACCTCCAAGGACGGAGCCTGCACAGGCTCTGGGCAGCCTGTCCCCCTGCTTTCTGCCTCAAGGGAAAACTCTCCTCCTTCTACGCAACCTGAGCCTTTGTCATTTCAGTCGACACCCCTTCTGTTTACCTTTTTATTACTTAGTTTGTAATGTTAAGGCCCAAATCCTGCAAGCATTTGTAGAGCGGCTTAACTTTTTGCATTTAAGTAGGCTAGGCGAAGCAGGAATTAAAAGAGTATCATAGTGTCTCCTTCTGGGTCACAATAATTGGATGACATGGCATTAGTGCGTGCCACATCTTGGAAGAACGGGATCCAGATAAGCACTAATCACTCGAAAATTAGCTTAATACACTTTTAAGCAATCTCTGTTAAATTTCCTATTTCAACCTGAAAATCACAAATGCCAAGGATCCAAAGCACTGTCAGCGTTAGCAAGCCACTAAGAGCCATTTTTTCCTACTAAACATCTTACAGTTTAGAGATAAGATGACAAAGAATGTAAGTTAATTAATGTGGGTAGGAAATAAAAAAGATGATGAAAATCGCTATTCTCATCATTTAGTTACCTGATTTTGCTATACTGATGATATCTTAGGAATTTATGTCTACTTGTCTTATTTTCACTTTGTATTGCCATATTTATTAATTTTAATAATTATCACTATATCTACCCTTTACAAGTGAACTACTTCCATGTGGGCTCTGTGCTAGCTAGTTAATTTGTATCACCATGATTTTAATCTGTTTCATTTGCCACTGTTGTATTGAGAGATAAATTTCATAGATTCTATTAATATATTTTCTGTTGAATAGTTGGAGTGCACCTTAGAAGAACTTCAATATCAAAGACAAAATTAAATACTGAAAAGCATACATACAGCACATATTAATTCAGAATTTCAAAGAAGTAAAAAGTAGCCAAATTCATAGTTGACAGAGCTTTGAGTAATTTTTCTTCCTCTAACAACTACAATAGTGTAGGCTTGATTTAAGTTTGTTTGTTCCCCCTATGCAGGAATTGGCTAGTGATTTGATCCAGTAAAAAGTTGACTTCCAGAAGCTAAAGCAGCCTTCTAAAAGCTATTGAGTACTTCTGACCTTTGTGACTCAAGGGAAGTCTAGCTGAATTCTTCAAGATGCTTCTTCACAGAAATAATTCACGATAAAGGCCTTAGAATAATGCACAAAATATTAAACAGAAGACTAATTTTCTATAGATTTCTGTTCAAGGATTAAAATTCACATGGGATGGTAATTTAAACAGGAGCGGAAAGGGCAGGTCCACTAAAAGATAATCGCAGAATAAAACAGGCTGTGAAGATTTAGTCCACGTGGGTTTTGGGTGTTATAGAATTGGTACAGATTCTGCATATCAATGCAATTTCTTTGTAATAGCAAGATTTTGCTAGACTTCAATATTTAAGTTGACTTTATCCAGACAATATACCCTAATAAAACTTATTTTCTATCCTTAAAATTTTCAATGGTGAATCTACATGAATTTGTAAAAGATGTAAAAGTTTGTCTTTTGTTTGTAAATTTGTCTTTTAGTTTGTAGAAGATGCTTTTGAAACTGTTTGTGACCTCGGTTTATGAGATACCGACGCTAATGGAATAGATTAATATTTGACACAGATTAACATTTGATAAAATGGTTGTTTATTTTTACTACTTAATCACATTTTTTTACTACTATTTTAAATACTGCCTGAAATTACTATAAAGACACGACGCTGAATACTTTTTACTGACTGTTTTAGACTACTGCTATGGAGTTGGGACTTTACATTCAGGCTTTAAAACCTATAGTGATGGTGTTGCCCAATAAAAGTTTCCCTGCTGTGTTTGAGCCTAGAGCTCCGTAAGACGCAGCACAACTGATCCTGTCCTTACCAGAAGCCTGGCCACCGAAGGCTGGCGAAACCTTTGGGGTGATGACTCAAGCCTTTCCCCCTCTTCCGAGTAGCAGCTAAATGGATATTTAATTGGGAGTGGAAGCGGTGAATTGGTGTGTGCTGCAGTAGGGGGATGCAGTTAGCATGGCCCATCTCGTGCGATGGAAGAAGGTGTCTGACCCCTGTGTCTGAAACTTCTGTCAAGTTCTTGAGCATATTTCTCATAGCAGAAATAAGTAGAATTTTGAGGGAAATGGGGAATCAAATTTAGATGTATTTCTTTTCCTATTGATTTCTAGAGCAGTTTAAGTTTTTGGTACCTTCTCTTTTTAATAGTATTTAATGTTTGATCAGTTTCCTATTTATTAAAAAAAAAAAGAGAAAGTAACCTGGTTTTCCTTTTTTCTTTAATACTAAGAAGTATATATTCTTAACAATATAAAGACAAAATAATAAAAATAGATTTGGAACCTTAGCAAAAAATGCAAGTTCCATATGCAAAATAATTGTATTCTCAAAAATCTATTCTTAGAATGTTTACTAACAGTATCAGCATTTTTGATACTACACTGTCTCTAGCTTTTGTGCTACATCATATTAGTATTCTAAAAAGTTATCTTGAGAGGAAAAATTTAATTATATTGATTGTTTCTGCATTCTAGCATCTCATCTGTGCTATACTTGACACTACAGGATGCAGTCGGGTAGTCAGTAGGGCAACTTAAATTGTTTCTCTAAGATGCTGTTTCACTGCAGTTTAAAAATAAAGGTTTGAAAGAGCTCTGAATATATTTTTTAATGTTACTGTGTTCAAAATTGAATCATATTTAAAAAAAAACCCAAACACATCAATTATGGAAAAGTTAAGGTTTTCTCTTGAAATTATTGATTTGTCCCATAAGGGCGTTGGTTATATTTTTCTTAGCTCTCCCCTATCTACTGCTTGGGTGAAAGAGCTCAGGACTGAGGAGGGTCCAAAATAGGAGCATGTTGCAAAAGCAGTCTGTGGAACACGCCGGAGGTCAGCCAGGATGATCTGACATTTGACATTTACTGACAGCTTGCAGGGTCCAGTGCTCTCAGAGGTTTTCAGTGCATCTTGAGTGGTTTAATCTGAGTTTTAATTTCTGTTCCTAAAAGGTGTTTTGTCTTAAAGGAAATCATGTAACTCTATGCGGCACTTGTCATGCAAACCCTTTGCAAAGGTGCGGCGCGTATCACTGGATCTAGGTTTAAGAGTAACTTTAGCATCCTTACTAATGAAATGCTGCACTTCCTTCAGAGGTTTCAGTGCTGTATTTGACTTGCGGAAGACCAGAAGCTCCTACAAGGCAATCTGTCTTAGTGGTAGTTTTATCAATGGATTTCTCTTTTATCCCTTCTGGCTACTTACTTTGTCTTAGTAATTCAGTCTTCTCATAGTTCCCTGTTTTGCACTGTCTTCTGGTTTTCGACTTCTTGCCTGCAGCATATATTCTCCTAATCTGTCAAAAAGCCGAGCTGATTTTTGCTAAAACTTCCCCTGGAAACATTGCTTTAGGCGAATGCCCAGCATCGATAGCTTCAGTCCAAATGGCTGTTCTGGTGGGAAATACTGACAAGCTAGACCTGCTACACTGCTAGTCTGTTGGTAGGGAAGCACTTCAAATCTGTGTCTCTGGACTCGTTTCATTTGCTGTGAGTGTAAGAGGTAGAAACTGGAAGGTTCCTTAACTTTAAATCTGCTGACTAGGAATCAAGATTTAAAAAAATTTCCACTGAGATTTTTTTTTTTTTAGCTAACAAAACAAAAATAGTTTCCCTGATAGGAATGCGCTATGTTGTACCTTCCCAGATTGCCCTGAGCAAGAAATAGCATGGGGGTGAGCTCAGAAAAAGGGAGGCAGGGAGGCTTTATATGCTTCTAAACATTGTTCTAAAGGAAGGATAAATTAATTAGTTCCTTCCCCTGCATGAAACGGCATTGTTCCCTCTTCTAGTTAGCTAGTAAGCAGAAAAGATGGAGTTGAAGTTTTTCATCCTTTTTTCCTTCACTTCTAGGCAGCTAGGAGAGAATGTATAAATAGCTCCAGGTCTTCTGCCTAAATCAGAGACCAAGTGGAGAATTAGGGGGCAAAGGGGGAAATCCTTTTCAGACCCTGCCAACATTTGTACCTTCATTTTAGTTTGCATCTTTACTGTAATCAACAGTAATCTTTATACATTTTCATCTGTACTATATTGCCTGATTTTCTGAAATTCTCTGATAGTGAGATGCATTTGTTCTCATCTTACCTGCAATGCATGAAAATATTCAGTTGTTTTTTTAAGACTAATGGAAGAGGACAATTAAGTTGTTGGTATGAAACACATCATCAGACTCTTCATATCATGCCCACTGCCTATCTGTTATTCCTTCACTATAATATAGTACCTCCCAAAATGGGGGTCTCAGCTGATAAACTTTAGGAAGGGAACCTCGGCTTTTAGGAGGGGAACTTCTGCTTTAGAGAAATAAGAAGCGGTATCCTTTCACCATTTGCACCTGATCTGTTTCTACTGAGTAAACTCCAAGTATTTCCTTCTGAAGGAGAGATTGTAGCAAGTATAGACAATCTTTAACACAACCTTTAAGCAGTTTGTAATTTTTTATCTGTTGGACTGTAATGAGCAAACCTTCACAGCAGGTCTGCTAAAGGAGCTGTTGAACACGTACAGCAAGTCCTCGCTTGTGTGTTGCGTGTAGACTGCAGATGTCTGGTTTAAACAAGTTAGTGGTGCTGTTCGTGTTGGGCAGGACCTATTTGTCTTAAAACTTTTTCACTAATGTGAAAGTACATAAAAGCCTGGGTAGCAGTATTTACTGATAAAACTGTCTAGATTGAATCTGGTTCTCTTTGCTATAAAGCCTCTCTGTCAAAATCACTTTCAGAGTCCAGTTGTTACTGCTATAGAAATTTGAAGTATGTTGACTTGTTGGACCGAAAATGCTAAATATCTCTAGCTATGTGAAAATGAAGCTCACACCTTGTAACAATTCACATCCAAAAGCTAGAGCACTAGTACTGACCATAGTAATCTATTTTTTTGTACTGAAAATTTTAGGCTTGGAAACAGCTGTCTGTTGGATTTAATTAGTTTAGTGATATTAAATTTATTTTCTGCTTTTAAGCTGTTTTCGTGTTATTGAAAAATCAGGGCTAACAATTGATCTCTCATTAGTGAATAAATCATTACTTTCACCCAGGAAAAAGCGGGAATATTAGTATTTTTAACCTACCTATAGATAATACATGCACTGTTCCTGCATGTGTCGCAATTAGCCGTGTCTTGACCAGTCCGATATGAAAGCCTACAAAGACAAGAACACGAGGTCATTATAATTTGTTTTAACATGTTTCTGCCTTCTATGATACTTTTCATAGAAATCAGAACTTTAGGATTTGTTTTTAACTTTAATATTGAATGATTGCAAGGAGAAAATAAAAGATTTATTTCTGTTATACTTTCGTAAATTAAAAGGGAAAACAACAAGGAAACCAAGGTATGTGAACCTCCTTTTGCATAAAGCTTCTCTGTACCAAATTGATGAACCATCACTGTAAACAGACATGTTTACAGTTTCCACAGACGTGACAGTGCTGGTTTGCTGGGATTTTTTCTGCTTTCTGGAATACATGAGGCTTTTCCTAGTTATTGGTGGATGTATAGAATGTAATACTGGAAAATGGCATCTATTTAGAAATTTTGTCCCTCAGCAATGAGGTCTGAAGATCTGTTGTAGGGATGTTCACGTCTTAAAAAGAAGAAAATGCCATTTAGATAACATTTCCTGTACTCACCTAGCCGACACCTATCCTTTGTCACACTTTGGTTTGAAGTCTGTTACAGCAGTGTCTCTTGATTTACCTATGTATTGTCTCTGACTTGGTCAATTTGAATTAAAAAGGGTTTTTTAAGGTATGCAAGTACTTTTTTGTACATAGAAATTTCATTAAAATAAATATATTCAATTAAAAAGAAAGTTTAAAATAAAAATTCCTAAGTTAATATTTATGTAGTAGTACTTACTTCCTTTTTTGGTAAAATCACAAACTTAGACTCTTTTAAAGTTATTTTCAGTTTGTGTAAAATACAGATCAGTATCTGCAAAGTTTCTTCATAGTTGTTTTTACAAGAAATGGGTAAATACCTCATCTGTGGAAGTTTAAAGATGCAGAAAATATATCTGCCCAGGATTACTTAAGGGAATGCTTCTGAAGTCAGGTTCTACCCTGAAGCCTGGGACCTTCCTTACCCAAACAGTTCAACTAATTGACCTCAAATAATTTGGTGTTAGCTTTGCTTAACAGGGGCATCATCTCTGCACCTTCCCTGCCCTCAGCTGTCCTTGCTGTGGGGACAGAACACCTTTTCCTCTGCTTCCCTGACAACGTAACAATAATGAAAGATCCAACATCTGCAAAAATGTGGCCTTAATATAATATATATTAAAAATACATAGAATATAATGTAACAAACCTATATAATATAAAGTATTAATGGGAAATGATAGACACTGTTTAATGTGCCTGTCCCTAAGATGGAAAATCAGCATTTCCTAAATGCTGCAGGCTATTTATTTATCTTAGTGAATATACTGTTTTCTTTGAAGATTATCATCTAGTCCTGTGTCACTTTTCTTTACTGTTTTAAAGGTTTGGATATTGGTTTAAAAGTTTATTACATTACTTATATATTTTATATAAACTTACACCTTTGAGAAAGAAATTTACTGGTGTGAACTTGAAGGCAGAGAGTGAACCTGAAGTTTGTTAGACTAAGCTTGTCTTCACAGGTGACATCTCTACTTCCACTCTTTGATTATCAATTGTTTGGGGTGGTGCCATGGCAAAGCGCTCTGGGCCTCTGAATACAGCTCCTTGGCACAGTGGTAGCACAGATAGGTCATAATAGGGTGAATCTACTTCTTTCATAATAAAGACTTTTTCTTCTTCTGAAAGCAAAATGCAAGGTAGAATTCTTGCTGTTCTAGTTGTTTGTTATTTGAAGAGGCTTGGAACACTATGGATTTGAAACTTCATGTCAAGTAGTACGTCAGTGGCCTCAGAAATACTTTTTATTCAGAGTTACATACTCAAATTACCTAGATTGCTAAATTTTAACACAACAGCAAAGCCAGATGTGCAAAAGAACTTCTACAAAGCAGAATGTCTATATTATGTACTATTCCTTATGGGGAACAAAACAGTACTGGTTTATATTTGATTATACTTACTTTTTATACTCTCTAAGAGGGGTGAAGTAGTTACCTGTTTTTCAATTCCCCTTTTAAAATCTTTTGGAAGTTGACATTCAAATGGTCACCACACTGTTAAACTTGGACTTATAAATTGCTCTTTCCAAGCTATTGATCAAATACTAAAAACTCTTACTAAAGATAAAACATTTAAAGTTTACAGATCATGATGAAAGCCTTTATTTACTGGGGACATAAACGGTAGTTAATAATCGCCTTCAGAGGAATACAGCGCAGTTGCCTGAGTGCCTCTTTATAGGTAAAGACATAAACACACTGCGCTGGGTGCCAGGTTGGTTTTTTTTCTCATTAGTTTCCAGTTGGGACATTTCCATTCATCTTTGTACGCCTGCAAACTACCATTCAAATGCACAGTTAATTATCTGGCTTGTAGACTAACAACCTCCTGCTCTCTGCCAGTCTCTCCTGTTTCTGCACAGCACTGCAGGGTTTATGCTGTTCACGTTTGGCCTGCCTCTCTGCTCTGCTGTTTAAGAAATAATTTAATAATAAGTGGGTTTTTTTTTTTAGTGAATTTTTTAAAGTCCAGTGTTTACGAAAGCAAATTGTAGTATCCACGTTATTTATCCTGCTAATACCTGTCCCCGTTATCCTGGATTCCTGTGAGATGAGCCATGTGACAAGGAGTGACAGTGACATCTTATTTATGAAGTTCCTTAGGAAAACGGTTGGTTGTGTTTTAGGGACATGCCTGGTGCTCTGAGGGATTCGCTCTAAAAGAGCGAGGTTTCTGGTGGCAGGTGTAAAAGCAAGGTGGCCAGGTTGTCTGTTTACAGTGAATCTTGACAAGTCTATTTTTATTTTTGCCCCCTAACTGGGGTGTTTGAGAACCATGGCTTTCACTGTGGGACTGGGAAAAGATAAGAATTTTTTGTTTGAAAGAGAAGGGAGGATGAAGAGTATTCCTCTGTGTGCTGAAAACCACGAGTGGAGAAGAAGAGGGATAAATCAGAGCCCCCCCGGACAAATCTGCAATGGTGGCATATCCCAGTGCTACCCCATTCAATCTGGCACAGAATTTAGGAACACTTCAGCAAGAAGTCATATGGGATTAAACACCCAAATAAACATATTGCAGTATTAAAAATCATACAGATACGTCTCTGAATCCTCACCTGCCCTGTGCTCACACCCGTAAAACAGAAGTATGGGTATGGTCACTATCTTAGTTACTATGATGGTTTACCAACCAGTTTCCACTAGCACCATGACTATTTTAACAAAACA
This sequence comes from Calonectris borealis, assembly GCF_964195595.1. Classification (NCBI taxonomy): domain Eukaryota; kingdom Metazoa; phylum Chordata; class Aves; order Procellariiformes; family Procellariidae; genus Calonectris; species Calonectris borealis. The sequence continues at coordinate 41,477,878 of NC_134318.1, forward strand.
GTAATATTTTAGTTTTGATAAACTCACCAAATGCTGGTAGGCTGGTTACTTATTTAGCAAAAGCCATACTATATTTGGTCTTAATGTGGATGTGCCAGTTCAGTCTTACTTCCACAACAGAAAAGGGAAAATAATAATGATAACGATAAAATATACAAAATGAGTGATGCACAATGCAATTGCTCGCCACCCGCGCTGACCGATAACCAAGTAGCGATCGGCCCTTCCTGGATCATGCCTACCCTTCATATACCGAGCATGACGTCACATGGTATGGAATACCCCACTGGCCAGCTGGGCTGGCTGTCCTGATTATGTCCCCTCCCATCTTGTGTACCTAGCTCAGTCAGTAGGCACGGGAGCTGTCCTTGGACTAGGAGGGCACTCAGCAACAGCTAAAACCTCAGTGTGTTATCAACATTCTCCTCATATTAAATCCAAAACACAGCACTAGGAAGAAATTTAACCCTATCCCAGCCAAAACCAGGACAGTATGATAACTTTAAATGCCCAATAATTCCAGGCTTTCAAATACTTTAAAAACATATTTCCTAGTTGATGGTATAAGGCAGACTTGTTAAGCTGATGAAACTGGTCCTTTGATGTAAGTATTTAAAAATTACATGATATTTGGATGATCACATGAAATGTGAAATGCTGATTTCTTAGCTTCCATGTTCAGCACTGCTTGGTTTTAGCATCATTGTCATTCACAAACAGTACTGTTTATGGTGATACTTTTTTTTCCAGTCGGATGTAATTTATGATGAACTTTTCTTAAAGCATCATTTTCTGTATTGAGTATGTTCAGCTTTTCAGAGATGATTTTCCTTTCAAACTACGGATTTAGTAATGTTGCCTTCTCTGAACCATCCTATTAGTTAGACTTCTTTGTAAGCCCCGAGAACACTACATGGCGTCACAGCGTTTGGTTTCCGTAGGGCAGTTTGATAGCCCTTCAGCCAGGGCTGTGTTGTGTGAGTGTTAGTACAGTATAAATTTAATTATATCTATATAAATTAAACTCTTCATGAAAGAATTCTGCTGTTGATACTGTAGGGCTTTGGACTTTCACTTTCTTGTTTCCACATAATTATCTACATAAACACTTGCGTGGAATTAATCTCCTTCATGCCAGCAAAGATTTTACTATTGGCATAGCGTTTCCATGTAAATCTTAGGCAATGAGGTTGATCTGCAGTGCAGACTTATTGAAAAATTGAGCTTCCTATCAGTGTTAACTGCTAGAAACAGTTTGTGAGCACAGTCTGGATACTGGATTCAGAGGAGCAGAGTTCTGGGTGATTATGTTTTCCTTGTGAGATAGAGTATTTTAGATAAGCTACTTTTTTCCCTCTCCTTAAAAAAAAATTTAAGGGTATTCCAGTGTAGAAAAGCTCAGGCCAGAAACCAGTAACTTTCTTCTTCGTTGGTAAACTACTCGGTGTTTTTCTCTAAGAGTAAATACTGTAAAATGTGAAGTTTTTCACAAAACAAAGATTCCTACAGAAAATTTGTTTTCTTTTTAGAGAAATGAAAGTTGGTTTTGGTCTGCTTTAGATCCAAAGTGGAGTATTTCACTTTGTTCTGAGTGAGATACCTGGGAGCCAGGAGTTCCCCCCAAAGCTACAACTCCCATGGGCAATGTACTTCATGTAAAAATAATCTCAGCATTAAGCCTTGCAGCTCATTTTACCAATCTTAACATCTTGATTTTTGGGAATGCCTCATCGGTTTAAGTATAAGAAGTATTACATTTTATAACTTGCTTCAGTCTCTCCCTTCTTCCATCCGCTCTTTGAGAAGGTTAAACTCGATCACCGTGCGGTGGTGCTGACCCGTCTGGTGTGTAAGCTGGGGCACCTCTGCTCTGCTGGGCTGCTGCTTCGAGGTGTGGATGTGCCTAGTCACTCTTGGGAAGAAGAAAGTCCATCAGCCGTAAAGTGAAACTGAGATCTAGTTACATTTTTGGTACTAAGGTGTGATCAAAAATTGTGGATGTTGAACTAGAGGTTGTTGATTTTGCCTTTCTGCTGTCATCTGTCTCCTGGCCTCATCCTGGCTCTACTTGTGTGGTGCAGTCCCTTGGGTGCTCCTGTGGGCTCTTCGACACAGAGTTTTGCATGTTTGTGCTGCGGCGGGGACTGCGCACTTCAGGTCTCCTGAAAGATGCAACCTTTGGAACCTGCTGGTATTAAGATGTGAGGTGCAGTCAGAGGGCAGCACTTGGTATCTTTGCCTTCTAACAGAAGTTCGTTCTTGACATCTACTTCTGACTTCCATGAATAAGACCCCACCAAATCTAGTCCCTTCCCGTACCAATCAGCAACTCCCCATTCTTTCCTCAGTGATCATGTAAGAAAGATGTTCTAGTTTATATTCTGAAAAATACTTATCTTGTGGATGCTGAAGGAAATCTTTTGGTCTAGTTAGTTTGCTTTCTGGGTAATTGGCTAGAACCTGTACTACGTTATGATTTTTTTTTCCCAAAACAATAAAGAAAATAGACTTGAGTAAGTGTGGGTTTAGTTTGTTTTTTTTTTTTTTTTTTTTTTTTTAAATCCTATCAATATAGCAAAGTAAACACGGCACTGTTCATTCCTGGTTTGATGGGGTGCATGCTGATCTGCGAGACAGGAACTGAATGCATATACTGGAATGTTTAATCAGCTTCCCTGGTATTCATATCATTACTGTGGTTCATACTACTTTAGCACGTAATGTGTTTTGATACACACTAACAAGAAGTCATTACTCCAACAGCTTCATTCTTTGGTACCTTACACCTTGTATTTTCTGTTTTCATATGGATGTACACAGATGGGCATGGTTAGTCTCCTGTATTGTGTGGTGCTGCGTAGTCAGGTTCTGGAGAAAGGATGGATATAGGTTAGTTGTGTTGCTATGCCTGCATCTAATTGGCTGTGTCACCTCGGGAAGGGTGTCTCATCTCCATACTCAGTTTTCCACATATGCTTGCTATCTACATTGCATATTATTTTCAGGAGGCTTTCATTTTATTGCATTTCTTTTAGCGTTCTTGGCACAACCTGAGCTTAACCTCAATTAACACTTCCAAGTATTAAAATATTGTAATGAAGAGCAACAATTTTGCTGACATAGACTGGCAGTAACTAATAATAGGCTGCAATTTTCAGAGCAGCCTAAGGGAATTACACCTTCTAAATCCCTGTGAAATGCAGAATTCGTGCACCTGCTTGAGGCTTTTTTTGAAAATACCAACTGGAATATCAAAATCTTCTTTGCATTTGAGTAGTTTTTTGCTTGTATAAATTAGAGACCCCACGGAGCTGAGAGAGGGAAGCTTAGGTCTGTATATGCGGATTTTTTTTCTATTGTTCAGTAGGTAGCTAGTGAAGGGGCACTAATTCAAGGATCCTGGACATCTATTAAAAACAAAGAAAAAAATCTTACAAGCGATTTGGAAGGATAGATGTATTACATCTGGATATCTTCCCTTATCTGCTGGGATGTAGGGAATACTTCATATTAACTGAGTTACTTAAGCACGATTTTACAGAAGAGTGTGTTTATGGTCTGATGGGTATGCTCTTTAGATGATATTGATGTTCATCACACTTCTGATGTACTACCACCAATGAGGATAAACAGACTTGAAGAATTTTTTTTTTGTTGATGTTTTTATTAAAATATAGTGAAACAAATTATCTTAAGAAGGCAGTGGGCCTTTGAAGTGGTTTTGAAGTGACAGTTCTGGCCACACTGAATAGCTGAGAAAGTGTAGGCCACGATTCTCCTCAAGTCTTTGTATAAATGGGTATTGTATTTCCATGCATGGCCTAGTCCTTCTGGGACTATTTATAGCATAGCTAGTTAAACATGCTAACGTTATGTCTTTACAGAATAATGGTATAAAAATAAATAGTCTGGTGGAGAACTTCCCAAAACCTTTGTTTCCTACTGTAAAATATGACAGAGCTAATATTGCTAAAATAACTGCTTCAAGAGAAACTGATCCATACTTACTATTAACATAATTCGTCTTTTGGCAGAATAAGATGACTTCACTATGTCATGTGTGGTTTAGTTGTCCTTATGACTTGAATAAGTCATGTTTTAGCTGTGTAAACTGCAGGAAAATAACTTTTATGTGTTTTGCAGGTTAAAATAAATCCTGCTTAGCCATATAGGTTTAGTCTAACCTAGGAAAGATTTGCCATTCTAGCTCGATGGAAAGTCTCATGTAAACACATTTCTATCAGCAAAATCATGTTTCTGTTGGATTAATATCTGCCTCTGGTTCCCTTAAGAATTTACATTCTGCCATCAAACCAGGAGGTATAAAACACCTCGGGTCAGCCTTCAGCTCGTATAAAGGTGTTCTGAAAAATCACTCACCCAGTAGTCCAGTAGGAAAATTGTTTTAGCCTTACTGCTGCTGTGTTTTCATTACATTCATTACCAATTAGCAGTTTTCATTTATAGATGATAGCAGTACAGCCCGATAAAAATCAAGAAGTGTTGCGCTTTGAGCAATTGTCTTAAGACTTTTGTTTGTTTGAGGTCTACAGCTGGATGCAAACATTGAGTTGTTTCATGCTTTCCAAGGTACGTTGGGTTTTGATGTTTATTTTGGTTTTGTTGTTGGTTTTTTTTTTTTCCTTTTGTTTTCCTCCTTGGCTTTCACCTAAAGATTTTTCTTTTTTCCCCTGGTGTTTGTTGGCATTTCTTATTTGGTTCCCCAGTACAAGCCTGGGAGGATCCTTGGTGTGTCTCCCAGTAAACATGGGCCGCTTACTTCTGTTTGAAAGGATCATTTCCCCTTTATGTGACAATGTAAGAGTTAGCTCCACCAGCAGCGTGGAAGTCCTTGGACTATTCAGAGCAGCTAGAGAGAGGCGTTTCAGTATGCCCTGGATAGGTTAGATTGTCTTGTGTTAGCTTAATTATATTTGCAGTAGCTTGGTTGCGTTACAGAGTAGAAGCCAGCTCTTTGTTACGGTGCTGTAGCTTTTTGCAGAGACCCAAGAAGGGCTGTGGAGCTGTCTCATACCTCTAACATCCACCCGGCTGGAAGCTGTTGCCCGACTTGCTTAGCAAAGTCACATGGACTCTTCAGGATTTGCCTTCATGGTGGTTCTTTCCCATACTGGTCTGAAACTATCAACACAGCTTTTCTGGGAACCATCAGCAGACTTAGCAGCTGCAGCAAAGCTCAGTGCCTGTGCACTGGAGCACACGTGCAGAAATCCGATGGTACAGAGCTCAAGCACAAGCCAGTTTGCTTCTGGGGTATGCTGGGAGCTGGGGAGTGCTCACCGAGAGCCGCACAGGTCTAAGCAATACCAGCTACGTGCCCCTGATCTGAATCACAGTGCCAGAGGCATTGGGTACCTGGACGCAACATTATCCTCTCCTCCTTAGCTTAGATCCCTGACAGTCAGCATCAGTGGCATGGTTTTCTTTAAGTAGTTACTATGTGAGGATTAACTAAAGCTTCCATGAGTACAGTTTTCCTCTCTCTGAGGAAAACGACAGCCCCTGCGTGGCAGGCAGCATGGGAGTGGCACGGTCAGCGGGGCCGAGGATCAGTCCGCCCTGCTCAGTGAGTGTGGCCAGGCAGCCTCTGGCTGCCATCAAAATAGTGGGGAAGACCCTAGTTGTCGTGCTGGGTACAAGTATGTTTTAACACGCACAAAACAAAAAAAACAAAAGAAACGCTGCACCGATTCGCTAACTCATTTTTAAAGGTTATTTTAACTGATGGCAGAGGATGAAAGCAGAAATCCTCTGATGCTCTGAAATAATATCAGAATCTTATTTCCACTCTTTTTTCCTATCTGTTTTGTTATTACAGGGCTAATATTACTCATTTGGTTTCTGAAAATACTTTGAAATGTACAGAAGCTCAACGGTGAGATTTTTCAGACTGTTTCCAAGACAGTAGTTTGTTGTCCTTTACTGAATCCTGACAGTTGGAAGCAGATGACTAATTTTCTTTTTGAGGTATTTGCACTGTGGGCGTATGGCATGACTCCCAAGACAGCAATTCAAGTGCTTTCACCCCGTAAATACATTTTATATTACACTCAGGTTAGTCAGGGAGTGACGGGTTTTTAAAAAAAATACATATTTTAATAGGGCTGTCTAGTGATTTAAAAACACCCACTGAGAATGGAGAGAATTAAAATGTATTTCAAGTGAAATCACAAAATCTTACAGGAATTAGGTGCATATGAGGTCTAGCGTCTCTCTCGAATATTTGTGCCTCTGTTGTCTCATCAGAAAAATCAGGAGGATAATTAAAATGTCAACTCTTTGTATTAATAATAACTCGGGGAATTTGTTTGCTCTAGCTGAGTAGCAACTATATCACTGGTGTATAGTTCTTAGGCCAAACACTTCCAGCGGGTTATCAGGGAGCGCACTCCAGCAGTTACGCTAAGATGAGGTCTTAGCGTAAAGATGAGGTCTCTTTACCCCTTGCACTCTGAATCTCTCTGCTGTGACTTGCCCCTGACCTCAGAGCGTTGTTACTCGGATGCCCTGAGACTTTTGAACCCACAGCTCATCATCAGGTCTGCTGCACCCGTCCTTTTACTGCAGCTTTGGAGCGTGTTACGTTATTCTTCCGAGTTCCCATTACTCCTCCACTCCCAAATCCACCTAATTTTAAAATAAATTTCTTCTGCATGTATTTTTTCGGACTAGCTGGGACAATGCGCTCAGTGGTGTAGTCACCAGGCGAAAATCCCTGCCTCACACCTCCCTCTTGCTCCTACCCTGAGCTGAATTGTTTCTCAACTGCAGAGTGATTATTCAACTCCCTGCACTGGCTAATAGCCCTTCGTCAGCCACAGCACAGAGATTCGTAACTGCACAGTTTTAATGCAAATGAAATCCTCTCAACGGATCAGACGGAAGGGTATTTCATAGGTATGAACTAGTAGTGTGTTTACAGGTGAATAACACCTTGGATTTTCCTTGACTTGGACTTTTAAATTAAGAAGGCTGCTAACAGGCATTGTTTCTATAAAGGGGGGAAGATAGGAGAAATAAGAAGTCTGTGGTATTTTTTCATAATTTCAAAGTGATTGAGATTTCAGTGCAAGCTCAAATACTCTGTGTGCATTACATATATAAGCTTATACCAGCTTACAATAATAACATCAGCCATACTATATGCAAACTAAAGAGTTTGTTTAAAATTCTAAATATTGTGCAGTAGCATAAAATTGAGAATATGGTGTATGATTGCTGGCCATTGATCTTACTGATTGTGTGGTGCTTTCAAGAAGGATGGGGAATTGTATGGAGAAAAAAACAGATGGAAGGACCCTGGAAGTGCTGAACTCTTTTTCTGTTGCAGCTTGAATAACTCTTTGCAGGTCTCAGTACTTTCTATTTTTTGATTTCCTTAAATAATGGTAGTTTGAGATTTCACTGCAGTACAGGAGAATCTGTAGAGCAGCAGTTCAGCATTTGCTTGAGCTTTGTACACAGATGCTCAGAAAGTCTCATCCCTGGGAATTTTTTCTGAGCTTGTGTGGATGACAATGAAGTAAACTAATCTCTTCGCATTTACCAAAGAAATGACCTAAGTCATGCCAGGTTGAACCATTCCAGAGTGTAAATTGCCTTGTTAATGTCAAAATACCTCTGCTCATCTCTACAATCCAGGCTCTCATGCTGATGAATTATTAGACCACACTCAGCTTCTGTCACGTCTTCTCAGGATATTGGAACCAAGAGGAAAAAAAACCTGTGGTATACCCAATAGAGTGCTGTCTATCCTCTTCTGGTTTGTTCACGCAGCAAGTGACGTGGTGAAAAACATCCTCCGTCCTCATCTTATTAGTAAAAGAGGGCTAAGCACAGCTGGACATGTTTGGAGAGATTTCCAATCTCCCTTTGAATGGCAGTTTTCCCTCTTGGTTGACCTGTGACACAGCCGATCCCTATGCTGCTGCTCCATGAAATGCAAAACCAAACCATCTCAATAAAAAAAGCTCAGAATTGTCCCAATTTCGCTTAAGTATTCTATTAAACTGCTGCTTTTCTAAGCGTTTGCTTATGTTATGTTATACATGAAAAAATGGTTCAATGACAGGGAAAAGTAACCTAGCGCAGACTGCAGACAGCGAATACGTGCCCGTGCCCCTGTGTTGGACTGCTCTGCATATTTTAACTTGGTTATCTATTTACTCATCTATCTTCAAAATTCCTCTGTATTTGCAAAGCTCAAAATGAAGCCATTAAGAGCTACGAAACAGTGTAGACCACCTTAGTTTTTTCAAGGTCTGAGCTGAGGACAGTTCCTGGATCTGTAATTAAACAAAGAAGCCAGCGGTGACACAGAGGTGGCATGCAGGGAGGATGGACAGACACGCGCCTAGGAGCTCCTCGCTTAAAAGGTGTTTCCCTCGAGTTTCTGAAATGGTCCAGAGATACTTGAATCCAGCTCAAACTCTTCATCATCTCGAATGCTTGTTTACCCTCAGTTCCCTGAATGTGTTGCACAGGAGCTTTCTTAAGACCGAATTGCATATTTGTGTCTTAATTCTGGAACTGGGGTAGCAGGGAGTCTCAACAGTTTAAAAACAAAACGCCCCTCTTCAGACAAGTCTTTGTCCAGTCAAAATCCATTTTTCCCCAGTCAGGATAAGAGATAAGTATATCTTTGTTTAAGCACAAGGGCTCAGAAGTAGGTGTCAATTAGAAAACTGGGGATTAATGTCTTGGTGAACGAAGAGCAGTGAGAAATTTGACACTATAAAGCTCATTTTGTCTCATTTTTACATGACTGGATAGGTGCCTGGCTCATTGCTCTGTCTCTTTGGATTCTAATACTACCGACAGTCAAAATGCAGTTATTAAAGGATTACTCTAATTGTGTAAAGTGAAAACTGGTAATTCAGTACCTAAATAACATCCTCTTTAAAAGACTGATTTAGCAGAAAAACTCTCCTTGCAGGTATGTAATTTGGACAGCTCAGTGACAGTTGGAAAAGGTTCCCTTATGATCTGCGGTAATTCATATGGATATATTTAGCAAGAACGTAGTCTGCTTACACTTTTTTTTAATCATTCATTATAAGACTCCAACTGTATTTCCAGATTTGAATTGTAGAAGTTTGCTTTTACTGGCCTTTGTGTCACTGCAGCCAATCTGATGGAAAGTCTTGAACTTTAATTTCACTTCAAAGCCTGAAGTGCTGCTGAACCCTGCTGAAATGGGGAGGTGTGGTGGTGAATGATATTTCATCTTGTTTTTAAAGTCTATTGAATAGCAACTAGTTATAAATCAAATTATTTTTCTGAATACGTCAAATACTTTTTCTTCGAATTGTGCCTGTATAGTATATGCAAATAAATAGCTGGAATATATTAGCAAAGTGAGTTATATTTTCTGAGACGCAGAACGTTCCTAGTGTAGCTTTTTGAGAAAACAGAGTAAGCATTAAGATCAAGTAACTTCGGTAAAAAGATGATGTTTCTTTTTTTGTTGTTTTATTTTTATTCCACATACTGGATGTTGCTAACAGTTCACTTTTCATTTTTGTTGATCAGCATTTGTTTGCTCAAGCCTTCCTACCACCATATTCCTAACAAAGGCTGTTTAATAGCTGTAAGCTAGCTATAACAGTGCTCTTTATCTTAAATGTTATAGTATCTAGGTACTCTGAATACCTATGACATATGTTCCAGGGATGTCTGTGAACTCTGAAAGTTTGCCCTTTTTATCCACTCTGACAATTTGATATGAAGCTTTGATTATGAGCAACAGAATAAATTTGTCCAACTCTAATGAAAAATCCTATCTAAAATATAAATCTCATCAAGTTTTGAAGGTCTATGAAATACTGTGCTACGAAATACTCATGTTACCTGCCCTTGTAAATCTAACTCCAGATTGTTTTTTAGTGATCTAATTCAGAAAAAGTGTAATATGAGGTTAAACCTTAGGTGATGATGGATCTTTTACCTTGAATGACACTGGATCTTTTAATGATCGATCTTATATAATCAGCTTTCATTTGGGGTTACTGAGAATTTTAAATAAGAGGGCTCAAGGGTGCTCATGTGGACTGACAGTAGGTATTGAAATAGTCTCCATTAGATGATACGTGGGTTTGGCATATAATGAAATGGTTCCAGTGACGAGGTGTGTTGAGCTGTGAGAGGTGTCAGTGTGTAGCGTATTGCTCTGCCACGTCTGCTTGATTTGTGCTTGGGGGAAATACAGAAGGGAGAAGGCTGGACTACTGTTTCATAGCTTGGAAAACCAGGTTACTTATGGGTGAGGGCAGGTAAATGGACTTTTATGGTATCTTAATACTTATCCTGCTTTCAGGGAAGGGTAAGCGAGCATCTGAGAGATGGCTGAGGGATGAACTGTACTTGGGAAATGAGCACAGGGCAAGGGGGGCAGCACTTGTCACAGGTCCACATGCAAAGAATTCATCTTAAAACTGCTTTAGTGACCTAACGGAAAAGCATAAATTATCAGATAATGTACTTTGCTTCAATATAGCTCAAAGTTTATAGTGTGACACATACACCTTTTGGGCAATGATGAAGCCTGACGGTTCAGCTATTAATAATTAGAATTAACTGTATACTTAAAAAAGAGAGGGAGTAGTTATATGAATGCCTGTAAGAAAAGGAAGACAAGGGTGTTCTGTTGCTGTTGGAACTAGAAGATAAAAACTGCTACTACAGTAGTCAAATACTTCACTCTAAAACTGATCTTTGTGGAAGCAGCAGAGAAAATGGTATGTATGGATTAGAATTTTAAAAAACCACCCAACCATCCACTGGCCCAAGGATCGCAAGATCCACAAAGCACTGATTTGTGCAAAAATTATTTATTTTCCTTGACTAAGGAACATGCATCCAAAGAGATTTCCTGTCTCTGCCTTAGAAAGGTGAACTGTTACTATCTCCAAGGAGTTTTGCTATATCTGTGTTTGGGAACGATCTGTAAGTGATGCACACTCTGAAATACAACGGCTGTAGTGAGGGTAAAGAGATGAGAATTAGGAGGTGGTTTCAGGTAGAGTAATAGTCAGAATGAATGCGACGGCTCCAAACGACAGGCAAAATGGATGTATGTAACGATCACAGAGTTGAAAATAAAGCTAGTCATCATAGTCCTTTTCCAAAGGACTGCTGCTACAGTGTCTTAAAATCTGGTGGCACTCAATACATGATACAATTTGTGCATCACAGATGGAATTTGTTGTATTCTTTCTGGTTTTCATATATTTATTTGTAGTGCAGCTGTTGTCTGCTGTTAAGCTTATCTATCTATTGCTTCCCTCCATTTCCAGGTTTTCTCTTAGAAACGATTTTCTTAAACTTTTCCTTTGCCATGTCTGTAATTGAAAAAGCAAAACAAAACCAAAGGGGGGGGGGGAATCCCAAACGAAACCATCTCATATTATTTCTGCAGCTAGCACGTTACTTCCAAAGGCTGTGCTTTCAGAGGCTGTATTCTTGTAAACTCTTTAAGCTTTCTTTTCTCCTTATGTGAAATAAGGAACTCCCCAGTTTTTAGGAGTATTGGCTTGTGTGTGTAGATGGATTGAGTTAGACAGCAGAGGTTGTTACTACCTTTATTTGTTCTGTCTCCTTCGTCTGAGCTGAATAGCTGGACTGGACTTGAAGTAGCTTCTGAAAAGGAGAAAAGCAAACAATCTGGGCAATAATTGCTTTGGCTATCTGACTTTCATTTGCCATCGTTCCTGAGTCAGGATGGTAAGTTTATGCTCAACTCTCGTGACCTTGAGGATGATTGCTTGCAGTATTTTTAAGACAGAAGTATTTGAGTGAGGATGCTGTCTCTGCACCGGGTGGAGCTCTCCTCTCCTCTTTGATACAAACGTCCATCCAGACACACACAGTATTGGTTTATTTTCTGCTTAAAAATGATAATAAATGACATAAATATCCCTTATTCATTGGAAAATATGAAATGACATTTAAATTCCGTCCATGAGACCATATTCTTTCAAAGCCTCTTCGAAGGAGCCTGGGACTTCTTGTTTCATGAATGTTTGTTGAGAGCTCTTCAAATTCCTGAACCACTGTTGACTAATAAATGAATATAAATTATCTCTGAAACAGGTTCATTTAACTCTTGTCTAATGTGTAGCATTTGGCCTGTCAGAGTCAAAATACTGTGACTTATTTTTGTATGGCAAATTGAGTACTTTGTTCATTAAAATTGCTGATTTGTTGTATAATAAGAAGGGCTTAGATTACTGTTACTTTTCACGGTAATGATTTAAAGGGCAGGTCATCGGTGTTCTCCCGCAGCAAAATATTTTTGATTATCTGTTCATCTCCTGTTACATATTTCATAGGTGTTAGTTAGCCAGGTTTTGCAATTAGTGACTTGCATTTTGCTTTCAATCCTGTCGGCCTTAGTGAGGCTCCATACAGAGCAGAATTTGGCTTGCTTAATTGAATGGACTGTATCTAAATACAGACACATATGTCTATAGTTGATATAGATTGCTAATAGTTTACTAGAAGATAAAGCAAACATCACTCGGAGCATAAAACTTGTTTTGTGTTGTAAAGCTGCACCTTGCATCATGTAATATTCAACATTTTTTCAACTTTGAGCTGGGAGTCTTAATTGAAACTCTAGCTCTGTTACTTTTATTCATGCATGACTTAACACAACATTGTTGAATGCTTTTTGCTGTGATGTAATTTTTTTTTTCTTGTAGAAGCTTCCACATAGCAAGGTATAATTACCATTTTGCCAAAGATTTAGTAAATAATGATGCAAATAAGAAATACGCAGTTTTAATAATTCCCTTTGGTATTGAGGGGGTCACAGGCTAGCAATAATGTTTTCTAGCCCCATCCCCAAATCTACTATGTGTTATTTAAATAGATTTAATGCATTAAAATTATGCAGTGCCTGATGGTAAGAGCTGTGTTTCCTGATGGCCCAAATTTTGCATTCTGTGAACAATAAATGGGGCCTGATCCCAGGTCAGAGGAAGAGACAGGTCACGCTGCACCCTCGAAGTCTCGGATTTGGCAGAGCAACGTGAGCCTTTGGCTCCGTCGGGTGTTAGAGCTGCTCCGTGTTTCTCTTCTTCCTCCGGTGGTTTTCCCCTTTCTTTTCAGCAGAGTTGAGTGCTATATGTTGTTGCTAATTGCAGATAATGTAGTACTGACATTTTGAAAAGTATACATAGATGATATTCACCCAAAGGACGATACTACTACCTTCAGAGATGCTGATACAATTTTGCCAGCATAGACTTATTTAGTGATGAATTGCAGTAATAGCGGTTCAAGACCTACAGCATATTAGTGAAAATGAATCCACTGAGCACTAGTCCCATGGCATTACAGCAGCGCTTAAAGAACACTGATTTTCTTGAAGGGAGAAAAATCTGATTAAGAGATTTAGCTATGGGTTTGTTTGCGTTTTCCTTTTTTCTTTTTTTTTTACCAGCAGTGTGTTATTTGTATTTGTTTCCTGATGAATGTTATTGTAAGGAATTTAATACACATAAGAAAACCAGGAGAGTACCATAAACACAGAACATTGTTTTCTGTTTTAGCAGATGGAAGATTTGTATATGCTACAATAGGCAGAGACGTAGCAGTAGTACTGCTTCTAATTTCTTGTTATAAACTGACCTAACACCTGGTTATAAAAGGAAAAAAGATCAACATGCTAAAATTGAGAAGATATGTTATAGTTAGTGTACACAGTGGTGGGTCTCTGTCGCAAAAATGTTGTAGAACTGAATGCAATAATTGGAAAGAATTATTCTAATAAAAGGATGGGGCAACCTATTGTTGAAATAGTCGTCTAATTTGAAGGAAATAGGGATAAAGACAGGCTTCATGTTAATAATGCGTTGGTGCTTTGCATGAGGTCAGTGTTCTTTCAGCTCTGGAGTGTGATCAGTGGAGAACAGAAATGTCCCAAGCATAATGCTGGACTCCTTTGTGCAATCTGCTTTAAAGTCACCCAGGTGCTAGAAAATTAGAGGGATCTGGAATTGCTAAAACAGGAGAAAATATGCAAGTATGCATCTCCCTTCTTTTCTCCTTCCCCATCTCTTCATCCTTCATGTTGAGCTGGGAGGGGGCATGTTTGGGACATGCCTAGAGCATATAGAAGAGTAGCTGAAAGCAACTCCAAGTAGAAACCCTTTTCTGCTCTCGGTTAAGTTTTAAGGCAGCACTTTTGTCTGTCATCGTGTTTAAAACAACCCCCCTATCTGAAATCTCACTTTGATTTGTAGATACTTTGCTTCCAATTTTTATAATTAACCTCGACCACTGGTGTAACTGCCACCAGTTTTACAGTTAATGTCAAAGAATCATTAAAATATTTTAATTGTCTCTTCCACATACCACAACATGTTTGAAAAGATTTCAAAATGTGTGATGTATCTTTAGGTGGTGATTTCACCATTGCTGGAGAACCTATGGGGGGAAAGTAAAGGAGTGCTAATAAATACGCTCTTTTTGGTCAAATATAATGTGGTCTTGCCAGGCTCTAATACACAAGTCTGTGTATAAGAGGCAGAGGAGATATTCTGAAGAACTGGGGTTTATGGATAGTTCCACTATTTTAGGGCTAATATAGGCTACAGCTTTGTCAGGTTGACAGCTACAGAAGGATTATTTGAAGATACGAGCAATCATTGATAGTTTGGGCAAGACCTGTTTTGTGCTGAGGGAAGGGGTACGCTCCTAACGTTGGCTACATTAAATGGGTCTGCCTATGTGAGGGCAATAAAAAAAAAATAAGTATTTGCTGCACCTGTTGCTCTACTATCTTTGGGAAAAGATAAAAACCTGATATATAAGTGTATGGGGGAAGCAGATGACTTTGTGGGTAGATGTGTGTGTTCATACACACAGAGTTCTCGATGATCAGATGATGAGTTATGATGAGGAAATATTTTTCTGTATTTTGTAATTTGACAAGCAGCATGCCACTTCTTTCCAGATCTCCTGCAGTTTCTGTAAGTTAAGAAAGTCAGAGGAATACTTCTTCTGAATAATAATTTAAAAAAATAGAAATCAGTAAGCCTGAGTTGCTTTCAGTTAGATCAAGAAGCTTCCCAGTCTGAAGATCCAGGATTTGACAAGGATTTAAAAATACTATAACCAGCTGTGAAATAAGCTAAAAATGCTAAGGCTATGTTGACAGCATTGTCCAACAGCTAAGATGATTTTTTTAATGAAAAATATTTTGAATTTTTAGGATTAACAAGATGATTTCTATATTCCTAGAGAAAGAGCTGAATTACAAATCTTAAGATGTACCTTTTTGACTCAAATGAAAACATGTGCTGCTTCAAGTAGCATGAGCTACTGCTTTCTAATTTTAAAATCCAGATTTCTTCTGACAAATTGTGATTTAATTAGAGAAGTATTTAAAAACACACAAACAGTGCACATACATTTTGAGGTGCATTCATTGAATAAAGATTAGTGAACTCAATAAGTAAGTCTGCAAAATGCTTGTTAAGGTAATGTAAGAGACGGGTTGAACTGTCTAGGTAAAGGCTAAAGGTTCTACCGTGTTACAGTAACTGTTATTTGTAATGCCTTATAGGTTGATTTAAGTAACGTAAGTTAGGGATAAACAAAATTTTGTCTCTTTATGCTTGAGTTTGTCATGTGTAGAGTAGTGTGAATGCTGTAAAGAAGACTTTGATATCCAAAGTTTTAATTTAATTTCCTTCTGAAAGAAATACCATTAAAAATTCAGAAGGTGAAAGAAAAACAGACAAGATTCATATGCCATTAATGGAATTATATTAAGAGTTGTAATAATATCCCTTAATCTTAAAAAGGTAATTCTCTTACAGAATTAAGGTTTTTCTGCTGCTTTTCATGCCTTGTGAGGTATTATGGTTAATACAAGTTGCTGATGTGAAAGCATCCTCGCTAATCCTGTTTGGAGAGCGGCTTGTTCTGTGCTTGTTAGAAAAGGTACAGGACGAGATATTATAGGTCCTTCATTAAATAACTACTTAATTACATCCTAGGACAAGCAGATCCCAAATCTGCGAATACTGCTGGCTGGTTTCCCCAGGACTCG
Organism: Calonectris borealis; assembly: GCF_964195595.1. Classification (NCBI taxonomy): domain Eukaryota; kingdom Metazoa; phylum Chordata; class Aves; order Procellariiformes; family Procellariidae; genus Calonectris; species Calonectris borealis. The sequence goes on from NC_134318.1 coordinate 41,493,959, forward strand.
CCTCTAAAGCAGCAAAACTTAGTCCGCGTGTGAAGCACAATGCATAATGTCTTGGCGTGCTGCAGAGGAACTGCGCGGTGCTGGATGTAAATTTACATTAGCAAATTCAAAGGCATTTAAAACAGCTTATACTCATTTAAAAAGCTTCTACTCACCCTTCTCTGTGAGCTTCTCCTTTCTCTAGCTCCTGTATAACACCCAACAACACTTTTATGGTTTCCTGACTAGAGCTGATCAAATTTTCCATCATCTGAAGCTGCGCTTTTAAGTCCACAACTTCCGTGTGAGGCACGATTTGTTGGCATTCCTCGCTCACCGCCACGGCCGTCTGGCAAGGCTGGTTCTCCTCCATAGGCGAAACGTTGATCTGAAGGGTCTGTTCGTTACATTCGGTGGCTTGGCACTGCGCCCGCGACGAGCAGGCTCGAGCATCTCCCGCCTGGGGCTGAACACCGTTCAGGTGCACGGTCCCCTTTTTGTCCTCCTCGGCTGCCGGGCACGGTGACCAGTCGGGCTCGGCCGTGAGATCTGGCAGGTCGGGCTGCGAGGCGTTTGAACCGGCCACCGGCAAATAAACGGTGGCCACCTCAGTCTTGAAGACCCTCCCGTGGAGGGGCTGGGCGGCCTCCTCGCTCCCCGGCCGCCCCGCCGCCTGTTTCCCTCGGCCGGGTGGCCGGGCGGCGGCGGGCTCCTCCGAAACGGGGTCGGCCGAGTTTGGGAGAGGAGGAGGAGGCGGCTCTTTGGGAGAGCTGTGCAAATCGCTGCTTTTCCAGGCCTCGGCCCCGTTGTCGTGAGATCCCGCGCTGGTGCGCTCGCTGATGTGGGAAATGAACTCCGCCGTCTGCAGGCTGCCGGCCTTCTTGCCCCACTGAACGGCCTCCCCTGAGCTTCTGCCGTCTTTGTCCTTAGCGTCTATTAGAAACCCGTTGTTTTGACTCTTAAAGGTGTCGACAGTCGAGGCGCTTTTGAGAATATTCCCTTTTTTCCGGTCCAGAGGAAAGGTCTGGTAACACTTTTTAAGATCGGGTGACGTCTGAACTCCTGTGCTCCTGGTGACGTTGGGTATTGACCTCCGGGCAGGCACCGTCATGTACTTGCGATAAGCCGTTTTGTAGGAAACGGGCTTGGCTTCCCTCTTGTCGGGATCCTGTGTAGTGGACAGCTCTTTGTCCCTCTGCTCGTTCTGGGCCTCGCAGATATCTTTAAATCTCACCTGGAGGGCTTTGTTTCGTTTCTTAATCTGCCGGTTGGGATCCAGTGCGTATTTCATCTCCAAAGCGAGCGAAGCTGCTGGCTCGACTTCGCTTTCCGAGGTGGTGAGTAAGCATTTGCTGGGCTCCTTACTCACCATGGTGCCTGCATGCAAAAACAGTTCAAAAAGCCTCGTGTTACAACAGAAATGCTACTTTCCCCCCCAAGTTTGCAATATTTGAGCTTATTTCCTGTGCTTTGACTGAAACGGCTGCCACTTCCAACCTTTTTGCTCGATTCTCTTAATTAAGTCCTAGTCCTTCATATTAGGCTTTGTCCTTTTGCTAGAAAATGGTACCTTTTATCTCAATTTATTAATACCTGCTCCTCAGAGAGGGTAAAGGTATGCCATTCCTGGGTTATAGGCGAAGTAGTAGGACTGGGAGCAGGCTGGTACTTCTGCCGGGTCACAAAAACCGCTGCTAGCTGGGCTAAATCTTTTTTTTGTGGCACCCAGAAGGTTTTCCAGACCCCTTTTCAGAGGACAGGCACCACGGCTGTCATGCTGGGTGTGCTGGCTCGGCACTCGGACTTCACTGCAGGGCAGTATGGGCTCTCAGGAGGCAAGTCATCTGAATTTACTTGATAGTTAATAAAAAGTAGAGGGAAAATGAACAACAAGTGTCTTTGTACAAATAAAGAAAAGTCTAGAGCGCTGACCACCCTTAATGCTCCTTTAAGGCAAATGTTTAGTAGCAAGAAATGTCAAATTGGCATTATTTTTTAGAGTATGCTTGCTTACGAAACATGTTTCTTCTGTGTAATGTACCCTGCATCTTTGCAAGAAATTAATTGGTAGAGGTGTCATTATTTGGATTTTTTTAAAAACGTACCTCATAGCTAAACCTAAAACCTGGATATAGATTAATTATTATTAGCAACTGGTTGGTACTGCTGTATGCATAAAATTTATGAACTATTGAAGTTTGTGGAAGAAGTCAGCAGTGCATCAATTAAGGTTTTGCTTCAAATGCAAAACAACCCATCCTTTACTAGAAGCAGTAATATGCCTTTATAATAGAGCTTCTTATCCCAAAGGATCCTAAAGCACTAAAAAAAAAAAAAAACCCACAAAAAACCTGTGATGATTCACAAAAATGACTTAATCTGCTATTGAAATATAAGCACCTCCTCAAGGATGAAAAGATGCCAACTGCTTAACACAGCACATAGCAAAAAATCCCAACAGCTCTATTACTGTACAGATCGTATGGGATCTGTAGTAACTGGATAGTTAAGACCTCATTTTTACACCTCATTTGAAGTTGTCAGTTTTACCCTCCTATTGCACAACTCTCTCCCTAATGCTGAGATTTACTGAATTACCAAATTCCCACGTAATCCAAGTATTTTGCATGTATCTCCTATTTAAAGACCAATGTACCCTCAGAGGGACTCAGAGTACAATGCAAAATGAGTAAAGGGACTTTCAGGTGTAGTATTTGAAATGCATTTTTAATTAAAATTCTTTTGTCTATTAAGTAAAAGATGTGAAACTCTTTAAAGAGTTAAGTGCCACAATAGGGTTTGTTTTATAAAGTCAACTCAGTGGCACAAGTGAGTGAATCCTTATGACTAGTCTATATTTAATTTAAGAAAACATAATGGAGAAATCATTTTCAATGGAAAATTGAATGTTTATGGGTTTTTAAAAGCATTAAATAGTAACATTTCCCAAAAGTTATTAAGACGCACAAATGTGCATGGCAGACAATCTGTATACTGCAAGGTTGGATTTCTGGGTTATCACATTGCTTTCAAAAAATCTCATACAAATGTGTCATTACTTTTTTTTCCCCCCATGTTTTATTTCCCCGGTCCCAGTAATTTGCAAACAAGTAACTGAAATATTCTGGAGTCTGCATATAGTTTGCTTTTTTCTATGTAACTTGTCAGGTTCAGGTAGCAGTGAGTGAGCAGCAGTCATTTTAGAAGGGGAAGCTTCTATCTGAATCTGTGTGATGTAGTAGCAAGTCTGTAGAAGAAAGCAAGAAGGGGGAAGATTCAGGTCAAAAATGTTCAAATAATGGACTAGATTGCTAAATACTAGTTTTCAAACTATGTATGTATATACAGACCCAGTATCTGATACCAGGGTGACCAAGACCCTCTTTTGGGGGAGAGAAGATTATAAAATGTAAATGCTGAAGGGAAGCCTTTAATACATGATGTACAAATATAGAGAAATTTTTGTGGGGGGAAAAAAATAAATTAACTACATATGAATGTCAGGAATTTTTTGTTCCAGTTGAAACCCTAAATAAGGAGTCAGCTGTGCTTTGTGGGGAATATTAGTATCCTGTACTGGCTGTTTTGGGCTGTCTTAATGTTTGCCGAGTGAAGTTATGCCTTTATTTGAGAGACATTCTGCATACAGAGCCCCACTGGTTCACAGCTTCCAAAGATAGTGATGGTAGGAAATCCATCCATCCATCCATCCATCCATCTATCTTGGGGTGGAATTTTGGAATGCTTTAGTGAATAATGAAGTGCTTTATAAGATACAAACCTGATCCATTAGCCTGCAATTGGACAGACATTAGCTTTAGAAACAGCTAAAATATGCTTTAAAAACTACCGTCAAAACCAAAAACTCTGCACTTTCATTAATGTAGAACTACTGGAAGCAAACCTTCCATAACGGTCTGGTAAATTAATGAGTTTACCAAAAAACTAAATACAGTAACACAACAGCCATTATATTCATCGGTTTTCAAATCTGATAATGTGAGTTCATGCACTACAAAGAAATTGTAGCACATATGAAATGTTGCATTTACAAAGATGTGAAATATTCAGTAATTATGTCTGAAAAGAGGGCACACATTTTTATCCATGGAAGAGGCTTACAAAAATTGGTTGTTAGATCCAAAAGTCACGTATTACAAACATCTCTTAGGATACCTCAGAGTTGTCAAAGTGGGTTTTCTGGCACTTGGTTACTTGACAGTAGGATCCACTAACATACAATTTATTCTGAAGTATTGGCTTGATATTTTATCAGTGTACTGCTGACCTGTCTCAAATTTAAGATTGTTTGAGATACCACTTTAATTCCATGATCTTTGGGGCTGCCGCATCACTGGGTCTCTTTGGAATGACTTAATAGATGGAATTAATGGAGTCCATAACCCAGACAAAACCAGGAGTCTGGTGATATTCGACAGAATAGAAATAGATAAATGGGGTATTGTATTCTGTGATGCAGTTAATTTTAAGCGTGTCTTTAATAGCCAATAAATTGATTCTTCAAAAATTGCTTGTCTCCCTTTCCCAATTGCACAAGCGGATTTATTTAGCTAATCTAGAGTTTGCTATTCCCACTAGTAACTTGGACTAATAATTTTATAGATATCTGTGATTAAGAATGACAATAACCAAAAGAACTAGATTTTTTCAAGCCTTCTTTGGATCTCAGTGTCTCCAAGGAGAACTATATGTGCACATTTGATAGAAGGACGGTTGAGCAAACTGTTGATTGCGAGTTAAATATTTAACGTGGAAGAGTTTATATGATACTTTTTTGTTTTGTTTCCTTTTTGTTTTGGACAAGGCGTTAACTCCAATTTTGGCTTACTTAGGCACTAGCATTTACAACGTCGTCTCCTTGGGAGGCTTTCCTTAATCATTCAACCTGTACTTCGGATCAGACCATGCTAGAGGTCTGCCCTCTTTCTGCTGAAGTTAGTGCCAACATTCACACTGATTTCCTGGGGAACGGGAGCATGGCATGGGCACAGCCTGGACCCAGACTGGGAGACTGAAAAAGGAAATCTTGTCATAATAGGTTTCCTTTCCCTGCACTATTTATCTGTAATTCTGCTGCCCATTACTCAGATCGGTAGTGTTTTCTGGAACACAAGGAAAGGCTGGCATACATAAAATGCGTGGCTGTGAAATGCAATAGGAGCTGCAGGATTTCTGGATACTTCAGGAAACTACTGAGACTGAGTTTCTCAGTTTCATGAGTACTGCAGAGTTTATGGCTTACTCTGTCAGGGGGCTAATAAAGGCTTTGAATTTTAGTTGCACATGCCAATTAAATACAGATAATAGATTTAAACTTTTTGTAGTTACTCTAAACAAACCCTGATTGCATGAGATGATTTGCTAAGCTAAATATTTAAGTAATCACAGAGCTTATTTTTCAGTTTTTAGCCTTGATTTGTTTATAAACTTCTGGTTGATTACTCTTAAGCAGTGTTCCCTTATGTTTGAATATGGAAATAAACTATTAAATAATAACAATAATAATAAAGTGATGCACAGAGAAGCCTTAAGTTAGTACAAAATCTTCAGGGTAAGTTATGGAAACCACCACCTTTGTTATTTCAGGTTCTCCATAGCATGTTTTATTCAATTAAATAAATCCTTCCCTTTCAGTTCTCCATTTATTGATGCTGTCCGGATTTCTTCCCCTCAGTTCAGCAATGCAACGGGCATTTCTAGGAAGGAGACCTATTTTATGTGATTCATGTCTCAATTATGAGGAGCGGTGGGTTCCCTGTTCAAGTCTGTGTCAGCAGGTAAAGTTTAGGTACATAAGTAAATCTTTGCAGGACCTCCACTCTTAATCCAAAACTCTGCAAAGTCACAGCACTATAAGGTGAATTATAGGGTTGAATTTCTGGACTGATTTGTTAATGAAGGAAAAGGAGATTTGTAGCTTACCTGATAATTTAAATTTTATTTCTGTCAGTTTTATGATACAGAAGTATACTCAAAGACTAAATGTGTTAATAAGCAGAGTGGAGTTAAATTTTCCAATTTCCAAATGCTGATGAAAGACATAGATTTCAGTCTCTGTATTTTCAGACCAAATGAAGGCTTTAGAGATGCAGCTGTAAACTTCTGTGCACGTATTAAGAGCACACAGGTTTTTTGTGCAGGTATGCAATAGCTTAAAGGAAAAACAACGCGAGGGATTGCAAATAATTGGGCTTTACCATGTAAGGGAAGGCTCATTAGTGATCTGCAACATCTTTACGCTTCTGAATATATCAAGGCTATACTTTCTCAGGAGAAATCCCCGCTGCCTCGTATGCCATTTTTCTATGTCTAAATATTATCATAAAATTTAATAATGCGTATTTGTTTTCCAAAAACTATTTGATGTCTATAAGACATCTTGTAAGTGTATACATAGAATATAATACACTTCTATTGTTAAAAATAGACATTTGAAAGAAACTTGGATTTACTTCATATAAACGAATACAGTGTAGAAGCCTGTTCTATGTTAATTCTAAATACACCACTGTGTAAACTGGTTGTAGCAACCTGAAGATATTTTACATGTAATTTAAATGTTTTTCTTAATTTTGAGTTACATAGACTGCTTCTAATATCATGTTATTTCTTTGACTTTCAGACATTTTGACTTCATTAATTTAGGAGTATTTTCAGTCTTTTAAAAGGAATCCAATTTTTGGATTAACTGACTGTGTGGTTATGATACAAACTTAAAAATCATATACTAGTATCCTAAATATTAGTAAGCAATGTCCAGTAAACAAAATTGTACTGATAAAAATGTTGGAAAGTATAAATGATCTTAACCAGTTATTAACTATTAGCTATTTGCAGAAACTTCTCCCGTGTATAACAAATTTATAGAGTTTTAATGCACAAGAATGAGGATAAAATGAGACTTCTGGATAAATTCAAGGGTGCAGGTATGCCCAATTTTTGTGGTGTAAAAAGTACTGATGACTATTATTAGGAACCCCCCCCAATGTATCTATTGATCTACAGAACTGACAGACCAGTCTGTCTTCCTTTTATCAGAATTGTTCATGTAGAATAATAGAGTTAGCAGTGCTGGTAAATGTCAAACTAGTATTTTTTTTTTTAAATCTGTTTTGAAACCCTTAGGCACCGAACTTGAATTTTCTCTCTCTTGAACTTCCTTATTTATTGCTCGATATTGAATTCATTCTTATTGCTGCATTTATGTATCCTGTATTTTATCAAGTAGAGGGTGAATTGCCCTAGCCTTATAATCTTCCTGTTTTGAGAAGTTTGCTCCACTTCAATGAATTACAGAGCATTACTACCATTTGCCTAAATCGGTGCTTTTCAGCCTGTGGTCTGGAGACGCTTGGAGATTTCTCACCTATGTTATTGCTGTACATAAAAAAGAAAGCTCCTGTATGCTCCCTAGCAAAATTACGGTTTGTGAAGGGGGGGGTTATATTTTCACTGAAAAAATTACGAAGTTCTACAGACGGATACAAAGTCTACTAACTTAGACTGATCCTTTATTTTTTAGTTACATTCTCCTGCAAAAACCAGCTTTGGGATGCATTATTTAGAAATAAATAATACTTAGAAATGCATTATTTAGAAATAATGCATTGCACTGTAAACTACGTACGTTTGGTAGAGTTGTGATGGTTCTTAGTATAATTTCAAAAAATGGATCTATCGATCATTTAGTTTCAGCGATGACATATGATAGATTTGTAATTGCCTTGAAAGTCTTCCTTTGGAATGAACATGATCATACGGCATTTGATTTATCTTTTTTTTTCCCTCCCACCCATTGGTAGGCTCTGTAAGAACTATCTATAAAAATAATATCCTAGCTAATGGCTGAGATAGACATTAAATGCCTTTAAATGCTCTTGTGAGCTTTAGCTTTAGAACTAAGTGGCAACAAATAAAATGTATGATTTAATAACCCTGTAGAATTTTAGATAAAACAGGAATCTATTGTAGGATAAACTATTTAAAATTTTCCGTACAAAACAAAACAATTTCCCTGATGCACAAGCTGGTACATGCTATTTTCTATAATTTTGACATGTCTACTATGCATTCTGAACACAAGTTTTAATAATACTTAGGTTTTGTGGCTTCCTATATTGTTACATGCATAAAATTAAAAGGAATCCATTCAATGTGATAAAATTCTGTACAATAAAGGTTACTTTTCCCGTAATAGTTCGTGCAAGTAATAGTAACGCTAACAGGAGATTTGCACTTGCATTAAAACAATATGGACCCTTGTGGTCTGAGTTAATAACTATTAACTTCATGTTGGAACAAATGCAATGTCAAAAGATATTTTCTGTCAATTCACAGTGCTGCTGTAATGTCAAACATTTGCTAGGATTTAGTGTACTGGAAAAAATAACATTACTATTAAAAGAATTATGCTTATTTTTCTTACTGTGCTATGCAGCTATTGCTACTATGAAAATCTGAGTAAAGGTTTATTAGCATTATTTTGCCATGTAAATCTGTGCAACTCTGTCAGCAATACAGCTGGTACTCGCAGTATAAGGATGCTGCTGAGGATGTGTTGCTAGGAGAATCACAAATAGTTCTGCTTATACTGTACTGTCTTCCAGGAGTCCAAAAGCCAGCGTACTTTCACTGGAAGGGTTTTTCATTTTTATGGGACTTTCTGTTAAATAATTTAAATAGCAAGCTGTTAAGGAACTGTCTTTAAGCTCATTTTTATCTGCGTTATTGTTGAATAGTAACTTTTAATTGTTCTTAGTAAACATCAATAGTTTTTGTGGGTGTTCAAGGAAAAAAAACCACCACCAAATGACAGGAAAAAAAGCAGTTCTATTCTTTAGCTTCGGCCAACAGGTTTGCAGTGATCTGGGTCCTAGGGACTAAGAACAAGCATCTACATCAACTGCAGCTTATTTTCTTTTTCATTGTAGCTTTCCAAATGTTGGGTAGAGTAAAGAGGAAAAATGAGATAAGCGGGTTCCAACTCCATGCTTCGGTCTTGCATCTTCAGCTTTGCTGTGCAGGTAATGGAAAGGCACCGCAGTGCTAAGTGTGGGTGCAGTGCAAGGGATGCAGATCGGTCCGTTCGCCTGGGAATGCAGATAATCTCATTGTATGGAAAATGTGTTTTGTAGTCTGTGCTAGAGCGTACTACAAATGGGAGATGGCAGTCGTGAAAGACTTTCCTGAGGTCAGTGGTTGTAAGTGGTTCTGTTGCATCAGAACATTGTCAGCTCTTTCTACTTGGATTAGGGTTACACGCAGACAAGCCTTGGCAGGGTGTGAAGTGGCGCTAAACAAGGCCGGTGGGTAATTTAGGTCTAAAACCTGACATCATTAGCAGGATATTAACTGGTGAATAATATCAGTCTAGGAGATTTGTATTTGCGCTCCAGTGCTGTCAGCAGTGATCAGGAAATAAGGACTGTGTAATTTTCCACCTTCTTGAGGAGCACATTTGTGAACAGTTTCTGGTTTCAAGCAGGTTCTGGTTCTGGCTCTGCTGTAATTGTAAATTATCAGTGTACAGTTAGACCTGAGCGTGCTGATGTTGGCGAAAGACGAGAGAAGTACACAAATCAGTTTGACTTCTGCTATAGCAAAGGCTCGCACACAAATGAGCATTAGTTACCCAAAGAGAGTGTTATTAGTAGGGCGAAAAGCTATGCTTTAATTGCTATACTGCAAGTGAATAGTAGTCCCGAATGTTGCAAAACTTCTTTCATAAAAGCTAGTTCTAAGATGCTTTTGAAATAAGTAATGTGAAGGAAGAGCCAAACTCTGACATGAGGGGAAGTTGTCTTAAATCTGAACATCGGTGCGAATGCTCCAAATCTCAACTCCCCAAATCTCAACTCCCCAAGTCTCAAGTTCTCATCAAACCTGAGGACTCTGGGAGACGGGTCGGAGTTGATGGGTAGCACTGGTGCAGACGGCTCATTCCAGGTCACCAGGGAAAATGTTTTTGGTTCAATGTGGGAAGAGCTATGTGGAGAATGAAGAGGGAAGCAATGAGGGTGTGCAAAGATGATGTGGAGATGTTGAATAAATTGCTTCCAGGTTTCGTGGACCTGGGACAATGTGGAGTAAGATCTCAAACATTCTGATGATGGTGTTTTAGGATGGGTTATTTGTGATATGGATGATTAGGAAGTGTATTAAAGTAATAATTAGAGATCGTCTTAAGAATATTCATATGCCCCTTTTGTCCGTTTGAGTTATATGCTCTGCTTGTCTGAAGCTGCAGGATCGTGGCTGCATTCTGATTATTAATCAGAATTGCCTGATAATGCTCTAGGCACCAGAACTGTCTACTAGACAGATAATTTGCATTACATTTATTGTGGCTTTGTGTGTTTTTACGCTATCACAAAGCGTGAATGCAAGAATATAACACATTATTCTCACCAACTTGCTCAGCTAGGACTACCTAAAATACACAGATTGATCTTGAATTCAGCAACTTAGGCTCAGTCTACAGAATGGATCAGTGTTATCGGTGTTACCAGGCAGTTCAAGCATAATTGCTGCTGAATTACTCTCTTCAGCATGTGGATGTTTTATCTGTCCCTTTGTCAGCTCCTTAGAGATATTGCTGTGTTTTATTTGCCAGTGGCCTTGATACACAAAAAATGTATTAAACTGATCCACAAGTTAAATTTCTTTACTTGTGAATATCTCCTCATTTGTTTCTGATTGTATTTGCAGAAGAGAATAATGAATATACTAACAAAATGGGCATGAACAACCAATTACTAATGATTTGAAGGAGAGATTGGGCTTGCTGTAGATTTTTTTTCTTACTCATATATAAATACACAAACATTAGTGATTTCACTGAATTGTCTCTTCTTCCTTCTTCTCCCAAGGAGAGCAGGAAGTAACTAACCAGATAAACTACTTTTCATGTTACTAACTTTAAAATACAGTCCCAAATTTACACACCTGCTTAAGCGGTTTTGTATTGAGCATCATAGAGCCTCTGCTGCAGTTTTTAAAAGTCATTTACACCATGGTTGGGCTGTATAACTTGCATCAGCTTTGACCTCACCAGCTTGTTCCCAGCAACAGCATCACAACTCTGGCATGAGCGTTGGCTGCTGTGATCTTCTGGGAAGCAGAAAGCAGGCTTGCTGTGGTTAAGCTGCGGTATTACCGATACCCAAACTACCCCATTTCAAGATAGTTTTGGATGTATTAGCCACGCTGTGGTCACAGTGGCGGGCTGTCATACTTGTGTTTTGCTTTGTGCGTCTCACTGAAATTTAACGAGACTTCTTAGTCCTGTGGCTTAGGTCACTGTGGAAGTGGGATGGAAGTATTTAAGTTGTATAGGTCTCGTAATTCTGGTCAAAGTGGGGTCTAAATGCAAAATGACAATTTTTTAACTAATTGGAAATTGTGCTGGACATTTTTAGCACTACAGCAAAGGTTTTACAGCTTTAAGTGCTGTGGCTATGACTTGTTTCAGAGGACTGTCTCTTGAATTACTGACTAGGTGTCTGCATCTTTCCTGGAAGTTAAAAGAAAATGAAGAGGTGAGGAAGGGCAGGTATAAAACAAGCAGGGAAGGGAGGAAACAAGAGCACAAACCAAGTAAATCCTTCTTTGTAAGCTTTTGACACTTCCCTCTTACTTAGACTATATGGAATGATGTTCCTTTGGTTTTGTTTTTAAAATAGTTTAATTTTGTAACTATGTGGGCTTTATTTACAAGCATGCTGTAGCAATCATGGATAGGCAAAGATAACGCAAACCACTTGCTTCTCTTCCCCATGGATGTCATAAACATGAGTTAAGGTTGGGATTTTGCCAGTATTATTTCAGTACAAATAATAAGGAATTTCTGCACCAGGTAAAATGGAAGTAAAAGTAAACACAGATATAGGCAAAAGTCTTCGGATGGTGTAGACTGCTAAAAAGAAGTTAATGGTCTCTCTCTGGAGATGGGCAAAAGACTTCAGCTTTGCATCTGAAGGAGCAGAATGTCCAAGTAGAAATCAATACAGGAGAAAGCATTCTTCAGCTGATGCTGAAAAAGGACCATACAGCTGACGCAGACAGCACGTATGGAAAAAAAGTTTGCAGAGGGCTTCCACAACGCCCATTTGCTGCTGAGAAGTCAGTGTGCCCCGCCATGTGCTGTTTCTGCAGATCTTGTTAAATCAGGTGCAAAAGCCACGTGCTTACGTGTTCTTTGGTCCACTGTATAACTGCATTTTTAGCCTGTTTAGTGAAACTCTGGTGTTAGATGAGGATTTTAGAAATCAAAGTGGTAGCGTTCCTGCAAGAAAAGCCAGTGCAGTGAAGGGTTTATCTAAGACTGTTGTAGTCCTCTAGTGAAATGTTCCTTTTCTTGTGTTGCTGGCCGATTACTCTGTTCTGCTCTCCTGAACATTAAGTACTGGACTATGGATGAATACTTTAGTATTCAAATATTACTATTTTACTGGTTGAAGTTTCTTGCATTGAAAATTAATACTAAGGTCTCATTTCAAATATTAGAAATTTCCATGTAATTTGGCTGCACTTAGCCATACAGTTGAATTCATAACATGTACATGAGCACATTGCAGTCAAGCATATTACTGGTTACAAATGACTATTCCAGTCTGTCTTTTTTAGTTGCTGCAGATGTATTTGGCCATAACTGAGATGTTTAACACACTTTTTTGATATGGGCCGAGTCTGAGGGGGCCAGATGATCGGCGATGCACATGGATTGGGGAATCTGACATGTGGTACAGCTCCTGCGCTTTCCCCTAAGGACAAAAATCTCCTCTTGTAATGATAGATTAAGAAGTGCAGATCTGTACCCAAGTATTGTAGGACTTCAGTCCCAGGGCTTTTAAATCCATCTCTGTTTAATTCAGACTGGGAAAATGGCCCGTTTTCTTCTACACTCCTCTGTACTGAAATCGGTGGATTTGGCTGGAAAAACTCTTACTGGAGTAAAATCAGGCCTGGTGTCTTTATGCCACTAAAGGGAAAAAAAAAACAGGCAAAGAGGAAGACACCAGAAGTTGCTGTTTGATCACTGAATTGTTATTTTTACAACCAATTATCTTTGCCTGTGAGACTTGTGCTCATAGGTATAACTGGAAAGCAGGTGAGTTTTAAGGCACAGATCACCATGACACTGTGCTGTGCAAATGTATAAAGAAGTTGAACTATTTTCGAGAGTATTAAGGGATCAGCAGAGAGGCTGTTTTCTGCCTGAATGTAGTAAAATTGTAGAAAATAGACTTCAAAGTGGGGATGTGCCACTAAAATAAGAGAATGCTCTGATCACATTCTGTGTGGTCAGAAACAATTCAAAATTGAATGTTAATACCTAGTGAGTCGTACCTCTGTCTGTTCGTAGGTTATACAGTATTTTCTAAGCAGAATAAAAGCAAGCACTGATTTTCAAAAGGCTAAATATGGAACTCCTACTGAATTCACCACTCTGAGGTATTTTTTTTTTCCCTTAAAACATGCTTATGATCTCACTTCCTTAAAGCCTATTTAATTTGCAAACCGATTAGTAAAAATATAAGGGAGTATTGTGCTATAAAATAGATTTGTTGCTTACATGTTCTTTAATACCTTGCACAAATCTTCAGCAGTTCTTTAAATAGTGGCTGTCATAAAGCAGAATATAAGACCTTTTTAATAGCTAGTTTAAACAAGCATGTGAATTTTTTATGTTCTCAAATATTCTAGATTTACTGTAATTTCCTCAAGTATGCATGAATTATGTGACTACACATCCTCAGTTCTCCCTGTCCAAGAAGACTGTGGTTGGATAAGGAACTGCCTTGAGATATCACAGCTCAATACCTTTGTGCAGGTATCCTCACATTTTAGCACAGATTTTTGGCAAGCTAATAGGTTTCCCTGTCTTTCACTACCACATCGGTCACTGCAAAGGACTGGTATTGCTAAGTTTGCTTTTAAATTCTCCAGAACAGGATAAACAAAACATCAGTGTTAATATCTCATTGTCACTTGTACAATCTGTTGTTGAGTTTGGATTTCCAAATAACGCAACGGTGTGTGTGGTGACCAATAGTGTTCGGTCCCCGGTAGTGCATGTCAGGAAGACGACGCACGCTCTGTGGTTCGGCACTTGTGCAGGTTCTTGGGCTTCTTAGCTGTATTTTCCTTCTATATGTTAATCTCCATTGAACTTAGCTACTCTTTTTTTTTTTTTTTTGCCTCCCAGTTAATTATATATGCTGTGCATCTCATGCAAAAATGCTTCTGTCAGTGAAATAGTTAACTGGGAAAAAAATGCAGCAATGATCTTATGAGCTACTTGTTTGTGAACTTAATTAGTAGAAGGGTGCATTGAATGTTAAGTGCTGTCCCTCTTGATAAGTAACTAATACTTCTTACGTGGTGCTATTGCCAGCTGTTTTTTTATGTGTCAATCTGGGGGAAAGGCATTGATTTCATTCAAGATCAGAATTATTTTGAGCATCTTGTTAAAAATATACATCGTTAATAATAATGGAGTCCTAAAGAACACATATTTTTCATCAAGGGCATCATGACATCCTTATCAAAAAAAAAAAAAAGGCTTATTTAGTATCAGCCTTCCCCAGTGAGCTCATTCTATGAAGGCAGTATGCTTTAAATACAACAGCACCTTAAACTCTGGGGCAGTAATTTTATTTTACAACTGTTCAGTATGAGTATTTGGATTAGCAAATGGATACATTATGTATTTCTATTGAAATCAATGACTGTATGCCATCACCGTATAGAAGAATATAAACCTCCAGATGATAAATTAGTAATATCTGAGTACTGAGATATTTTCATCTGAGCTGCTCTTATGCATTTATAATGCTAGAAGAAAATCCAGCTTTTAACTTAGAACTGTTATTTGTACTTGAAGAGAACAGTGTCATTGTAGTAAAGAAAGGCAGGCATGAGCAGACTGGTAGAACACCAATAGGCTTCACACCAAAAGTAAGGAAATACGTTACTCTCCATGCTTGTCATATTTTTACTATAGATATGCTTGCTTGAAATTTTACATTAAATTATTCTGAGTACATGGCTAGGACAGTTACATGTCATGTGATTTTTTTTTATTTATTTTTTTTTTTAGCTAGTGGTTTTTCTATCTAGCAGCTAGATTTTAACCTTGATACATGCAGCATTCCTGACAGCAGTGTAAATACGAACAGTAATCACAATGAAACACTTAAGCAGATGGGAATAAATTCCCAGTTTATATTAGACATGACCTGTTACTGTTTTGTCTTTTGTTGCCGCTTTCCAGCATTCAGCAGAAAAAAAATGATTCTCAGAGGTTGGAAAAACAGGTCTTTCCAAACTTCCCGATCGTAGAGCCTAATGAGTTAAATTTTCCTCCGTGATGTCTGTGCGGGATTTCAGCTGCTTAGACATACAAGGTCAAACGAAACTGCTCCATTACCTATTCTGACTCGTGGCAGAGAGGGGGGCTCAGTTCCTTTGGGACAGACCCCTCGGGAGATGGTGACATAAGCAGAGAACATATTCTCTGCTTTCAGCATGACAAGATGTCCCTATTTTGCTAGGGCTTGCCGCCCCCCCGCCTCCCCCAAACAGATCCAAGCTAACTGCAGTCCTGCAGCCCCCTCACTGCTGTAACTCTGTCTAAACATGGCATTAAGTAGAGACGTTGAGGTCACAGGAGAGGATTTTTACTAGCAAGAGGAAGGCAAGATGGAAATGCAAAGTGGGGAGCCTTGGATGTCTTGCAAGATGCAAGGTCCAGGACTGTGACTTTGGTGCTGGATCCATGCTACCTTTTGTCCCGTTTGCCTTCTGCATTTTCACGGCATCTCCAATTTAAATGTGTTTGATGATGGTGACAGGGGATGCGGGGGGGTGGAATGGTGTATTAAATCGGGAGAACTACTGCTTCTCAAGAATAACAGTTCACAGAATAGCAGCAGCTTCACCCCTGATGAGGAATTTTGGTTTTGTTTGGTTTTTAATGAAGTCCTATACTGCAAGTTACCAGAACGAACATGGCCAATGTTCTTCCATTGCCATGTTGTATGCACACTTCATTAGGACTGCGTTTGGACTTCCCAGCACTGAAGTTAATAAGCAGTGGTAGTTCCTCGTAATCAATCATGTGAAAAAACTAAAGCACTTTGTGCACCCTCCAAAAATCCTCCAGCTACACCTACCACCTAGCATTAGAAGAAAGGGTGGTATTTTTCTAGAAGAAAGTAGCGGTTTGCACGGGCACCGTGATGTTCTCTCCTTATCTGTCGTGAAAGTTATTGAACGCAATAGCCGTTCCCAGGCAGGCAGATACCCATTGCATAACGCTGGCGCTCAGCGCGATGCTTTATGCTCATCCCTACGAAGTTTTCATCGGGAAAACCAGGGAACCGGGTATTTTTAGGAGTCCTGGCCGAAGGAGGGCGGCGAGGCAGACGGCCGCGATCGCGCGGGGAGCGCCGAGGGCAGCGTTACGGCTCCGCTGGCACGGCGGGCTTACCTTACGCTTCCTTAAGCAGAAGTGGCGGTCTGTGCGCTCCCCTCGCGGTGCATCTCCCTCCCTCCGCCGGGGCGAGCTGGCCGTCAGGGGGTCCGCGCCGGTCGCGCATCTGCTGCCCGCCCGCCGAGCCGCGCTGCCCGCCACGCCGCCGGTCTCCCGCGGCCGGGCGCTCAGCTGCGGCCGCCCGAGCGCTCGCTAGAGGCAGCCGCCGCCGCCGCCGCACGCTCCCCCGCTGCCCTCATCGGCTGCGGCGCCCGGCTCGGGGGGCGGGGGCTGGGGGGGTCCTCTCGGCCGGGTCCCCGCCGCGGGGCGGCGGGCGGCGGCGGGGGGGAACTTGTTGAGCGGGACCGGCGGGCGTCCCCCAGCCGGGCTGGGGCGGCGGGGCGGGGGGGAGGAGGAGCCGGGGGCCGGGCCGGCGGCGGGGAGCCGCCTCGGCGGAGGGCGGCGGTTCGCTCGGGCGGCGGGAGGCGACCCCCGCGCGGCTGCGGGGCGCGGGTGGGGGAGCGTGCGGGGACCGGCCGCGGGAGGTGCGGGCAGGGGCTGAAACGGCGGGTTCGGCGCTCGGTGCGCTGGATGCCTGCAAGAAGAGGGGGAGAACGGGGGATTTGCAACGTTACTGCCTGACGCAAAAATCTGCAATTATGTTCCCTCTACCTGTGAATTCGGTAATAATAGATTTATTTGAAAGCATTATATGCATTGCTGATCATTGCTGAGCACCCTAGTTTTCTAGTCGTGCTACTTAAACCAGAAACACTGGAGCAGACGCAGAGTGGGTGATGCTGATACATTTGGGATTTCACCGAAGTGCTTGTTTAAAGCTACATAGCTGCATTTTATTTGGAGGAAAAGTGTTTAAGATACTGAATGAATAGAGGCTCCCATTTGCTTTTAAACCTCGAATAAAATGGGTGCAAGTTAAAAGTGAAGCAGTTTGTCAAAGCAGCGAGGATTGACAAACACGATAATGTTCTTAGAACTTAAATCCCATCTTTCCTCCTTGTCTCTCATACCACTTTATCATTTTATAGAGGGCTTTTCAGAGATGTTTTTCATTAAAAAAAGATAGACATTAAATGGGTCATGTGTATTTAATCAGACCCATCTGACAGACAGAAGATGTCATGAAAGGCACGAGAATTCATCCGAGCTGAGAAGCGGTGGATCAGTCCCCTTTCCTTTTGAGGATTTCAGTAGTATTGCAGTTTAATAAATGTTTTTCACCACAGCATGAAACTCTCTTAGCCCAGTTGCCACCAGGTGCAGGCTGTGTAGTTTGTCTGTAGTGGCACTATCTTCACTATCGGTAGCGTTGATGAGGATTATTGATCTTTGGGTTTACTGAAGGGACCCCTGATTTGAAGTGGCAGATCAGACCGGCTGGACGAGCCCTAGCATGAAATGCCTCACTGCTGCCTGGGCTGAATGTGCACCACGCCACGCCGCAGCAGGGAGAGACACCCAAGCTAAGCGCGGAACAAGTTAGTACCTCTACATAGCACGATGCAGCAGAAATACTGGCTCAAGTCCTGGACATCTTTTTAGAG
This sequence comes from Calonectris borealis, assembly GCF_964195595.1. NCBI lineage: Eukaryota > Metazoa > Chordata > Aves > Procellariiformes > Procellariidae > Calonectris > Calonectris borealis. The sequence goes on from NC_134318.1 coordinate 41,511,998, forward strand.
TTAATTAGCTGGAGCAGACCATTGCACCAATGAACGCATGCTGCTGCGGCGGCGGCTGGAGTACCTTACTTGTGCCAGCTTTGCTATCTTTGCACAGGGCCCTGCTGATAGAACCCGACAGTGGGTAAAGAAATCCTTGCGGACCTGGCTGTCACATAGACATCAGCGTGGAAGTGTGGAGATGAATTCATAGAAATCCTCGCCTGTTAAATTGCAGTTTAGCTGTGCAGGACTGGATCAGAGGAGTGTTCAACAAATCAGACAGTCGGCAGAGGGCAGCTAAGTTGCTCTTCCCGTCTGTTACCTGTCCAGGTACTCTGCTTGCCCTCCCTCTCTACCTTACCTTTGCAAGTTTACTGCTGATCCCTAAAAGAGGGTGCCCAAGGGCGTGCTTTCTGCATCGCCTGCTGCTGTGCCATCGGGGCGTACGCTCCGCTCTGGCATAGGGGCTGCGTGTTCCCCGCAGCCGTGCCGCAAGGACTGAGCTGATGGCACAGTTTCGATCGCGGTTTATGATCTCTCTGGGTTTCTTACAAGAGAATTTTTTTCCAAAGAAATAGATGGGAAGAACTTAAGTATCAACTTGCTTGTTGATACAACAACCACCACCATGCTTTTTTTTCTTTTGCTCCTGTTCTTTTCAGCAGCTTTGACTTGCTGTATTCCTGGACCTTTGGTTTTCTCTATACCAAAATAAATTTGTTCTTGGCTGCAGCCTGTATACAGATGTGGGTAAAATTACATGGTATGGTGACCACATTGTAAATACGTGTGCTACTTCAACAGAAGCAAATAGATCAGTGGTAGTAGATGCTGTTACTTTTTTACAAGCTGAAGATGTGAGCTGAGCTGTGCAGACTACATTCCAGGACGTGCAGACCATGGTTGCTAGAAGAAAATAACTATTGCTAGATAACCTTAGTGACTTGAAAGGAAAAGCCCTCTGACAGAAGAAGTAGTTAAAACAACATTCTTATCTTCTCCATAATTATATTTAGAGGCTGTTGTACCAGGGCTGATTATTCTTGCACGGCATTATACATATGTCCCATTTATAAAGCTAGGCGACTGTACAGCATTTTCCTGTAGATTTTTAGAGAATTAGAAAGGACTTTCCAGTTGTGGACCAGATTCCTGCTTGTCCTGCACAAGCTATTCCTGCTGACGCTATCGGTGTACATAGGGATATTTTAAATCATGGTTTGTGAAAAATAACGTGTTTCCTGATTATCATGCTTCATGTTACTATAAAAGCGTATAGAAGTAAATATATTGGGAAAATGGAAATGCTTCATCATCTCATTTGCCAATTTTTCAGCCTTTAAAAAATGCCGAGCGCAACTGTTGCATAACGAAACGTAGTGTCAAAGTGGTGTTTGAAAAGGGAGAGAGAGGTCTGACTTCAACCTGGAAAGATGCAAAGAGAAAAGAGACGAGAGACAATTTGTTGTTGTTTTTTTAGATCACAAATTCATTTCTCTCTAATTAGAGTGTCCTACCTTCCCAGATTGCCTTTTTCTTCGGGTGTTTGTCAAGGAGGAGTGAGCGCAGCTCAGGGGGTTCGTTCCCATACCACATGCAGGTCTGCGGATGGAAGTCCTGCCTTGGACTTCGAGAGTGAGTGATAAAATCGTTGGGTTGTATTTGAGAGTAGGGAAATATACTTTTTAGTGGCATCTCTGTGGAGATAAGAGAACTAGTACAGTAAGGGGTCCTTCTTCCACACTGCTAATTTCATACTAAATTTGGGCATCTAAGCGTATTTATAAATATTAATCTACTTGCACAGCCTGGTATTACAGACTTCAGGTTTTGCTTTTTTTTTTTTTTTAATATTCAGCTTCTGGGAAAGCGTGAGGAAACAGGGCATAGCTTCATGACTGAGATGCTGGTGCTGTGCTGGCGTGGGAATGTCAGCCCGTGCCCCCCTGGCTGACAGCACTGGGGCATGTCCTCCTCGTGCTCATTACAGCTCATTACAGGGGTTTTGGCTAGAGGACTGCTAATGGTGAAGGCTATGCCCGGGGGAGATGCGTGTGTTGAACAGGTGTTTTGTATGATTATGCTCCGCTAGAACGTGCGGGTCCTACAGTGTAATGCTAAAATGTAATTTTCTGGAGCAGTCTATGAAGTTCTGGTCAGTCCTTGAGGAAACGAGCTCAAATCCAGCTCAGGAAAAAGCATGTGGCAGCCAGAGCTCGAGTTATCTGCCAGGTATTGCAGCTAGCGCCAGCATGGGGAAGACGATAACCAACACCGAAGCCAGCATGAAAGCTGGTATTTAAACTTACCCTAGTTATCAGTAGGGAAAAGCCAAGGAAAGCGCTGGTGCCACCGGGTGAGTGATGGGCTGGTGATAGCACCTTCCTTGAACAAACCCCAGCCGCAGGGTTAGGGTCGCTGCACCGAGCTGCTGACATGGGCTCGCTCCCAGGAGGCTGTTACCACTCGGCACCTTTCCTGCAGGGCCTGCTACTGGATTAACTAACTTTTATTAGGAGGGGTAATTTAAGTGCTGGCACTAAATACATGAGCTAGGTTACTAGGGATACATGTAATTGTTTAGGACTAGCCTAATTTGTCGCAGAACCTTACCGCCCCCTTTTTAGTTGAAAGAAGAGTGAAGTTTACTTGTTTTGAAACACAGAGGCATGGATGATGTTGTGCCTTTTCTCTCTGTAGTCATTTGGGACCAATGCTATCATTATATCTTTGCTAAAAGCAAATATTTGCTGAATCTTCATTCACATTAAATAGGTCATTATTTTCATGCCTTTATATGATGGCTGCCTGGCTCTCTACGCTAAATCTGTTATTTATTTATTTACTTGAACCTGCCATTGGAAGAAAAATGGAGGAACGTTAAATATTCTCGTCTCCTCCAGCTGAGGTGAATGCAAACTTGGCTTGAATTTCAAACAGGTCCTTGTGCAATCAAATCCTTAGAGGTGCTCCTTGCTTTGAGGAAGGATATAATCTGTTTGGCTGTGATGACAAAGAAATAAGGTCTTTCAGAGTCATGTTAGGCAGAAATTTGAGAGATTTAATTTAGTGTCTTGCTCCATGATAAGTTTTTTCCACAAGCTTGGACAATTCATTTGAGACTATGCTTATGTCTGTTCTTTATCTGTAAAGTGCGAGTAATTGCACATCTGTTAACTTGGAGGAACATTTTGAAGATAAAGTGGATTTAAGATTATGTGTATAATACCCATAATACCTGCGTGCAGCTAAAATATTAAATAGCTGATTAAGTGAACTGCTATTTATGGGTTTTCTGCTCTACGGAGGAAAATGCTGAGTAACCTCATTAGCTTTGATAGTTATTTCTGTACTTTGCTGGTATAAGTATGAGCAGGATTTAGACCTCTCTCTTAACTTCCCTTTGTACAGATTATGGGAAGAAAAATATGACAGGAGATCTTACCAGCTAAAGCTGAGATTTCGAGTTCCAGTTGAATGCTGTCTCATTAGGAATCCAAATTGCTGTGGATGTTAGTTTATCATTCATACCAAGAAAGAAGTCCTAATTTTATTGGGATAATAGGCTTTTTTCATATTTTCACCATGTTTATAGTTCAGAAAAGTTCATTTGCAGTATACAAATGTTTTTGGGAAGGGAACTAAACTGATGATTGGAAAATGCTTGTTCCTTATTCTAAGGATGAGGATTATGAACTAGTCTCCTGGGGTGTGTACGAGCTGTGGAATCACTTGCCTAATAAAGACGTTCTCAATAGATGCGGAATTCTGCGCTAGTTAAATTATCATGCAGCCTGTACAGTTAGGAAATAAATGAGGGTCTGGGAGACCATGATGTATGATACCCTAAATGGCTGCATTTTGTTCATATTTGAAAGGCAGTTTAGCTTGTCGTCATTACTGATGATTTGTGCTTTTATAGCCCTTCTTTTTGCATTTCAGAAATCCTTTGTGCCCATCTGAATAATAAATCACCACATTTGATTGGTTCAGTAAGAGCAAATGTGAAATTACATTCTTATTAAGATATCTTGAGAAACTGTAAGTGTGGGTAAAATTTTTTAAAGGAATATTGTGCCAACTTTTTTAATATTTTGTTTTGTCTTGTTTATTTTATTACCTTTTGAAATCCCAGGGATATATTTCCAACTGCTTTATAGTAAAGAGAGAAATACTGCTCTGTTCAAAAATAAAAAATAAAAAATCTGATCATACTTTTGATTGCCTTCAAACAAACTGTTTCAGATTTAAGCACCTAATGGAATCTGGGATGAGCATGAATTCCATCTTAGAATTCAAGTTACGGACAAAAGAAAGGCAAATGTAACAAATAATGGGGATACTTTAATCTGCTTCATATTTGCTCTTTGGTGGAATAAATTATTTATACAACATTGATTTCATTAGAAGGAAGATTTGGTGCAACTTTTCTGTCAAACTGGAGAACCGTTAAATGTTATAAGGTAATGTAAACTCCCAAACCCTCAGAAAGGTTTTCTCAATTGAAATATTGAAGTATTTAAAATTTGAATATAGTATAAAAATACAGGCTTTTATGTGCTTTTACCCATTGCCTTAAAGTTAGAAGACAGCGGTCCGGTGCTAATGCATAATACTTAACAGAAAAAAACAAGCCAAAATAAAATGTATGAAACAAGTGAAAAACAAAAATCATACAAAATTATGTAAGAGAGAGAAAAGTGAACTGTGCAAATAGTCAGAAGTAAATTGAACGTGCCATTACTATCAATGCTCTGAGTCTAAAACAAAATTAAGTATTTCGGCCATAACGTTCAGAAATTAACTCTTTAGTGTAGTTTCCAAAATCCATATGCAGGCACCAAAATAAAATTGCCCTCAATAGTTTTGATACATGGCAGAAGAACAATGCCAGTGAATGAAAATGGATATAAAGAGGTAGGTTACAACATCATGGGCACCCCAAACCTTTAGCCATATGCTCGCAATTAAGAGCTTCTGCTCCCTTGCTTAATGAGGGGCATGTTGAAAAGGTCTAGTGGTATGAATGTGATGGCCACCACAAATTTGAAAAAGTGCTATAAAAATTTAAAAAAGATAATTTCACAGCCCGTTTGCTGCTCCGGAAATGCAAAACTTCTGTATCGTCTTGCTCAATATGGCCTTTCTCACACAATTTCTTACTGCGGAGTGGATAATTAAAACAACAGGGTCTTATTCGGGATTTATTTAAACATATTTTTGTATTCACTGTATATTTCTTAAAGACAGTGGTTTAAATGTTCATGTCATCATGTGGTTGCAAACTAACATAGTAACACACTTCCATAGTCCAACATTTCTTAAAAAATCAAAGTAAAACAGTAACTGTTTTTTTTAATCCAAAAATGCTTGGAAACTGTTGGAAACCTCACTTTGGTAGTACAGTATCCGATAGTAGTGCATCACATTAGAAGACTTGAAAGAACTTAGGCTGAGCAAAATATTCATATTTTGTTAGTAGTGATGTCAAATATTTGTATAGAAAAATAATATGTTAAGCTTTGAGTAGTGGCAGTGCTCCAGCTAATTATTTTTTTTTTTAAAATAAAATAACCTAGGTACTTAACCATTTGCAAATAAGGGTATGCTAAATTTATGATTGACTGTGCAAAGACTTAATTCTTTTATGTATTAAAGTGTATGTGACTAAGTTTTACCTTAAGAAAGGAATATAAGAAGTTATTTTTAAAAGTCTGAAAATCTAAAAGCACAAAATATTTAAATAAGTTATGTTATGCCGCAGTCTGATGATAAATATGGGAAGCCTGATAATGACATTAAGCAAGTTCACGATTGACAGCAGAGGCTAAGTTAAGTCCTTGTTAATCCTAGGTCTGTGGCTCTTCAAAATACAGTACAATAAAAATGGCTCCTCCTTTATAAAACATGATCTCCGGGATACTATAATAAAAACCATTAAAAGTAGCACCACATTTTGATTTTCTTCAATTTTTAAACAAGTTCAGTACTTCGAATATTAATACTTAGCAGCAGTTGAGGAGCATAATTAGCACATGCTTTAAATCAGAGGAGTGTCAGTCAATGCTGTGGTAAAGCCCAGTAACTCAAATCGCTGGGGTGGGTGAAGGCAGGAGAAGCCCGGCAGCGGCGGTGAACGGGAGGTGGGTGCAGCCCTGGCCCTCAGGCAGGGTTTGGAGGCAGAGGTGGCTCATGGGCTCAACAGACTTCTGCGTTGCATTTAGTACCGCTGCCTGCTCTGAGAGGGGCTGCTCTGCTGGCCAAGGCTGCGCTGGAGGATGGAGACTGGCAGTAGATGTGCAGGTTCGTGGTCACGGCAGGTGGGCTTTGGGAGGAGATGGTGATGTGATTGAGTAACTTTTCCTGGAAGTTCTGCATGCTTATAACTCTGAAATCTCTGAAAACCCAGAAATAAGTTGGTTTTTTTTTATAATACTGTGGTGCTTCCTCGATTTGCTTCTAGGAATTCAAAGCAGTGTCTCCACATCCTTCCCTTCTCTGCGCCCTTGCCTCCCCTTCTGCCCAAGCCTTCCCCTTGATGGGGAATTTTGTTGGACGGGGAGCTGGAATGATTGCTTCTTGTCTCCAAACGTCACTCATTCATCAGACCATCTTGTTTAGAATTTGTGCAGTCCCTTGCTGAACCTGCTTCTGCTGCTGGCCTCCGCGACTTCTGTAGCCACAACTTACATCACTCGCTGCATTTAAAAAATGCCTAAATTAAAAGTACTGTCTCATATTTGCTTGAAATTCATCTCCTATTAGCTTCAGCAGCTGTCTCCTGGTTCTAATAATGCAAAATTTGTGAATAACAGCTGTGCATTTATTTCATCCACCATCTCTGTGAATTTGTAAACCTCAGTCTCATAAATCCCCCCTCAGCCTTCTTGGAAGAATCTGGGACTTTGTGGCCCCTTCTCAGGAGATAGCTTCTCCATCCCCTTGTCATAGAACCACAGAATGGTTCGGGTTGGAAGGGACATTTTGAGGATCATCTAGTCCAACGTCCCTGCTGTGGGCAGGGACATCTTTCACTAGATCAGGTTGCTCAAAGCCCCATCAAACCTGACTTTGAACACCTCCTATAATGGGGCATCTATCCCAGTGTCTCACCACCTTCATCGTAAAGGATTTCTTCCTTCTGTCTAATCTAAACCTACCCTCTTTCGGTTGAAAACCGTTACCCCTTGTCCTGTCACTACAGGCCCTGGTAAAAGTCTCTCCATCTTTCTTCTAAGCCCCCTTTAAGTACTGAAAGGCTGCAAGAAGGTCGCCCCGGAGCCTTCTCTTCTCTGTACCTTCTGCAATCTATTATATCCCCCTCGAGCTATGGAGGCCGTATTTATCTGTTGAATTCAGAATCATCTCTGTTAGATTCATTTCATTGAAGGATAGTAGTAAACATCACTGGAACTTCATTTGTGAGCTAAGTTTTTACTCAAGATAATGAATTGGGATGATGAGCTGATGAGGTTTGTTTTGATGTATAATTGTTTTATTTCACATCAATTACCAGATGACAGATAAGCTCTGTAGCAATTGATTATCTAAATAAGGGGCTTAATATCCTGTAGGAAAGCTTCTGGGGACTGCAGGTGGTCTTGAATGGACAGATAGTGGCCTGTAAGCTGACACATCATGTCACAGACATTTTTGTTGGCCGACACAAGGGACACCGGTTCTTAAGTGGAGGGGAAAAAAGGACGAGCTAGTCCCACGTGCTTGGAGAGTTTCATGGCAGAAGGGGGGACTGCCTTGCCTTTAACTGGGCGTGCGGGCTGCGGAGCCTTCGTGCAAGAGCTGCAGCATCCTCCCCATCCCCTGGAGCGTTTGGGTTTCTCTTGGGGCTTCTTTTGTATTTTCACAGATCTCTACATTTTTTGCAGGTGCTTCTGTCCTTTCCTCTAACCAAACAATTACTGAAGGATCGTGCCCCTTGCTCTTCTCACTATATTCCATAGGAGCTCATTTAGTAGAGAATTTATGATGTGATGTTTTTCATAATGATTTAATTAAACAAAGCTAAATTTGAAAATCTCTTTTTTTGGGGGGGGGTTGGGTTTTTTGGCTGTGGTTTTTTTAGGAAAACTTTTTAATTTTAGGTGTTGCTAGCAAAAATTACAAGGTGAAGATTCCTGGCTAGAAAAACCCCAGTAACTGGAAAACGCAGAATATTTGTACATGTTATTTTTTCCATTTAATAAGGAACAACAAAACAAAAAGTTTCAACAGTTCACGGGAATGCAATGAATATTTTTCTTTTATTTATGTGTATTTATCACTTGGCTTGAATTGTATACATATTAATTCCTGCCTAGCAGTTAATGACTTCGGGTAATGAGGAGCGGCTGAGGGGACTGGGGTGTTCAGCCTGGAGAAGAGGAGGCTGAGGGGAGACCTCATCGCTCTACAACTACCTGACAGGAGGTTGTAGCGAGGTGGGGGTCGGTCTCTTCTCCCAAGTAACAGCGATAGGACGAGAGGAAATGGCCTCAAGTTGTGCCAGGGGAGGTTTAGGTTGGACATGAGGAGAAATTTCTTTACTGAAAGAGTGGTCAGGCCTTGGAACAGGCTGCCCAGGGAAGTGGTGGAGTCCCCATCCCTGGAGGTATTTAAAAGACGTGTAGATGTGGTGCTTAGGGACATGGTGTAGTGGGCATGGTGGTGTTGGGTTGACGGTTGGACTCGATGATCTTAGAGGTCTTTTCCAACCTTAATGATTCTAAGATTCTAATGTTTGTACTCTCTTTATGCAGAAATTGTCCATATACCTCACAGTTACTTATAGGAATAGACTTAACCAGGTCTACTTCCTTAGCCCTGAAAGACATTTTGTCTTACTCTAAGTAGTTTTTCTAAGGTATTTTCCAAGCTTTTTTTTTTTTTTTTTCGTTCTTATATTTGCTTCCTCAACAGATAATGGGTAATTTTCAGCCTTACCAATAGAAGTTACTTAATGTTTTCAAGACTTACTTTTGCCAAATGTCAAGAGTGGGTTGAGTGTTGTAGGCTCTGCCATAACTCAGGGTTGGTTTATTTTTCTGCTGTGGTTTAAAATGTTATGCCCCAAAAGGAAGTAGTTCTGGTGGTGTTAAATGCATGGACATTATGTCAGGAAAAATACTTTCAAAATAATGATGCTATTGCATTCATGTAGGAATAAAACATTTTGAGACCTTAAGACAGGCCCTGGGATTAATTGGGATATTTGAGATCTCTCAGGTATTTTCTCTTCTGCTATTTTTCATATTTTTAGTATATGTAAGTAGTATTGTATCATATAGAAATATGTAATTAGTATTGTATCATATAGAAATATAGTGCCATATTTGTATTCTGTGATATTTTAATGATACGGTAGTTCCATTATTTTTAAATATTGGAAAAGACAGTGGGTGGTAAACGTGCTCATATCTGTATCATGAAGAAATTGGTTATGTTGATATACCAAAGTGAATAGTGTTTTTAGTGGAACATAAAAACCAATAACTTTTCTCAGAGAGATAACAAAATTACCCTAGCTTCCTATAATGATTCATGGTTAATTTGGATAAACCATGGGATTCAAATACGGGAGTGAAAATCTCGCAGTACTTCCCCCGTGCAGCCATCCTCCCACTCCCACAGCTTTAGTGTTCGTCTTTTAGTGTTTTTAGGGTTGTTCCTTGCAAAGAAATAAGTTAATCTGTTTTAACAATATTATTGATATCCAAACGCTAACATGGTTCAAGCTTTCCAGAATAATCCAGGGTTTAGTAGGACTGAAGCGGGCACGTTTGTGGTCTGAGAACGGAGGGTTTTCAATAGATAAGCCTTTTTTACATGTACACACTTGAGTGGGATAACTTTGCTGATCCTGTTTGCAATTTACTTTTTGAGAATTATTTTTAAAAAATCTGAAGAAAAAATAAGCTTGTACTTTTTTGAACTAGTGAAGGCCATGCAATGTTTTGCACAGATTGGAGCATGCAAAGGCAGGAAAACTATGATTTGTGTCTAACTCTTTCTCTGCATCCCTTGAGATTTCTATGGCAATATGAAGTGACTTTTTAGCATTCAGTGTAAAGAAAAATGTTCCAAACGAAAGCTTATTTTTGTCTTTGAATGGACTTGGGGACCAGACAGCTCTATACATGTGCATGAGTTGAATGCATCTTCAGGCTTTTAATATATTTTCATCTTGGTAGTGAAACTCTTCTACTGAGAATCTCTTACTTTTTACTTTCAACGGTGCCTTCCCTGGTCTCCATTTTGTTAGCTTTCTTAAGGAGGTAGTCCTCAAACTTTCCTCTTCAGCATTTACAAGTTCAGTGCTTTTATCCACAGATTTTTTTGTTTTTTCCCTGCTGTTTGAACATCTGAGCTGTCTCAGCCTTGGTCCAAGTGCATCAGTTCTGACTTCCAGCTTTTCTTTCACGGACTTAATGGCAAAAATATCGGCAGTATTTATAGGAGGTACGCAGAGCTGTTAATCCAGAGCTGGATCCGCTGGGATCAGGGAGTGTACAGAGCAGCAAAGAAGGGAAGAGAGGCAGACCCACAGTTTTCAGTAACGTCTCATGAGTATATATGAGAAGAAAAATGGAACTGGACTGAAACACAAGTCTAAAGGTAGAAAGCTGCAGCCCATCTTTGGCCTAGATACCGTCTCCTTTGTCCCGAGCAGAAGTGAGCTCAGATGGCGCAGGTCGCTCTGACGCTGCTGGTTTTATCGAGCTGTGACAACTTGCGGCCTGCGGTATAAAAAACTACAATTTTTTTTCTGCCCTCAGCTTTGTTGCTGTATTATAGCCATATGAAGAAGTGTTATGCACAGAAGTATGTGGATTGTCATGAAAATTTTAATTAAATGACTGAATAGTAACTAAAGATGTCAGGGGAGGCAGTGTTGCTAAATTAAGTTCATTCCATAGAGCTTTTGCTTTAGCCTGTGCACTGGTTTTAGTTTTGCTTATTCTTTCTTCGTATTTCTTATATGTTTTGGATATATATCAAAGCTGTTGCTTTGCCTCAGTTGTACTGGTTTGAATGTACTTCACCTTGGCAGAGAAGTCCTAGGCCTCCAGGACCGGGATGGGAAATCCCGGGTGAGGCCGGGCAAGGAGCTGAGCATCAGAAAACGTAGAAGAGGTTCTGCTCAGTCCCGTTGTTACCGCTCAGCTGGCAGTTCGGGAGGAAAAAAGGAAAAAGGAGTGTGCATCACGGGATATTCATCTACGCTTGCCCAGAGTGGCGTAGGACGGCTGCAGGCTGTCAGAGCTCGGCTCTGTGGAGCAAACCAGCCCTTCCCCACCGCCTCCGGGGGAGCGTGGCATCCCCTCCCCGGGCGGGCAGCCCCTGCGCCTGTTCCTCGGCTGCCGCTGCAGCGAGAGGAGCTGGTTTTTCACTTTGGAACATTTAAGTCACTGATTTTAATCTTGTTTTGGATTTAATTTTAATTGCTTTTTCAAAGAGAGATTAATTCTCATTTAGGTGTGGATATGTAATTTAAAAAAGATCTCTCGACTTCAGTTGCTTTTGTTAACACGCGCATAGGCTGTACATATGTGAAAGCAATTACATAGTTGAATATACATCTAATCCTATTCTTAAAGTGTAAGTGTTATTGTGTTAGAAAATGATAAACGACTCCTTACTTGTGAGGGGATTTACTTTTTTCCCTTATGATTCTGCCAAGACAATGTTGTAAGGAAAATGAAATTCAATTATAAATCAAAATCTATTTCAGTGGTGGAAAACCAGCACTTAAAAATGCTCTGTTATTACTTGAATATATTGAGTGTGTTGGATATCATAAGGAAAATTATCAAAACATGTTTTGCACTTTAGTCATAGTCAGTTATTCAGTACAGAAGGTATTCCCCCAAAATGCTTTAGGTGATTTTGGTAGGACAGCCTGCAAGCACAGATAAACCTGAGTTAGCTTCATCTTGATGCAGTAGAGCTTTATGAGCAAATATTCCCTCTTGGCCCTGTGCTTACTGCTGCCATGCCAGGCTAACTAGCGCTGGGGGAGCACTACACAGACTCTGGGGTGCTGCTTTTGGGTCTCCGGATACCTGGCTGTCACCAGATGGTCACTGGATGCAGATGAGCCGTGTCCTTCAGGAGCTGGGAAATCGAGTCCCATGTTTTGGCTTTTCCATGGAATGGAAAAGGGAAATGAGATGTCCTGGTTTTAAAATTTTTGGTTTGTTTGTCAATCTCCCAGTATATGTTATTCATCTGAAATAAATGGAAAAAATTGAATTCAAAAATAAAAGTCTGTGTGCGTGGAGAAGAAACTCCTGTGGTCATAACCTGGTCTAATTACTTCACAAAGATGTATGCGCAGGTGCTCGCCAGTTGCTTGCTTCAGTTCTGTGGTTCAGCTTTCTTAAAATAGGCTTTTCAAATTTTAATTATTCCAACCGATTAGTTCTTTAAGTCGTCATGCTTTTCATATGTTCTAAATACTTTTTTAAAGAAATGTATTTCAATTTAATGCTTTCTGAATTCATCCTTTTTATTCAGATGAGTTAGCGCTGCTCCCATTTACTGTTTATTCTTAGCCTGAGAATTGTCAGGAAGGGTTGAAAGCAGAAATCGCCTCCCATTGCCCTCTGTGCCCATAGCGGAGTAGCTGCTGTTGTCTTCCTGACGTCTGCTGCCTTATTTTTCCGTGCTGCCGCCTGCTCCTGAAACAAACCGTGGCTCCTTTGGCCTTAACAGCGAGGCAGAGGTGACCCTGCACATACCCGAAAACTGGGCAGGTCTGGTAGAGGATTGCGTAGCTCGGGCTTTGTGGTCCCACACACGCTCTGTTGTGCTCCTACCTGGAGTTTTATGTTTCCTTTTGTGCTGTTGAATGTTGTGATTGGCCCCAAATCAGAAAAAAAGCCGAGTTTGTCCTTAACCTAGCTGATGGTCTCCTTTTGTCCTGCTGATGTTGGGTTTCTGCTGAGTTTGGGTATGCTGATTTCTGCAGTAGGAAAAGGATAAAGACCTATTTATCAGTACCATCCTGTTGGAGCGTATTATGTTGAACTTTTTGGTCATCGTTCTAAATAGGAACAACAAAGTTTTAATTAATTTAGTTTTCCACAATAGGAATGTTCAGCTCTTTCAGCTCTTTTTGCTTAGATTGCATATTATAGATTAATTTTGTATTCTTTTCATGAAGTATCTTTGAGCTTTGAAGCTCTTCTTGATACTGTACATTGTTTAGCAATAGGTTGTCTGAAAGAATCCCCCAAAGTATTCTGAATTACTCTGAGTTTAATAAGAAATAAAATTCAAATTTAATGATGTTAAGGGGAAGAATTGTGTCATTCTTGGAGACGCAACCCACATATTACCGTTTTCAGGTTCTGCAGATGAGTCCTTCCCTGTTTCCTTTAATTAAACGCAAAGTGCTAAATAGGTCTGTGTTCCTTGATAGTGTATCCTTATGAAACATAGTTATGGCTACTTCTCTAAGTATCTGTAGATAGCCTCCCATACTGTCTGTAGGAAAATATTTAAATCTGAACTTCTTGCTTTTCATTATCTAAAAGGGAACACTCTTGAGTTTTAACTCTCCTCCTGGCAAACCTTGCACACGTTTTACAAAATATAACAAGCTGAAGAGATTATAGATGAAGTGAGATTGCCAGCGCGAGAGACAACCTACATATGTGTAAGACAAACAGAAAACTTCCCGGTAGACAATTCCCGTAGGATAATGGTAGTGATGTTCCCGTCTGTCCTGGTGGGAGAGGTGGAAGCTGGAAGCCTGGTCCCTGCAATGGTTGTAACTCGGTGGGCGGCAGAGCTCTGCTCGCAGCTCTGCGACAGTCTCGCATGGGACCCTGAGCAAATTGCATCTGCTCGCTGTGCTTCTGGTTTTGTGGCTCTGTAATAGAAGTAATGGGTTTCCTCATTCCTCCAGTGAATCGTATTCTAACTTTTGAATGAAAGTTGCAACATGTGCATTAGCAGGAGCTGTGCTTCTCCAGACCCCGTCCTTGCGTCTGTCCTGGAGGAGTGCGGGTGTGATTTGGGAGCCAAATTCCAGGGGAAGAGGCAGGTAAGGTGAGGATATCCTTCTAGGCAGAGAAGAGCAATTTCACTTCTGTGAAATCCCCTGTTTGCTACTACTAGGTATTAATCTTTTCAGCCCCTCTTATCTGTCAATATTGGTACAGAAAGTCTAACTTAAAATGTGACCTGTCTGGGAATTTTAGTTCTCTTATTTACCATAATGGCACATGGATTTGTATAAATACTACTAATTTTGCTCCTATACTATGAAATACCACAGAAAGTTGAACTTAAGTTAGAAAAGTCATAATAAAGGACCAGACTGTTATCAGCAGTGCTCTTTCGGTATTTAATCAGTTTTCCTACTCTTTGGGGAGGAGGGAATGAGAACATTGTCTAATGGGGTTTTCATTTTGATAACATGCAAATGTGAAAGGAGCCCTGTCTTTATTTTTAACATTGATGAGAGCCTTGCAGTAATTCCTGTCTGCAAGGACTATGTAACCTTCTACAGCACTGAAAGCTAAGAAGCACAGCACAACATCAGAGACTGCCTTCCCCATAAACCTCCTCCCCAGATCCACGCTGTGTTCTGTCCCGAAGACTTTGTAACAGCACAGCCCCCGTGGTGTGGTGTTACGGTTTATGTGATTACAAACCAAAGGCAGAAATTAGTTAAAAAATGCAAAAGCTTCCCCAAAGAGACCTCTTCTTGGAAGTTGCTTTTTAATCCAAGGATATCGAAACTGCGTGTTTCTATCAATTAAATTTTGATTGCAGATATTTCTGATCTTTCTTTCAAGCTCGCTGAGCCCCTCAGTAAACCAGTTGTTAAATATTTTATGTCACAACAGTCAAATGAGAAGCACCAAAAGTAGAATAATTTGTCTTAAAAATGGGTGTTGCTTTTAGAAGTGTATTCATCTGGCAGGGTCATCTGTCTTGTATGAAGAGGAGGTTCATTTAAAAGATAATACATCTTCCCTTAGCATTCCCATGATTTGTCATAGTGATACCTTACTGCAGCGTGATTTGCCTGCTACAGAGACGATATCCATAATACCTGTAGGCTATCACAATCACTGAAGTTACTTCAGCGCAGTCATTCTTAACATAGGATTCCAGTTGTCTTATTTGCATTGTATTTGCAAAACTTAAATTCTTTAGCTGGTCTGGATCAACGTGATCATAGTTTATTTATATGGCTTTCAACATAGGTCATGTTGAAATTGTGCTTCTGATTGTATTAACTAACATTGTGGTTTACAAACGTGTTCAGCCATGAGTAAAGTTTTGTGGTGTAGGATCTGTAAAAGATATTTTGTTTGCGCCTCCTTACAGTATCCTTGCAAAGGCCGCAGTCTGCCGTGCTGAAAGCGGCCGACCGCCTAGCTTTTGTGAGCATCTCCTTTCCCGCGGGGACGTTGTACGTCTTGCTGTGGGCAGTGCCGAGCCCCTTTCGTTGCCTCTGTAGCTGGTGCCGATGCAGCAGCGTGGGGGACACGTTCAAAACAAACCTCTCTGGTTGTTGAGGATGCTGCAAGGCGAGGACACGGTCCCACGCTGGTTGTGCACGTGTCTGCGTCGCGGCCGTATTATCCTCTAGATTTGTTTTTATTTTAGCTCTTTGGTGACTTCTCTTTGCTCCAGAGAAAGTTCAGCTTTATTTCCTTGTCATTTATCTAACACTGAGTGCTAGAACAGATATGTCTTTCATTTAGAGAGTGCTTCAGAGGATGATAATAATAATTATAGTTAAATTAGCTTCCTAACAATAATGTGAAGAAAGTAAGACATAATTTTGTGTTGGGAAATCTAAAATAAACAAGATGAAAGGCTTTCCCTGGGGTGAGGAAGGCAGTTAGTTTGAAGTTCGTATTAGTGTCAGGAACTTTGTTATTCCCATGTGAAGTCTGTACCAAGATGATAGCGCTGTGTGTGCGAGTGCGCACCCGTTTCTGTGGGCTGTTGGTTCACGTCGCTGTCGCTCCTCTTCGGTGCTGGGTACAGGGAGAGGTGGGGGCCTTAGTGAGGTGCCTTTGTAGGAGTAATTCCCCAAACGCTGAAACAGTTGATGAGGATTTTGGAAAAGTACAGACCAAGTGAATGTGCGTGTTTATGAATACATCTATTCACTTAGCTTAACTCCAGGCCTCAAATAAGCAGCATATAATGGCATTGGTACTTAATCGGACAGCAGAGATTTCCAGTATGTGTGTGAACTTTGGAGACAGGCTATCTCCAGTCAGCTTTCATTAGATGGAAGAAATGTCCAGTTTGCAAGAGAGATTGAAAGGGGCAAACAAAATCTTTAAATGACAGGGTGGGTTGAATGGTCAAGGAAGAGGGTCAGAGCAATGTTTTTCCACCAAAACAGAGCAAGAGCGGAGGCTGAAGCTAAGAGGATCCCACGGGAAGGAGAGGGCTCGGAGAGTCCTGTGGGAAGGGGCACCCGGAGGTGCTCACCACCGCTCCCCAAAAGCGCCGGTGCGTGCAGTAAGGAGGTAGAGCGGTGCGTGCTGTAGTGGGATTAAAAACTCTGTGGCCGTGCAGCGGGGTAGAAGGCTGCTGATCGCTGTTGACGGGAACCTCAGCTGCGTTACCGCTTAAATAACCCAGGTGTGACTTTCTACAGCTAGAGCTGTAACAGCAGAGCGGACAAAACATCATCAAATGCATTTGAGGACAGTGGGTATATCTCAAACCAAGTGGTACCCGTCCAAATTTCTGTATCTTTTTAGACGGTGTAAAAATGTCAGTGCACATCTCTCTGCTCTGCTGTGAGTTTGCATCTTCGAAGCCTTACTCAAAGGTTGCTCCTCTGCGTGGGGCTCTGTGGAAACCATTCCTCAGATAGGGACTGATGCAGGGGCACACCGGCTCCTGTTTGTTCTGCGTCTCTGTCCTTGTCCTTCCCGATGTGTCCGGATATCACACGAGTGGTATGAAAGGCTTTGAGTGCCAACCAGTGATAATTACAATAAAAGTAAGTAATTCAAAATCCCAGAATGGTTCTATTCCCATATTCAGTGCTGTATGTATGCAAAATTCTTTAAAAACATATTTTGTATGACTTTTCCTTGTTTTTTTATTTTGTTTGGTTTTTTACTGTTTGAATACTGACCATACCCATAAAGGCTGTTGTTTTCTGTATTTTACTACTTTCATTTATAATTTTATTATTAGCATTAATAGAAGTGTAAACCAAGATACCTGAAACAGATTTATTGAGGGCAGTTCTCTGGATTTTCAGTGAAATAATTTTTAGTATAGCAGGGGGAGAAAAAAGGTGGGGAAAAGCAATTGCATTTAGAAAACCAAAAATAAATGGACTGACCTTCAGAAATCTTAAGCACTGTGATTTCAATTGAAGGGCATACTGTTATTACTGAGAATGTATAGAGCTTTTTAAAGTGAAGCATTTTTGGTTAAAATGGACTTCTTTGAAAAAGAGCCTTAGAAAAATGCTAAATGGTGTTGTTAAAATGTCTCATTAATTTTTTGCTTGCCTTTATCGAAAGTTAGTGCAAAGCACTTTCAAACTAGGGAACGCTTTGTGTGTATTCTCATTGTGCATATCATCAAGTTTCTAACAAATAAGCCTGTTACAAAATGAATTTCAGTTGAGCTACCGTGACCAGATCGTGGGTTCTGGTTTTGATCTGTGCAAAGATCCTTTTTGCTGTTCCTGCCAGAGGGGTTTCCCTGTAATCAGAGGGTCGTCGTTGTTTTTTCCCCACTGTTTGGGAATATAGGATTTTCCTTCAAATGAAACAATAATCAGGATTTTGTTTATTCAGAATTAATTTAGAAGCAGTAGATCAGAGCCCGTAGCAGTGTTACAGCACGGAAAGGTGTCGAAGGACAGCTGGTTGAGTATTTTTACCTTGCTGGGGCTCACCGAGATTGGGAAGGAGTGGGAGCCTGCGGGTCCGTCCGGGCAGTGTAGCGGAGAGCTGCCTCCAAAGTGGGGGAAGGGGGCTGTAGGTTTGGTCGTCTTCTAGCAGTTGATAGTTGAAAGAAGTTTGGAAACCTTTGGACAAGGACTTGTTGCTAAGAACCAGCCTTTCCAAACAAAATACCTTCCCAAATAAAAGCGTAATGATGTGTCGTGGTTTAACCTGGCAGGCAGCCAAATACCACACAGCCGCTCACTCACTCCCCCCACCCCCAGCGGGACGGGGAGAGAATCGGAAGGGTAAGAGTGAGAAAAACTCGTGGGTTGAGATAAAGACAGTTTAATAGAACAGGGAAAAAAAAAGGGAAAATAATAATGAAAATGATAATGATAAAATATACAAAATGAGTGATGCACAATGCAATTGCTCACCACCCGCGCTGACCGATAACCAAGTAGCGATCGGTACTTCCTGGATCATGCCTACCCTTCATATACTGAGCATGACGTCACATGGTATGGAATACCCCATTAGCCAGCTGGGCTGGCTGTCTTGATTATGTTCCCTCCCATCTTGTGTACCTAGCTCAGTCAGTAGGCACGGGAGCTGTCCTTGGACTAGGAGGGCACTTAGCAACAACTGAAAACATCAGTGTGTTATCAACATTCTTCTCATACTAAATCCAAAACACAGCACTAGGAAGAAATTTAACCCTATCCCAGCCGAAACCAGGACATGATGGTACTTCAGTATGGCTTTTTTTCTCTGTAGTTCTCAAACTACTTTTTTCAGCAAAACATGAAGTAGGAAACTGAAAAACATAGCTTTGTGGCATTTATTTTGCATCCACAAAGTTGTTTTGTTAATAGCAGGAGCTTTTGTCGACTTAAAACGTATTTTGGGAAATTTTTGCTTACTGGTTTGCCAGATAGGAGTCATGCTAAGCAGTTCCTGCAGGGACTCAGTGTGGAACTGACCTCTCTCAAATTTTCTCTTTTATGTAAAATGCCTAATTTGGGTTGTTTGTAAGAGCTTATGGATGCAGCAGTTTGCACCAGAGGGGTTAGGTACTGCAGACAGGTGTGGGACTGCTCTGCTGTGGGAAGGGGTGAGCAGATGGGGCAGCGACGGAGGGCTTGGCAGATCCTGGTCTCCTCACGGTACAGGAGAGGTCCCCGAGACAGGGAAAATTGGGAGCTTGTGACTTCTGGCAGCAGAAGGATGGCTCTGCTCTGCCTTCAGGGAGGCTAACAGCAGCTCCCCAGATTGTCGAGACGCCAGAGCCAGGCTCTTCAATGCAGTTGATCTCCACCCGTGGAGGTTTCAAGACCCGAGGGGGTAAAGCTCTGAGCAGCCTGGTCCAACCCTGGAGCTGCCCTGCTTTCAGCAGGCTGGAGGAGAAGCTTCCTAAGGTTCCTGAGATAGCCTACACCATTATCCCAGTGACAAGCTTAGCACATCTAAATGCTGTTCTTCCATACCCCGCCTATGACAACGGAAGATTTCCTGAGACCTTGTGCTCTTTTCAGGAAAATCAGCTAAATTTACATTATTTTCTCTTTTGGAACCAGAGTGCTTAGCTGGTCGGCATGTAGTAATCAGCATTGAAGTCCTGTAACGGATTTCCTTTTAAAACAAGTTTTCTATTGATTGATAGAGATTGAACTGTCAGAGATCAAATCTGGATCTATAAAATACATTTTGAGGTAAAACAAGTTATGCAAGACTGAATAAACTAATATTCACCTATAAACTTCCACATCAGTCTTGTGAATTCTGAATGGACCTACATCGAATCGGGTTGACCTAAATGGGGTTTCTGCTAGGCAGAAACTAGACAAGCACTGAGCTGCTTAAATCAGACTGGGTAAAGGAGATGGCACGTCCTGTCCAAGAGCCCTCAGAGCAAAGTTTGTCAGCTGAAAATACCTTAGTGGATCTTGCTTCATTTTCAAAAAGATGTCTTCGTAATAATGTTTGTGGCAGCAGGAAAAAAACCCCAAAATTTATCACTCACATTATTACAAATGTTAACTTCTGTTTCTCAAAGGAAAAAGACCCACATGTTGTATTCCTTCCATTTACTCGTGTTCAAGAAGGCAGGATTTGACCTAAGGAAATGGAAAGTAGCATATATTCAGTAAGAAGAAAAGTGATAAATATTACCATTTTGCACTTGTTTACATTCTGCTGCTGTATCCGTGAAATAACTTTCTCTCTAAAGGAGCTGCTGAATTTACTGTCATATTGTCTACTACAGGAAAAGAAATGTTTGTTTTAATACTATGAGAAATATGTGTATGAATTTATATACACATATATATGTGTGTGTATCTTTAAGGGCTTTGTTTTGGTTTTGATTCCTGTCCTTACTCATGTGACAGCATGGGTAGATGCTCCTGGCAGAAGCTTAAGGAATCCATGTCAAACTCACTTTACGTGCTGTACGGACTGCTAGAATGCAACGATAGCTGCGACTCCCATCCGCCGCGCGCTGGCCAGCAGAGAGTCCTTGAGCGCAGTGCTCTCTCCAGCACCGAGAAAAGCCTGTGAGCAGAAATGGGGAGCTGAATTACGTTCATACAGAGCGATCCCCATTCCTGGTTTTGGCATATTTGCTGTTGGGTCTTGACCTTCATCACGTGCTTTCACTGATGCTGGCAGTGATGTGACCAGAAGGCTGCACTCATGCGTTTTAACCGGTAGCTGATAGTGAGCTGTGTGCTATTAGGTCATTATATGCCATACAATATAAAGTATTCTTCAGAACAAGAAGTGCCTGGAGATCCTCTGCCGTATCAGTGTTGGGTTATCATAGAATGGTTTGGGTTGGAAGGGACCTTTAAAGGTCACCTAGTCCAACCCCCCTGCCGTGGGCAGGGACATCTTCAACCAGATCAGGTTGCTCAGAGCCCCATCCAACCTGACCTTGAATGTTCCCAGGGATGGGGCATCTACCACCTCTCTGGGCAACCTGTGCCAGTGTCTCACCACCCTCATCGTAAAAAATTTCTTCATTGTATCTAGTCTAAATCTACCCTCTTTTAGTTTAAAACCATTCCCCTTGTCCTGTCGCAACAGACCCTGCTAAAAAGTCTGTCCCCATCTTTCTTCTAAGCCCCCTTTAAGTACTGAAAGGCTGCAATAAGGTCTCCCCAGAGCCTTCTCTTCTCCAGGCTGAACAACCCCAACTCTCTCAGCCTTTCCTCATAGGAGAGGTGTTCCGTCCCCTTGATCATTTTCGTGGCCTCCTCTGATCTGCTCCAGGGTTGTTGTAATAGCTTTTATAATATTTTCCTTAAGTGACCATTGCATTTTACATTTAGTAATGAGGTAACTCACCTTGCAGTGCAAGCTCACGTGGCAGCCCCCAGTCTTACAGCAGTTACCAAAAGGTTGAAATGGGGGGCATTTTAAAGATGGATTTTTAGCTTGTGAGTCCAGAAGTGGTGACAATTTCATTTGTGGCTTCTAGAAATGATAACAACTAGTTTTTATTTCTTGATTTGTTGCTAATATATAGAGAGTACATGTTGTAACCAAAGAGAAAACTTACTTCCTTTTTACACCCTTGCAAACTGTCTGGTAATTGTGAGGGACTTAAACCCGTTTCAACAAAGTAAATTATATGAAAATGTTCTGAAAGCCAAAGTGTAGTGAGAAGTTCATTCTAATGTTTTGGGGTTTTATTTTTTTTTAATTATTTATCCATTTATTTATTTAGCTGTGTAGTCTTCCATGGCCATGTAAGGAAAATTTTATTTAAAAATAAATGCAACTGACGCTTTTTCATCTGATCCTGATCATGGTAATAGAGAGACATTATAATGAAACATCCCTTCACTTAGTGTCGTTCTGATCTCTCTTAGATTTTCTCACTATACATAAAGAGCTTAATATTTCCAACTTAGAGATTTCCCTGCAAGAAAATGGACACGACTATTTAAAATGGGTTGGTTTACCCTGGAGGGAGAAAAGCATCGGCATGTGTTGTCTCTCCTGCAGGGAATTCCCTTCTCATTCTGAAATTTTTCAGTGTTAGTACTACTTGTGGGGATTATTTGATATTAAAATTTCCCTACCTGTATCTGTTAAAGGGCCATTTGAACATTTATTATTTTATTGTAAAGATAATTTAAGAAAATAAGTACTTTCTGAGCACTCATGTGCCTCTTCAACTTTTCCTTCAGAACTGTATTTTACAGGAGTTAGAAATAAGTTTAAATTTTGGAATTGCATGGTCATTTTTTTTTAATACAAAATGTATTTTCTGAATAGTAATGCATTGTTTCGAAAGAAGAATCGGCTTCTTTGGTGGTTTGGTTTGGTTTGGTTTTTTTTAATGGAGCTGAGTGACCAGCATAGGAGCTGGCTCTGGCTTCCCGTACGACAGGCTTGCGGATGCCTCGGATCCCATGATTTTGCTTTGGGAATACTAAATTCCCACTTGCCTCAGTGTACCTGGTTTGAAAAGAAAGAATGAATCTAGCACCTCTGCTTTTGGGCAGGAGAGAAATTAATTGTATAAAACTGCTTACAAAGTGCGTTACATGCGCTTCTCTAGTATGATGTGCAGTAATTATCTTAGTCACTGTGTGACTACTTCATTTCTGAGCTTTGCGAGAAGGAAGGGTGTGAAAGGCTTTCAGTATAAACCTTGACACTATTTCAGTGAATAAACAGCTAATAATTGCACAGGGCAATGGCAAGCTCCCTATGTTGCCCTTGCAGTACTTGCTGTATAAACGTAGGTTTGCAATTACTCCTACAGTTAAAATTGAAATTGATTTTTTAGAGAATTAGGTATTTTTTTTTCTGTGTATTGCTTGGAGTGGTATGCTGCGGAAGATGACAATGGTCTCCAAATCCAACTAAAGATTAAAAATCAACTTAAGATTAAAATTCAATAATGTTGTTAGCTATTGCTAAATAGTTAATAGACCATATTAAAAATGCCTACAGTACAAATATTGCCCATAAATAATTACAAATTTTTATTAGCATTGTAATTAAGAGCATGCTGGCTGCAAGTGATACCTCACTAAGTGCAAAGAAAATTATGAAAAGTAAGCAGATGAATGGTAGTGTACTTTTTTCTAATATTAAATAGATTTTCCTAACCAGCAGGGGCTTAAACATTATTTAGCAGGTGGGAATCTGAAGATAAATGTTGTAGCAGAGATGTCTGCGTGTGTAATGCAACGGAGGCTTAAAGGCACAATATTATCTCAAAAAGGAAAGGTTTTTTGTTACCAGGATAGTACTAAGCTGAGCATGAATCATTGTTTTATGCAGGGAAACAGGAAAAAATGTTGATTAACTTGTCAAGGACCCTGGGCCATTCCGCTCAGCACCACTTTTGAGGCTCAGCGTAAGCTGACATGACAACATTTAGCAAGTTTCTGTATTTTTCTTTAACTAAAACTGAAACGCACTACAGAATGCCATCATATTGATGTTTCATTTGTATTTGCTAAGCTTCTTTATTTTTCTGTATTTATTTTTTTCTCCAGCAACCGTTCCAGGTTTTTAACAACCTTTCGTATTTTCACACTTCCACATGGAAGCAGAGTGTTTAACCACCAACATTAAACTTGCATGTGTCCTTTCTGATTCTCACCATGCTAATTAAGAAGATATTCTTCTGTAATTCTCTCTCTCTTCAGTGACTCATAAGTTTTCCCTGGCTTATGGGGACAGTCATAGCAGCTCCCCCCGCGTTACTGCGCTGCTCCCGGGGAGGGTTGGGCTGCCTTGGCAGGAGCCGGGGATGTTGGAGGGGGAAGAGGGCTCCTGCACAAGCAGCCATCCCGGAGAGGGGTCACCAGTAGATGCAGAGGAGGTGGCAATCAAATTCATCCACATCTCCAGCTGCTCCTGTATCTAAAAATGAATATTAAAATGCGTTTGAAAGTTTAAGAGTTGCTCCACATTGATTTTTTTCGCATACTTTCCTCAGGTATGAAATTCATCTTTTGATTATTGCAGCTGTGTATATTGATGTTAATGACTGACCAAATGGGTGGATAAACACAGAAATATGACCAAAGCTATTAGCCAGTTACAGAAACTACTTTGTTAGAAAGAAACAGAGGCTGTATGTTGACTGCTGCACTGCCTGGAAAGGGCTGGATTTGCAAATGTGGGGTTGAGGTGTTTATGTGAAGGAGAATAAAGATAGATTTATGTGTTTGCAAAGCAAAGGACTTTACAGATTATTTAAATGAGCAAGTATCTGTAAAAAGATACCATGAGCAAAACAAAGTTCGTCTTCAGCTCTCCTGAGCCTTTATGAACCATCTACAGAACCTTACATGAAGCGATGGACTGAATTACATCTGCAGCCTAGTCTTAAGCAGCCAATTTAAAAAATTTATAATTCTGACTAGCAATGAAACATCACTTTGATTGACGACATCATTGGGGGAATGGACTGAATATGGGCTATTGAATATTTTCTTGTAGGCATAAGCCCTTTTACAGTGTCTGCTACATAGAGTGCTTGTTATACGGTGTTGTGATAATTAATGTTTTGAGATTTTTGAGATGATCCTGACTTACTTACATTTCATAGTAATAAACATTATCTTTGTACAGCCACAGCTTCTACTCTTGTCATAGTTTGTTACAAAATTCTTCTGATGTCATGGAACAGCAGCTCAGGTGGCCTTTCCCTGTCATAATCATGCTGTTTGTATATGCTTAAGAACTCTCGTCGGGTACCTTTGCATCGTGTAGAAAAAATAATGCTCTCGCATGGACAAAATCAGTTATGTAGGAGTTCAGATCTAAACTCCGTTACATAGGAGAAAAGCAAATTCAAGGAGTGCTTATCTGGTGGAGGTTGGGGGTTTAGACTGTAAATAAGAGTGCTCATAACACACGCAGATAACCTAGTGTCATTTTGCATTTGATCTCAATTACTTGGACTGATGTAGAAATAAATACTTTAAATTGAAAGTAATGCAGATCTTAAAGGTAACAATAAAAACTCGGTGCTGCACTTGGAGAGAAGAGAGAATTCCTGAGTGTTCTGTCAGGCTGTGCATGGCATAGAATAACCTTGAAAACGGCCCAGAAAGGGGAATTTACAATTTTATCAAACCATATATAGAATCATTTATTTTCTGAGTAATTCTGCTGATTTTTTCCCAACATTTTTTTCTTCATTAAAGACCAGAACAGTTGTGGGTGCTATTACTGTAATCAGTCTACAGGTTTTTAGTCAGAGGATGGACAAGCAGAGAAGTCATTTATGGGATCAGAACATGTAGTAGCCATAGAAGTGGGTTTGAGTTGTTACTACAATACTTTCACATGCCAGAAGGAAAAATTAAACTTTTTTTTGGCAGTTTTTACTTTTTCCATAGTTTGAGAGAGATATGTTTGGTACTGCTATTCTGTTTTTATGGAAGTTACTGGGTTTTGTTTTGTTTTGTGTTTTTAAGCATCACAGTATCTGAAAATACCACTCAGTGAAATTAAAACTTGGGGTTCAACTTGATGCTCAATATAATGATTTTTAAGAGATTTCTTCCTTGAGCAGAGTATCGACTTCCCAAATGCAAATCCTGATATTGTGTGATATTTTTAGGAGTGGTGTTTATTACCTTCCAAAGCCTTTAATGCCTGAGCAATTTTTATATGAAGAATATGTTGCAAAATCTTCAGTGAAAGACCATGAAATTGGAAATAGAAACTTTTCAAGATGTTTTTTGTGTTCTTGACAGAATTTTGCATATCCATTAATGAATTTAAATGATAGAATTATATCCACTGAATTTTGTGGTGTTCTCTAGCAATATTACATTTTGATAGCAAGTATTATGTTGCCCTATCTTAAATAATTGATTTGCTTGTACTTTTGTTTTTGATAGGGGAGTTTTGTTGCATGCATGACTGCCATTTTAAGGCAAATGGAGGACTATCACTACGCTCATTTAATCAAGACTTTTGGAAAGATGAGGTCAGATGTTGTGGTAAGTTTAACATGTTTTATCTGTTCATAAGATAGTTTAGCTTGTGTTTGGTTTTTTCCTGTTACCGTTTGTTAAATATGCTAGTGAAATGTAAACAAAGTGTGTTTGACATTACAGATTTAATATAAAAATATTAAATAAATAAAAGCACTACGACTTACACATTTTCTGAATTTGCAAAGGACAAAATTAACCTTCCTGCCGCACACAGGAATACAGCTCATCTCTGGAACTGTTCAGTATTTTAAAACGCAAGCACTGAGACAGTGGATTTAAGGCAATTAAAAGAAAGCATTAGGAAATAGTAGTGCTGAGCCATTACTAAAAATCTGTTCTGTTTAAGGAGAGAAGAAAAAAAAAGCTTTCTTGAGGAAAGGAACTTTCAGCATTAAATCTTCCAGATGTCCCAATTTCATTTGTTTGAATAGCTTGTACTTACAGATCTGCTCACTTTAAATTTTATACAAAACATTTTAACCTTAAAGATGCCCTTCATTGTTAAATAAGCAATAATAATTGAAATTTATCTTCTCAGAGTCATTTGGTAGCCTAAGTAAGCCAACAACACAACTTAATTAGAGCGTAATAGAAGAGAGTTTATAGCTAAGGAGATAACTTTCTAATGACCTGAAACTATCATTGCCATATGCAGCAAGTGCATGCTGCAAAGTAGCTACCAAACTTGTTGGCTGAGATCCATCAATTAGCAGATGACCTGAAGCCTGATCAGCTGTATTACATTACCCACCCATTACCGGGGATTCTGTTAGGTGTTTTAGGCAGCTTTCGCCTGTATTTTAATCTTCAGGTTACCTTTATTTAGGTTCCCTTTTTCCTTCCAAACCCAAGGTAACACAACCCAGGGTCTTTCTTTTGTGTAATTTCTTTATGTTGGGACTTTCCCATTTTCCTTTATGTCTTTAATTTTTTTTCTTCTTACTTCTGCTTATATTCTGCAAGATTGGAGCTCTTTGCCCCGTGCCAGTTTTCAGATAAGGTGCTAGAGCCTCTGGTGCTCAATCTATTTGTACCTGATCTGGCATTACTAAAGTGCAAAACTGATGACTCAAAAGAGTGAAGACAAAGTCCAACTGCAAAGAACTGCAGATGGGCATCACAGTATTGAAAGGGTCGCTTCCCAGTTACTCTGCTTCGGGATCTCAGAGCGCTTCCATGGGTGGTTCTCTTCAGTTGGTTTTCCACTAATAACAAAACATTCCCAAGCTAAATGCAGCTAGGGGAGTGAAAATAATATATTTAACACAGAGAAAAGACATGAGTGTTAAGGTTAATCAAGCCAAATATTTCTGTAGTTTTAAAGTGGTTCAAGCCATTTGGCTCTGGAAAAGGCAAATTGATTACAGGGTTTTACATGGAAAAAGGTAAAAGCAGTTTGCTCTTAAAACATGTAATGAAAAAATGCAGAGAGAAAAATATTGGTTAGGAAATCTGATTATTTTAATGGCAATAAAAGTGTTTATATTAAAGTCTCACTTTTTTGGTCTAAATTGTCTGAAAAGTGGTTCTGTAGGTCAGATCTTTCTTGGTGAAAACAAGGGAGTAATTATGTATTTGAAATTTGGCAAGTGGTCTATTTATAATTGCTTGTTTTAAGAGTTTGATTTATGTGCTATGCAGGGCACTGGGATATATGAAGAATCACTTCTTTCTTTTGTCTTGACTCTGTATATTCATCTCTTTCTGCATGTTCTTGAGTTGTATAGCTGGAATTGCTCTGGACTGTTAAAATCATATTTTCCGTCAGCATATGTACTGTTTGACTACTTGTTTTCTACTGTTATGCCACTTGTCTGTGGTTTGTATTAGCAGATACGCTAAGCTAAACTTGGTCAGTTGCTGTAATGCTTTTTATATCTTTAATTAAAATGCACCTTTTTAATGTTTTAATATTGTTGTTGATTAAATGATATTGTATGTTAATGGGAAATAAAATACATGGTAACCTGGTAAAACATTAAATGGGTAATATGTTAATGGTAGATAATGCTACCTTAAACTGACTTTAAAATATGAGTGATAAAAATGCAGGCATGGAGTGTGGAGGTATAATGGCAATATATATATTGTTAATCCTGTGATAAAAGGAAACTACAATGCATAAACTAATTTTTCTTTTTCTTTTAAACACAAATAAAACGGAGTCATCATTTAGGACAAAAGGATGAAGATACCACCCCAGTTTCTCTGTTTAAGAGGAAAACTTACATAACCTTTTCAGTGAGAACCAAGTGGGAAGTTACCGTTCCCATAAGTATTTCTTCATAGATGAGATTTCGTTGTTAATTTGAAACCCACATCTTGTTCAGTATTTTATGTTTCACCATCAGAAATGATGCCCTATGAAGCTCTCTCAGGAGCGTTGCCTCCTTTACCGTTTTTGGTGCTGTGGTTCAAGCTTGCCCATGTTCCTTCTTAGGGCTTTTGCTTTCTGACTTCGGTGGTGGGATGCTACTGAACTGTACTGTATGTGTATATTCCTTGGTACTGTATGGTTTGGGTAGAAGAAAAGCCCTTCTCTACTTCTTTGTTTAATTTTTCATGCTTTTTCCATTTCTTTTTAATCTGACAGTTTTTTGAGCCCATGCCCTTTGACTCACCCGTTAGAGCTTAGATCCAGATGTGTGTTCATTCAAACCCAATGTCCCAACACACAGAGGCGATACCTGCATCTCCTATCACAGGGTTTTCAGTTTAATCACAAAGGCATAAAGAAGTAGTGATTTAAATCTGAAACTAGATTAATTCAAACAGAAATGAATAGGTTTTTCTTGAAAAAAATTTACAAGAAAAAGGGAGAACTTAAGTGAAGCTGTGGTTGCCTCTTCACCATTGGAGACCCTTAAATCTTTCTTTAGCATGTGCTTTTGCTCAACCAGAAGTTATAAGCCTGGTGGTGGAACTGCTAGAGGAAACTTTATGGCCTGTGTTATGTAAGTGTCAGTTTTAGATTATTATAATGGTCTTACTTGGCCTCAAAAATCTTAGAAAAAATGAGGTGGATTGCAATAAAACCAGTCTTGTATCTCTCTGCAGAATATATTGTTTAGGTTCATTAAGGTGTTTCTGTTCAAAGACGAATTTATTACTGTCAAGCCTACTATCATCCTGAGATCATCCGAGATCAGTGAGTTTCTTCCTGGGACTAACTGATCTCTCTCCCCTTTTTACTTGGTAAAATTTATATTCAGTTGAGACATATGTGGTATTAGTTGACAAAAAATTATATGTTAATATTTTGCCATGTGGAGTATCTCAGAAGTATTCCTCCCTAAAGGCATTCAAGACAACGTCCTGGGGTCAGTGAAGTATGTAGAAAGACAAACTCAAACTCCACAGGGTGTTTTAGATTACAATTTTCTGCACTTCCATCTTCTCCCCCTTTAATATTTTGCACTCCTAGACTTTGGCTTTTAATGTGAGTATGTGCATTGTACATCCTTTCATGACAAGCTTCGACTAACCGTTGATGTGAGCGGGTGATTATCTGGCTTAAGCAGACTCTTCTTTGCGGGATGTGACGTGAGAGTGAAGGGGGATGCCCCGTGGTGGTGGGACCCCGCAGAGGCAGCCCACCCAGAGCCATCCACAGTGGCGGAGAGCGGACTTTCCAGAGACAGCCTCAGTGGTGGAGCTCAGCTGAGGTTAAGCTGTTGTCCTGAAAAGCTGAGCGTATTTGATGTCTGACTGCTATACCTCAGGACTCAGCAAAGCTGAAATTTTCATCACCTTGGCCTAAAGCTTTTTCATATTGAGTTCCTACATGTTTTAGCTACTTATTTATATTAAGCTTGAGAATTTATTGAAGAACCTCTCTGAAATCCAGGTTGTGAAAAATATAAATAGTGATACAGGTGTATCGGGGTGTGATGCTCAGCAGTCTGGGGGAGATGGAATTGTCTAAGCCTCCTCAGTCACCATCTACCCAGTTACAGGGCTGACCTTACTCTGCTTTCTTTCTGTAATTGGATGGGAATTGTGAAGGGGTCCCATGTGTTGTGAATTTTGCTTCCTTGGGATATTAAATAGGATTTGTATTTGTAGTTAGAGAGAGATCAGGAGTTGCAGCTCTTGCTTCTTTAGTACAGGCTTTTATCGTTTTTTAATGTTCAGAACAATTTGTTCTGCTTCTAGGTATACTGAAAATAAGCAGGCTCTACAGCAGCACAGCATGAACTGAGAGCTCCCCTTCCACTCCCACCCTCCCCCAAAAAAGCTGGATTTTGCTTGTAATATGAGGTTAATTCATATCTAATCATAGAATCATTTAGGTTCGAAAAGACCTTTAAGATCATTGAGTCCAACTGTAAACCATTTGCTTTTCTGTACGAAAGTTAAAATGGAAAAGAGAGCAATATTACGAATACATAAAATACAGGTAAGCATCCGAAGCTTTTTATTTGATCAATGATTAGATTAGTTGTTACAGAGCATTATTTAAAGTACCTGCATGAAAATAGGGCTGAATGTAAATATCAATAGATTAAAACGTAGAGCTGAATCAGCAAAGTAGGTGAAATCATATGCGGCACAACCTCATACAACCAAGTAACGAATGTGAGTCACCAACAAAGCGTATGAAAATTCATCCACCGTCACATGCAGCTTGATCAGCAAAGTGTGCAGAGGCTCAATAGCTGAAACCGGTGACAAATAAAGTGTAAGGTAGAGTTTGCTACAGGAAATCAGGGAAGTATACATCTTGTATTCATAAAATATTAAGGGGAAAAAAAAAAGCCCAGTGAGCTCGAATCTGCCCTCTTGGATAGGTGATGACCCTTGGATAGGTGATGACCCTTCCCATGGTGCCACTTCCACTAACATTTCAGTTATTGAGCTGTGAAGCAGCGTCAGTAAGAAAATCACCCGATACCTGCAGCTGTAAAAAAGCACACCCTCAAATGAAGTGCTGTGCAGTGCTTGGGCAGCAAAATATGCAACGTGATTATTAGAAATTATGTAACTCTTTCACCAAAATACATGAAAAATGAGCAGTAAAGTATGCAATTTGATTTCTTAAATGAAGACACATTTTACTGAGCTAGTGGAGTGTGTGTCTGGGATGAATTTCGCCTTACGCAACAGTAACATCTCATTAACCACGAGCAGTTCCAAATTTTATCTCAATCCTGTTAATGTCAAAACATCTTTACTGATGCTGTGTTGTTGGGAGTGATTTTGTTAAAATAACAGAGGAGTTATTTTACGAGTATTATACATTTTTTTGGTTAAAATTGTCTTTTGTGGCTGCTGATGCTCTGTTGGCCCTCTTTGGCCTGGGGGTCTTCTTGGGTACCAGGAGCTGGGATGCAAAGCATCCCAAAGGAGCCCTTGTGCTGTGCACACGGCAGAGCTGAGTAGCCTGAAAATGCACGTTGTTTCGTGATCTCGATGTTGTGTCCTCAGGATCCCTGCAGCTCCCTGCTTCCCACCGACTGTGAATTTCTGAGCCAGGAAAAACATCTTAACAGAACAACGAATCAAAAGAGAAAATGCGGCGAAGAGACTGGCTCTCACACATGAAGAAATACTTAAGAGAGTAGTAACTTCATATTTGTTTCTCACTGAGAAGGTTACATTAAAAACAGCCTTAGTTAAAAGTCCCGCGAATGTAACATTTTGGGGTTTTTTTTGGTACGCATTTGACATTTTAAAGATAAACGAGATAAATAGCATTACTGAGAAGCTGTAGCAAAGGAAAAATATGCTAACCTTGGAATAAAGGTTCATTTTTGTCTCTGCGTGAAGTGGATCAAGGACTTTTTGCATTAAGTTCTTTTTTCCTTCTTTATCTTTCTCTGAGCATTTGATATTGCTCAAATTGTTAGATAGCAATTATAGATTCCCAAATTGTAGAAGGTGATTTACGTTGTAAAGTACACGAGGTTTCTGTTCCAAAGAGATGTTTGTTTATATCTGTGTAGAAATAAATTGGTTTATGGTACTAAATTAACTTTGTTCTGGGTCAGGATTTCACTGGCAGAAGCAATTACTGCTACTCCCTTCAGGGAGAGAGTCTCTCCTAGTTTCAGGATGGCCAAACCATTGCTGTCGTCTACCCCAGGTCGGGGATAATGTGCACCCCCCACACCTATCTGAATCCGGTTTTGAGCTAGAGCATATGTTTTTTAATAAATAGATAATCTTGATTTCAGGCAAGAAAAAATTTCAGGAGGGGATTCACAAGGGGAGGGAAGACTCATCAACTGACTCTAGGGAGTTTTTTTAGTGTAATCGTAAGATTAAAATTAATATCTTTGGTTTTTTCTCTTCCCATGTACCAGTATGCTTTTAACAACTTTCCAACATAACGCTAGGCGTGTGTTGCAGCGTATATGCCGCAATACACGCTGCACATGAGCGGACTGTGAGACTTTGTCTGTGGTATAGGAAAGGAATTATTTTTTTCAGCAGAAACTGCCTTTGGATAACTGGCAAACCAGTGCTTGTTCCTGAGTAATACCATTGGTTGTTTACGATGTAGGATTACTGTTATCATTTCTGAAAAGTTTAAATAGAATTATTGTAGGATTTATGTACATCATATATAAATATGCCGTAGTAGAATTATGTGTGTTGTATATGAATAATGGCTTGTTTATGAAGCGGAACAGTAAGACACCTTTTGAATCTGGTCGTTCATAACTGACACTATCACTTGAATTTTTTTGATCCAGAAGAGTGATCGTTTCCAAATATTTTCTCTTCTTTTAGGATTTTCTGATGGAAACATTCATCATGTTCAAGAATCTCATTGGGAAGAATGTCTATCCCTTCGACTGGGTTATAATGAACATGATGCAGAATAAGTAAGTACAGAGGAAAAAGCACTGTGGCTTTCTGAGATGGCTGTTTCATGTTTGATCTGAAACAACAGTGTTGCTTGGAAACAGTAAAACACAATGCGGCAGCTAGGGTGGGTTTTTTTTTCCTTCTCTGATGCAAATAATTATTTAAAAATTGGCTTTGGAGATTGCAGAGCGGTATTTTCATGGCCTGTTTTTTGGGGCTCATGGAGTCCAACTACAAATTAAGGGTGGCATCATTCAGAGAACCAAAATTTTGGAACAAACTGGAGATACAGTAGGGATCTATGCATACCTTACAATAATTAAATGTATTCCTTTGGAGATGAATTATATGTTTTGCATGTTGCCTCAAAAACTAGTGGTTTTTGATATGGAGTACATAAGCTGATATGGAGTTGTGTGTTCTGAGATATTTTCGGTAGTATTAACAAGAAAGAATTGAAAGGGCATTTTAAACCCAGTTTCCATCAGCCCGGTAATGAAGTGAAGGCTGCCAATGTTTCTAATTCCCTTTTTTTTTTCCCCTCAATAATTGCAGCATTGTCATTATTTAGCATGCCTTTGTGCAGTATTTTACGTTTGTGACATTTATTAAGTGTGTCAAATGCTTTTATGTGTACTGTGATGAAAGTATAAGGAAAAAACATTATATTTACTAGTTGCCTGGAGAAATCTCTTCTGTGCTTACTGGTAGCTACCATGGCTATAAAGTTGTCAGTGTTTACTTATATAAAATCCTGAACCACAGCTCCTACTCTCGTTATAAAAATGCACCGTAACTTTAATCTTGGCTTCTGAAGTCTCCTTAACCACCTAATAAAATCCATTCTTAATAAATATGAGTTAGGAGATTCAGCCATCGTTTGAGTTATACCCATTGGTTATGGATGCACACTTCTGCGTGGCTGCACCTGCTGTTTTAAATGAAGAGCCCTTTGAGATTAGCTGATGAGGAAGATCTAAGGCCCCTTGGGTTTCTTTTTTTTTTAATTTTGAAAGTGGTTTTGCTTCAAGAACTCCAACTGTCTTGAGAGTCGTGTTGCAGGTGCTTTGGAAACCCTCACAGCGTATGTTACCTGGCATCCTTTCGAGCAGAAGACCTCTGTGCTTTGCTGAATTTTTTAAGAGTTTGAAATATGGTTGGGAAGGTCTGTGTTTGGACACTATTAATGCCAGTTAACCAGTCCCACGGCGATTAGTGGTGTGAAAAATACTGCGATGACTCTTCCCCCAGATGTAAAGAAGATGGGTATTCCTTATATTACCTTTACGATATTGCCAAATGACCACTCAGTGTTCATTTGGGTGGAGATTTGACCTCAATTTTTTTTTTAACTGTGGAATTATGGCCATAGAAATGTAAGAGCAAAAGTGTAGAAAAAGCCTTTCCCTCCCCACTATTTTTTCCTTAAAGCAGAAAGGTGTTCTTACCAGGCAGTTCCTCACTCAAAATTTGGAGTAATACCAAGTGTGACGCAGAGATCCGCAGTTAGGGTAGGGGCTTTGATTTTCTGATCCTTAAAAATAGTCTTGTCTTTTTCCCATGCTGAACATTAAGTCCTGAAGAAGCAGAAGCGGGATGTGTTGTTAAGATCTTTGGTTCGTACTGAATAACCTCAGTACCCATAGAATATTTGAGTAATATTTAAAGTTAAAAACAAAAACGTTTTTCAAGTCTTTCTGGTGTTGATGAATATCTGCAGAAGTGCTAAAGGGGGTTGTTCATCTCTAATTTACAAGTTCATTTTCATCACACCAGCTCGTTTGTAAATGCTTCTGAATTGATTTGAGTGCTTTTCATTTTTCCTGTTGAAGCTAATGTGATTTCCAAAAACAGAAACCTGCATTGTAAAATACCTTTTTGTCCATCTCGTCCATTTATTTTCACCCCTATAAATTTTTATTGAAGACGACTAGGGAACAAATTCTGTCTTTTAAAGCTACCACGTCCTCTCAATAGAAATGACTTGGAGCATGCCATTTTGTGTCATTCTTGCAAAGCACTTTGAGTATTTCTGTGCCATAAGCCAAATTAAGTGAGCTAATTTTTAACTATATCCAGAATGCTTGTGTGTTCATTTGTTTCCCTGCATGAAATATATCTGGTAGTGTGAAACAAAGGAAAAAAAAGTACCTAGCTGGAAGTTAGACCTCTAAGCTCCCGCTGTGTGCAGCGGAGAGACCTCCCAAAGCACTGGTGGTACCGCTGTTGTACGGGAGGTGGGACCAGTCCCTTGGGAGGTATCTCTGCCCCTTCATGGCAGAGACAGCCCAGGCAGCTCCGCTCCATGCAGTGCTTTGCTTCCAGATAGTTAACAATGGATTAAAATATTCTGGCTGAAATAGAATTGTAGCTGCGGGGGAAGAGGGGAAATGGAGAAATGCGTGTGAAAGACTGTGTTACAGGGAATATTTGCAAATACACGTTTAGTTAAAATTTAGTACTACTCTTCTTTCAACCGTACTTTACTAGTAGGATTCCTGTATACATAAATATATGCACGCTCATTAATAGTCACAGAAATTACTCTCGTATGGTATACTTTGCACCATGTTTTTGGTACAGTGCATCAAAACTTCAGGGTACTCTCTCTTTCCTATCCCGGCAGTATGCTGTCCCAGGCACAGGATTACTTCCCATGCTCAGCGTGCCTTTGTTTCAATAACACAGATAGTCACGCTGTGTTACCACCGATCGTGCTGAAATGAACACAAAAATCTTCATATCTAATGAGATAATTGTTACTTTTTTGTTCTTAGATGTGCCACTTAATATTCTGTTTACTGGCTGCTCTAATTTAATTAAAACCAGAGTCTATTGTTTTAGCAAAGCAATTTGTTAATTACGAGTCCAAGGTTTTGAATGTCACTGGTTTCATGGGATCCGTTGGTTTGCCACCAGTATGTTGAAGGCGGCATTGGTTTGCTGACTGCTGATCAGACGGGGCGACGTGGTCGCAGTGTAGGCTCATCAGGTGCTGTGCAACGTAAGTTGTCAGAGGGGGTAAAGAAAATACAAACTGATGCTATGGCTTTTTATTTCACTGTCAAATTTCGGTCCAAATCAGCTGCTGTTTTACTGTAAACAACAATATCCAAGCAGCAGAAGTGGAAAAAACCATTGATTGATAGGATGACAGAGATGAATAATAGACCATAGCGTGTTACGATTGAAACAGCTACTTCTAGGAGAAGATCAAGAGACTGTGTTTAAACCAAAAAGCTGAATTCCTAAAAGGCCGATACCTACCAGCACAGTACTTTTAGGGATGGTTGATTGAAAAGAATATCCAAATAGTATTTAATAATTAAGTCTTCATCCATATATTGTCTTGAAATGGCCTTTGCTTTTGGGTGAATCTAAAGAAGAGAGAAGACAGAGGGGCAGAAAGAGAGGAAATGGTCTTCAGATACGTAAAATCTTGCAGCAGAGCAGATGGGAATAGCCTTTGCATAGCCACGTTGAATTGCATGAGAAGTATCGGTCATAAACTGTAGCAAGAAACGTTCAAGTTTGAGGCTGGGGGAAATAGTCTAGCAGTGAGCGCTGCGGTGGATAGCTCGGGGCGTTGTGAAGCCTCCAGCAGCAGAGGTATTTAAAAACAGTTTGACAAGCATCTGTTAAGATGCCGGTTATAATTTAGGGAAAAGGGGAATAGACTAAATGATCTCTAGAGAGTCGTCTGAGCCCTGTCACTCTGTATCGGATGGTGGATGCTGGGCTGGGACTTGGAGGTTTGCTTCGCAGTGGCAGGTAGCAGCATGTCCATAGGGTCTGCAGCATCAGTTCCATAAAGCTGGCCCTGAGCTCTGCCAGAGACCCGCTGCCGTGCGCGGCCGCCCAGGGGTTCCGTGCAGGGAACCCCCTGCCTTTTGCTGTTCCACCAGCTGCCTGCGCCCTGTTTCAGTGGGTATCGGTCGCTCAGTCCTATTTCTCCGTGTTGGACTACGTTAGGATTATGTCTAGTTTAAATTTATGTAGCTTTTCATCTGTTGGGTTTTCTTTTTCAACGGGAATTTTTAAGCCTGGTAAAGTGGTTACTGAATGTATTCATGATCACGGGTGCCTAAAAATAGGGATGAGCTAAGACAACTTTAAAAGAAAATGCTATTTGTAGTTTTAAATGTTGCTGTTGGAAATTGCTAATAATTCCGTTTAAGATACTTGGGCACCTTTAAATTACATCTGCCGTAAGGTTTGTACGTGTACGTATTTTCAGGAAGAGTTATTCCTATTAAGGTAAAGGCATAATATCCCTGGATTAGAAGGAGGTGTTTTTATCAGCTGTGTTGACAGCTCCTGCGACAGCCGCTTTGTAGCAATCCACCAGATGCTTGATAATGAAATTTAGGCCTGATCTTCAGCCACCGTGGTATTTCTGTCACACAGGTCTCTGTGATAAACTTCGATAGCTGTATTTAATAGGTGCAAGGACTCAGGAGATTTTTCTGTGTTTCAGATAGGGATGAGGAGAGCTTCGGAGGCAGAGTATTCACTCCAGGCATCTCCTGCAGGAAAACGCACTCAAGGAGTTTTAACTGTAAAAGTAGTTTTAAAAAAAGCAGGGGTTTTGTATTGTTTACGTTTTTCCTTTCTAAATCACATTTAGAAATTATTCAGAAATGTTTTAGAAATTGTTTTTAACTTTTGTCATAAGCTGACAAGCTAAACTTAGGTTGCTCTTAAATACATAACTCAGAACATGAAAACAGTTCCTCTCTACGTTTTTGTAAATGAAAATAATTTAGTCTTTGGTCTTACTTTTGGCATTTGAGACAACCAGTTCCTTCGGTAGACCTTATGATATATTAATTTGTAGCTACTACTTTCATCTGCAGCTATTCCAGTGGAAGCTGAGTTGCCTATGAAAAATGAATTTGATGTTTTCTGTTCTATTTTTTGTGTCTAATGTCCACATTTACATAAAATACCTGGTTATTTTGCCTTTTGAAGTCAGAGAAAAAGGGATGTGCTGCTTCTCAGTGAGAATGAGGTTTCTTGTGCCTGTGTATTTTTTTCCAGAGGAGATACCTCTTGCCTGGCGGAGGGAATCTGGCGGGTGCTACCTGCTCCCCACTAGTGCTGCATTGGCTTTGCAGGTGGGTGGAGGTGTGTTTCCTCCTGAAAACCCAGTCCAGAATTTTAATGAATTTTCCTGTGTGAAAAAACAACAAAAAAACAATCTCACAAAGAGGAGGAAGAAGGATCCGGGAGATCCATCTGGTAAACATGTACCTTTTTACTGCTGCTGGAGTGGCTTGTACATGTTTATTTTTGGAGCTTCCAGGGAAATGTAGGCTGTTCTGCCTCATGGTTGTCATAGCAGTACCTGTCAGATCTATACTGCGCTTTCAGAATTAACTTCAGCTACGTATGTGACTATCCGTCAATAGTGTACAAACACTGAAGTGGTTACGAACTGAAGCAAGTTTTGTGTAACTGTGAACCTTAAAATGTATTACAGGCTTCAGTTGACTGAGAGTTATTCTTACAGGTAACCCAAAGCCAAAATTAAATTATTTTTTAGATTATTCAAATTTTGCTTAATTGCAATATTCTGCTAGGCTTTATACAGGCATATAGAGACAAAAACACTGATGTTTTCAATAAATGCCTGAAAATAGGCTCTTTGCACTTAAAATTGACCAGTCAAATCGCATCTGTCAAATTAGGTGCAAGTGCAAAAGCTCTTATTTAAAATCCGTCCCAAGCTACTGATGGATGGAGGTTTAGTTTTCATAACAAGGGAAAAAAGTTCAGAAGGATGACAAAGATTCTGGATAGAAAACTACGAAAATGCAGGAGCACAACGCAGTTTTACAGACTATCAAGTAATATCAGACATACGGGGTGGAGGGAAGACGCGCAAAAAGACTTTGAAATCATTGCTTCATTTTCCAAACCCCTGCATATGTACAATGTTCAAGCCTGCATTAATACCATGTTCAAAGAGACTATTAGTAGACGTGACTTGAAAGCTTGCACTTATAACTGGGGCACTGATCATTAAAGTATTCAGTCAATATGTGCTGTTATGAAATATGGTAACTGGTTTACGTTTCCAAATAGGATATTGTGATGAAGAAAGTGTTTGAAATGCGATTATATTTTTAGGAGGAGAAGGGATACGTTGTTTCAAGAAGAGTCTGAACAGCAGGAAAAGCTTTGATTAGAAGGAATCGATGCTACTTTTCCTGACTATTAATACATTTCCCGTAGGACTCTGTGCTTACTTATTTAGAAAGTTTAAGAGTCCAGACATGCAGTTTGAACAACAAAATAATTCTATTTGGGGATGGAATGAAATAAGACTTCAAATGGGAGCAATTTTGTTTTTCTTTGGTGCCAAACATTTCTCTGTATAGAAAAACCTCCCACTGTTTACCATGTATGGATTGAGGATAAAAATTTTCAAAGCGTGTAACTTTCTTAGGAGCCAGTTTTCGAAATTAACTCAGATGCCTAAAAGTTTGGTCTTCATCTTTAAATAAAATAGATGAATGCACATTGATAAATTATATAAAGACACAGTTTCTGTACACGGAGGGAGTTTTTTTGCTGTGCGTAAAACCTGGTTGCATAATGTACTGACCTTTTCAGTAAAGACCTTGCAGGATTTTTGGTTTAGTATTGTACCTGTCAAGTTAACTGGACCTGGGAGTGAAATGAATGTACTTGGCTATGTTTAAAATAATAGAGGGGTTTTTTTCTTACGCAAAAGGCTGAGATTCCTTGAAGGAATATGCTTCAGCTCTTTTCCCTTGATGGTTTCCATAGCGGGTGGAAAGGAAGCATTCCAGGTTATTTTATCCCAGCCATGATGAGTTAGAAATGTTGTGCCTGGCATAGGTTGTACATTGATAACGGTACTGTTGTGAGAATTGTTGAACAGTTGCGGTTTTGGCAGCCCACTGGATTTAACGGATCTGGTTTTCTCCTGTATTTCTGTGATCTGTGATCACTTATGCTAGAGAAGTTGAGTAGCAGCCTTTGCGCTGGTGAAGCTGCCAACGTTGGGGATGTATGGGTGAGATGTTGCAGCCCCGTCCCCGCCTCCCCAAAACATCTGCTGCTTCTCTGAGTACTCCTCTGTCTATTTGTATCATGATTAATCTCTTCTGGGGTCTAGAGGTGGAATAATGATTTCTGGTACTAAAATAGTTACCATTTTAATCATTATTATGTAGTATAAATTATGGGTTTCATATGTTTGAAGACGTGTGTGTGTGTTTTGGTGAAGGCATCCTGCAGCGAGGAAGGTGGGCTTGGGCTGGGTGACTGTGTCGAGCATCCGCTGTGACTCTGCTTGCTCTATCTTTTATTGTTATGCTTCCCTTGACAAACCTATTTTTCTGTCCCTAAAGCGTGGCTGGGATTTGCTCTCCTCCTGGGAATGTAGATCTCTGTACCATGCCATCCCTATAAAATCAGGTGAGGGCTGTTGCGGGTGTATTTCATCCTAAAGCACAACAGAGATGGTGTGTTTAATTTTGCTGGGGAAAGAATGATCCTTATTCAGTTCTTCAAAAATATCACTGTGGAGCATTAGACTAATATGCACACGTTCGTTGCTCAGTAGTAGTTAACGTCTTCTCAAAATATTTCTGATACATTCCGTGACACTTCAACCTTTTATTTGCCACAAGAAAATTACAGTGACTTTAAAGAAAAGAATTGCGTGTAAGGGAACATCTCTTCCTGAACTAGAAGGAAACACGTAGGGATAAAATGATCCCAACTGCTCGGTGTTCTTGAGTTCAAGTTTTATATATGAAGGGAAGAAAAAACTGAACTAAGGTGTTTTAGAGATTTTTTCTTCTTTTCTTCTGTTACAAGGCCTTGCTATTTTTGGCTCCTTGCAAAGTTGTAAGTAGCAAAGCAGTCCTGAGGTTTAGACCTGGCAATATTCCTGTTCATTAACTGGTTGTCCTCCTTTGAGTGGTGGCACATTTAATCCCTTCAAGACATTTTGAATGCTACCTGTGTCTTATGAAGCTTGAGAACTGTAGAGAGATGTGTGAATTTAGAATAATAACTTCGTCCAGCGGACTTCCCATGTTACTGCTGTGTTTTTTACCTACGGGGTATTTAATGGGGCTTCACTGGTAGGGGTAGCTACTACACCAAGAGTTTGCCCTGCTGGTCATCTTCCTTGATATATTTTACCAACTCTTAAATATTTGTTCTGCAAACAGGTAATGAGCAATTGAGAGGCACCTCACAGTCTGTCGTTTTCAGAAGCGGCTCAGAAATGTGATACTTTAAAAGAAAAATAGGGCATACCACCTCCATGCACCCGAGCAAAAGTAGCAGCTTGGCTTGATGGTTACAATAAGCAAAAGCAAGATAACATTGCAAATAGCTTTTTCTTCCTCAGTTTCTGGAATCATCGTCCACAGTATGCTGTGGATGTCTGGTTTCTTTTGGGTTTAACAAGATACTAATAAAGCCAACTCATTATTTTGGATACTTGCACTTTTTTTCCCCAACTTG
The DNA here is from genome assembly GCF_964195595.1 of Calonectris borealis. Lineage (NCBI taxonomy): Eukaryota > Metazoa > Chordata > Aves > Procellariiformes > Procellariidae > Calonectris > Calonectris borealis. Next base: position 41,553,180 of record NC_134318.1, read on the forward strand.
CATATATACAGTGTTAAGAACTCCTGGGTTTAATATATTATTTTGAAAGAAAGCTGCGAGAGGTTATTAGATTATGTATCATGATAATTCTCTGGTAAGACTCTAGTAGAGATCTGAAGAAGCATTGCCAAATTAATTTCAAATGGAAAAGAATGATTTGGATATTATTTTCCCCCCTAGAGTCTAAACCTGGGTTGACATTAAAATACTTTGTGATGATTGTACTCATGAGCATTTTATACCAACCAATATATTAATCAGTTTGATTTTTATGATATTTTTTGGTTATCAAATGGTGCAGTTCAAGAAGAATTCGATATATTCTGCACTGAATAGTGGATAATAATATGTTGTTACGTATTTTTGTTTGTCTGGTTTGTGCTTTAATTGTTTCAGCAGTAGCAGAAACCTTTAGCAGGTTATATTTAACCAGACAAATCCTTTAGTGGAAGAGTTTCTTTAATTTAAAATTTTCTGATTCTAAGTTTTCTAATATAACTGAAAACCCCCTAACTGTAATTTTAAATTTTAAATTGTGTTTTATAATTCTAATGTTCTTTTTCTCTTTTGCTGTCTGAACTCACTCAGCTGTTCAAAGCTATTCAAAGTCTAGCTGTAAATAAGGTTGAGGGAGGTCAGATCACGAACATTTGAATTCACATTATTGTACCAGTGTGGATGTTCGGGTTGAAGCTGCATATGAATATTTACTTTCTGATTTCATGAAGCCTTTGGGACCATGCGCCTTACAGCTTTATTCCGCTTTGCCTGGCTCCTCGCATTCAATTTTGGTGCCAGATGAGTCTCTCTCCCTGCAGCACCAAATTCTGTGGGTCCGCCTGCTTTCTAGGTTCCCACAGGAAAAATTAAGTATCAGTCGTAAATGTGACAAAAACCAAGAGTGGGAAAATGATAACGGTGTCCTTTTGGTGGTGGGAGTCCAAAGACCATATAAGAGCATCCCGGTTCTCCCTCCTGCCGAGGGGCTGAGGCAGGGCGGTCCGGGGCTGGCAGAGGATCACGCTCTGACAGGAGCAGGGTTGAAGCTAGACGGCATCTAGTCCTCTCCTCCCGATTCATGACGCTGGCCGTCAGCCGAAAAGAGTGGAGCCCTTCCCCATACCCGCTGTCCTTGCGCTCCCTTCGAGCGGCAGAAGGACCACACGCCCCGACGCCGAGTCCCTCCCGAGACCTGCCTGTGCTGCGCCGTCGAGTGAGACTGATGGTCCCGTGTTTAAATGCAGCTTCGAATTATCTTACTTCTGGCAGGACGGGAAAAGGTAGTACCTTATCAGGCAGCAGAGGCATATACACAAGGACACCTACACCCACCTGCGTGTGCTGTTCCAGTTATTAATTGAAATTCTGGGGCCCTGACAGGCAGCCTGTACTCTGGGGCAACTGCCTGGGTCGGTCCGTTCTGCATATTTAAACAACGGCATGAAGTGCTGTCTGCATCACATACCCAGATATGAAATGGTGTCCTTTTTTTTGGCACAGAATGGATGGCATGAGCAGGAATGTGTCAATACTTGTTTCTTATAAAAGCAGCAGCATGAAGTAGGTAATTAAATGAAGCTGAAGGTGTTAAATCCAAAAGCGTGTTAGCAGGACTCCATTTTTACTAACAGTAAAAGCTAGTGTCATGTGATGTCTATTTTTAACATGGAAGGTGTAGCAATTTTCACTTTAAATCATTATTTTTCCATGTCTGCTTCATTTAAGTTAATACTGTTGCACATTTAAAAATATCTAGTGAGTGAAGTATGCGCTGCTTTTTCACACTTGAGTTTTATTAATCTTTTCCTCTTCCAGTACTTTAAAAACCCCAATATTTCAGTCTTTAGAAGTAACAAAAAATGTTTATTTGTATATTACAAACGGAAGTTCAGGCTGAGATGCTTCTCTTGGCTGTTACCCTGTAATGAAAATTTCTGTAGTTAGCTTTGAAACTGGATTGTAAATTCTATGGCTTTGACCATCAATCAGTGACTTTGTTATTTTCACACTTAGAGTTGGGAGTGAAAATGGCCTTTTGGCTGATCCATTGTATTTTAGAAAGCGTTTTATTTACTTTTCCAGTAAAATCAATTGCTCTGCACTGGAATTCTCCTATTTTCTTTAAATAATATTTTCTTTAAATAGTAATTTAAAAAAGTATCAGAACTACAGAAATTCATGCCCCTTTCCTTCTTCCAAACAAAGAAGGAAAATCCCAAGCCTGTTGATTTTCAGGTAAGTGGGCGGTTTTGCTTTCCCGAGGGATTCCCGTAGGAAACGGGAGTAGCTGACCCGCCACGCACAGGAGCGTGCAGACGCCGGAGCGGAGATGAGGTGCAATTGCCACCGCACGGAGGAAAGCCGCCCGCAGCAGTATCAGAAAACCCTTTGTTCTTGCTTCCTGCTGGGATAGGAATTTCCTCTGGGAGAAAGTTATAATATTGCAAAGGAAAGCAGAGTTGAGTACGTGGTCCTCTCCTTATCTATCAACAAACATCGCAGGAAATACTGCGGTGTGTTGATTCCTGTTGACTGACTTTCCATAGTCAAATCAGTATCCGTAACGTTCCCAGGTTATTCTTTCTGGCTGCCTTCTGTCAGTCACCTTTTTGTGATACAGTCATAAAAAACATTGGGAAATAGAAAAAGCTCCGTTACCAATCTCAAGAGCTATCGCTCAAGAAATGCCAGAAGAATTTTTCTTGATGGTGGTGTGAGAAGCCAGGAGGGATGAGAGACACAAAAAATCTGCAGGCTTTTGGAGGCGTTTATCCTTCACATACTGAGCCAATGAGGCTAGCTGTGTAGGTCCAGGTGTAAGACTTAGAGAATTATTAGAGGTTGTAAGACTTAGAGAATTGTTAGAGGTTGTTCATTATTTTTCCCCTTTTTTTTTTGCCTGGGGTGTGACTTTCAGGACCGACGCAACATACAGAGCTGTATCCTTTTACTCTCTGCCCTTTCAAAAATCTCGTATGATTTATTTTGCTGGGATTTGGTGAAAAATGACAACTGGATAACAGGTAGAGAAATCTTACATGGCCTTCTGGGCTGAGTTGTTTTTTCTTTTGGAAATACCAGTTCCCATTTAAGTGTGACGAGCTGAAAAATCTTTCCCTGAAGTGGAAGGAATAATGTTTTGAGCCACTTTCCTTTGGCCCAGACAAGCCCATGGACAAGGAAGGGCGAAACTGTGCTGTCAGGAAGCTTCTCGGATTGCTGTGCTGGGATGGAAGTCTTTCACTGTGTTTAGCCAAACTATACCGTATTGTTTATTGCTTGCAGGCTGTTGTGTTTCAGAAGACAGCTTGTCAGAACGGACCAGCCCTTGTGGCTCCAAGTCTTATGCCAAAATCTTAATTTCCCATTTTCTTGTCTTGTAGAGCCAAAAGAGTTGCTTTGTAGGTGAAAGGTGTCCAGAAGTGCCTGTTGGTATCCAGCCTGGGTCCACGCTGTGCTGCTGCTGGCACTGGGATAGCTCCAGCCTCCAACATATTTAACACCATTTCAGTTTTATTTCCTTCTCCTGCCAATATTAGCCCATTTTAAGGAGAACGGAGTTGTACAAGAACAAAAATCATATCAGAATATTGATGATGATTTTACTGCATCATTTCAAATGCTGGTTCTTCTACTGCAAGATTTTTCTGCCGTGCATTTGTGGATACTAAATGAACATGGTAGGAGGAGTAGCTTGATTAAACAGAGGTATTGTGTGTATTATAAAATAGTACTTTGATGTTTATGTATGATTTTTTTTAATAATTCACAAGAATAGTGACCAGCACAGTTATGAATTTAATATAATTTTGGTAAAATATGCCTAAAGCCCTGTTTGCTTTTAACTTGCCAACATGTTCCTTTTCTGGGTTTTTGTCTTTTTAAATGACTGACAATTATGTAGAGTTTTGGCTCCTGAGAGCAGTAGCTTCGATGCGCAAAAAGCCAGTGAGGCCTTTTCTAGGGTTATTAAATTTTAGGATCAGAAGTATTTCATGAACAGATTCTAGAAAACAGGTCAAGTATGAGAAAGCACAGTCAGTGTAGTAATAACTAGAGTTTAAAAAAAAAAAAGAAAATTATTCATGCTCTGACATAACAGATTGTACAATCGTGTGTGATTATAGGACAGTAAGAGTTTAAAGTATATTTAGAGAGAAAAGAGGTACCAGACCATTGGCTATCACCAGTATGAAGGTTTATATCACTGAATATGAGGACTGAAAAGTCATCTTCTTTGTCTCCTAATGGCATAGCAGGCATAGATTTAGCTAAGCCATTCTTGACAGATGTTTCTCTTTTTTCATCATAAGGATTTGTGTACAGTTAAGCAGGCACTGTTGCAGCTAGTGAAACAGATGTATTGACAGATCTTGGGATGAAAAGATTGAAATGAAAAGGTAAATTCATTACTTTTCAACTTCTACCAAAATGAGAGCATCCTTACCATACAGGTAATCATTTGTGTTAAAAAATATTAATACTGGGCCACATACTGTCAAATACTTCTGTGCAACTCCTGTTCTTTGAATGGGTGAGCTTTAAACTTCCAAGATGTTTTTCATCTGGAGTCTTAAAAACAATAATATGAAAGATATTAAAAGCAAATATTTTCCTTCTTTAAATTCATTGTATATATACATTCATCAAATGCCTGTTGAGCTGCTGTTCAGTGTATTCAAGGATACGCTTGCGTTTGCTCTGCCTGTGACAGTAGCTTTGATCTCCCAGATTTTCAGATTTTTGTTCTGCCACATATGGGAAAAGCTTCTCCCTCTGCCTGTTGCAAGCCAGCACCTAACACCTCCCTATCCCCCTCCAAAGCCTGCCGGGCGCTCTGGCTGCTGGAAGGACCGAGCTCTGGAAATGCCTCTGCCATTCCTCCTCTGACCTTTCCCACCCCCACTTGACTGTTTATCTTGCCTAAGCCCTCGCCTTCGGACTCGGGAAGAGCGTTACAGCCTTGCCTTTGTGGGAGTTGTTTGCCAATTGCCAGCAACTTCAGTAAAATACAAAAAAAATAAATAAATAAATGGTTGCTTCAGAAGGTGTGAAAACTGTAATTTTTAAGGTCAGTGTGATTATCAAGAAAATGAAAAGGATACCTGCAAGTCGCTTCAGAGAGAGAGCTGAAACCGGAGCTTCTGATCCCTGAACCCGCGATCTCCGGCTGCGTTGTGACAACTTGCTGAGGTTCATGTTAGAGCTACCGCCACTGGGTGAGAAACACCACCTCTCTGTAACACCAAGCACTCATTTGGTACAATATCATCTGCCTGATTAAATTTGTTAATTTTTCTGACAGCTTAATTTGTTTTGGCAGGCTTTATGCTGGCTCAGGTGTCATCTGTCTTTCTGCAGCTGGTGTAGAGCCAGCGTTAAAGCCTTGGGCTGGTGCAAGGGCTGTATCTCACGTGCTATGGCCGATTCCCAGCGTGGGGATCGCTCCCCTGAGCTGGACCAAGTGGTACTGATGAGTTGTGAGGTGCAGGTGATGGACAGTGTGGCTTCGGGTAGATGCTGGCAGGGAGAGCCTTGCTCCCTCTGTCTCAGCCTTGATCTTGTCTCTCTAAACCACGCGAGCAGTTTGTAAAGGTGATTCATTTCCCAGCGGCTGCTGTCCGTGGGGAAGGCTGTTGGCCATTACACGGTCATACATATGCATGTATGCCGTTCCTCATGGAGGGGCAGGGGGCCATGATACCAGCTCTACCCTTTAATAGCACACATTATGTGGTCTTCTGGAGGGAGGGGATGATCAGTATTGCTTTAAAGAGCTTCATCTGGCACGTTATTCAAACTGTTGACAGTAATTATACTGCAGTCTAGGTGCTCACGAGTGCTGTGGTTAGGCAGTGTAAGGAACATAAGTGTTAATAGGAGGAGGCAGAGTGGGATATATACTTTCCCCTTGGAGTTACTGCCGTATGTGCGGGTTACACACCATGGCATCAAACGTGGGGCACTACCACCGAGTTCCCCTGTGCTGTCAGAGCATCGGCCCTGATGCTTGCCCACGGTCGCTGCTGGTTTTCCTGGGCTCTTGTCAGATCCACACTGACGTCGCAAAATAAATTTTTGACTGGCAGCTGCTCTGTTCTCTGCTAGGAAACTTGGAATCAAGGTGCAGCAGCAGTTAGGTGGGAACACCCAGGGCAAGGAGAAGTCGTCTTCTCCTACATGAATGCTGAGATGCGTTGTAGCATGTGGCGAGTCAACTTATCCTCAAAAACACTGGGAATGTACTCCACCAAGTGGTCCTCTGTATAGCGATGAGTGCCCATCGGACTCCTCCTTCGCAAGGATGTGTTGTGTGGGGGTTGGATGGGTGAAGTGCACAGGCCACGAAACGAGGAAGGCTGTAACAGTTGTAGCCACCCTCCCTGATTTTTCTTTCTCTTTTCTGTTTTTCTCATGTTACATGTGAAAATAAATTTTGGTTCCTGTTGCAGTCAAACTGCAATAGCTTTGTGGGAGGAACAGATGATCCAATATTAACAGAAAAGTTAAAAATTTCCCTTTATGACATTACTTACTTCTTAATGCTGAAATTTTCCTTCTGAGAATTCAGGTATTCAGTAATCACTGGTTTTGTTCCTCTCTGTGTTTGGCTCTGATAAAATGTATTGCTTTCTGTGGTTTACCTTTTGCAGGCCCAGTCATGTCTGCAGTATGCAAGGCGTAACAAAAATACTTATAAAGTTGGAAAAATGAGTAAGATGTAGAAGAAGATAGTTGATAGTTTTCTGACAGTTCACTTATAAAGATATCCAAACAGAAACATTTCCAAAATGAATTTTAGTTCATGTTTTTCTCAGTGAGATTTTAAAAGGAGGTGCAATACTACGATGTATTTGTGAGGATTCACTTTCCCTCCCACATTCTTGCCTCATGTTCTTCTTGCTGGACTGTTTTGCATCTTTTCAGCCAGAAACCATGTTTAATTTTCAAAAATCAATGTAAAATTGCCAGCTGTCAAAACCAAACATGTTTTATGTAAGTTCTTCTTGAACACTGAATACTTTTTCATTTGTCAAACTATTTTTTACAACATGCTTCTTCCACAACCACTTCAGTCATATTTTGTCAAGGAAGAGTTTTCTTAAGGAAAATATTTCCCTCTTTGAGATACATCTCATAGTTATTACCTGACTAATACATTCATTTTGGGATATATCTTCCTCTTTTGGTACAGCATCAAGCACTTTTTAGGCTTACCACGTTCGCATTCAGCACTTGCCACTGTGTTGTATCCCAGAAAATACTACTTCTTAGACATAGAGTTCTCCTGGTCTACATAAACCTGTAATTTTCAGTGCTTCTGACAGCACCTAAGGTTTTGGGTTTTTTTTTGTTTTGTTTTGATCTTTAAAGAATTATTCCTCATCTTTTCCACTTTGTCCAAATGTTTCTAGCGCAGGAGTGCCAAGAAGCAAATGTACTTTTTCAGGTGAATACTGATTAAAGGCTGTAGAGAGGGATCATTGCATTTTCGCTCCTTGCCAAATTCAGTGCTGGAGTACCTTAGTGTAGCAATGAAATTATACAAATGTGTGCTGAGTTTGGCTTTGCTTCAGATTGCTTCCATACACTTCCACGTATGCAGACGTAGAAAAAGCTCATTTGTCACCCTAACTGTGTTTTGATACAGGCAGACTGCTGAGGAAGGGAGCAGGGGCTTGGTTCTCCTTGAAGAGCATGTTCTCGGCTCTAATGTAATTTCTCTTGAAGCTGAGGACTCGCTTTCTGCATCCATTTCTTTATTCCTCCTGTCTTAATATACTCTTTTCTGGTCTAGTCTAATGGCCTCCAAAAGAAAAAAATCCACCACTCTAATAAACTCTTGTTTCTTGATTGAAGAAGCTGAAAATCCCACTCTCTCATTTGAAGTGAAAGAAAACACAGTTTATGATGAATGTGAATCTACAAACAAGTATTAAATGTAAAACCCGAGGGACTTGGGACCCCAGCTAGTCAAGGGTGATGCAGGTTTCTTTAAATTCTCTGTAGTTCTAAAAGGCCCTTGCACTCTCTGCTGTGCATACTGGGTGACATGTAGCATCACCCAGTGCTTGTCAAATACTACTAAAAGCAGACAGTTGTCTTAATTAAATTAGACTGACGTTTTTACAGCTTTGTATATTTTAGTTTCTGCCAAGACAACTGACAACAAGAAATGAGGAATTTATGAAGAAATCATGAAAAATTTATGCTGGCGTATGTGATTTATTCATCCAGCATATAAAATGTATTTTAAATTTCAACATCAGAGCTGCTAATAAGAAATTGGAAAATAGACTAAAACTGTTGATCATTTTGTATGAATATGCAGACTGCACTCTAAAGATTTCCATCCTTTACCATGCTTTGTATTTGACTCACAATGAAGTCAACATAGGTTTGAGACATTCAGCACTTCCAACTTACAAAAGTTTGTTTCGTTGTTAGTCAGGATTTCAAACTAATTATTCATGTTAGAAAAAACACATGGAATAAAAGTCCTTAGGAGGAAACTAGAATATTGCCAATGACAAACTTACACCAAATCCTTCCATATTACGTCTTTTAAAAAAAAAACCTAAACCCCAACCCAACACTCAAGTGCATCTCTGAAAAAAAGCAGAATTGTTTTAGATAGGGTTTTTTTAAGCTTTGCTGAGCAGTTTCTGGATATTATCTTCACAAAGCAGAACTCGGTGTGTGGACATATGAGTCCACAGGGAAAATAATATCATTTCGCTCAGCCTCATTTCAGTTAGACTGTTGCATTAATTTCCTTTATAACTTGTGACATCTGTAGTAAGAATTGCTAATTTGTTTGTTCTGAAAGTTAGAGGGAAAAAAATTACCCCGCTGAAGCCAGTGAGCAAAAACGCTGTTGCATTCAGCATTTTTTTCTGTGGTTCCCCTGACAGCACCGACTCCTCCATTTTGTGCTTAACCTTTAAATTTGTAAACTTTCCCTGTGCAGTACCTGCAGTTTTCTATCAGCATGCTGTTCTCTCTCCTGTAGAATATCTAATCCCTTTTACTTACACGTTTCTGTTTAAGCTGTTCTCTTGTTCTGACATGCAAATCCTACCTGCACAAGCGTGATAGATGAAATACAGCAGTTGCCTTGATTTAACGTGGGGAGCGTGATAGTTGTGTTCTAGCTGATACGTAGAAAGGTTTCGTATTAAGACACGCTGGAGCGGTTCTGGGCAGAGACGTAGGTGTGGGGCCAGCAGTACGGCTGCAAGACTGCGTGATCATGAGAATTGATCTGTAGATCTATAAAAACTGTCCCTCCGGTCTGTCAACAGACTGGTGAGAGGTGTCTCACAGAAAGCATGTGGCATACGATAGCGACACACCGCAGTTCACCTGGGATAGCCGGCTTGTGAGGGGACAAGATTTAGTGGTACACCCTGTTTTTCCAAGTTTTTCTGCTAATTCAGTTGAAAATCTGAAAGGGCTGAATTGTGTTTTGTGGATAGATATGTTAGATATCCAATAATATCTTAGATATCTAACAATAAATAAATGCTGTTAGAACTCGGCGGGTGCCAACGGCAGGTTCTCGGGCAGTAGAAGAGATTCACTGGGTCAAGGAAGAGCTAAAGGTCCTCTTCTCTCCGTCTGAAGCGTGGGAGAGGTTCATGTGGCTGTAAAGATGGCAGTCGTTCATCGGGTGGCACGGTCAGAAAGGATGAATGCCATGTACTGAAAGCGTTACCACCAAATCGTTTCCAGCTGTGTTATTAAATGAAATTGCAGTGATATTGAACCAGCTTTGTTTAGGTTCTTTTGCCTGCTCCCCAGTGCTATTTACTAATAATTGAGTTCTCTCCATGCAGTGAATAACCCTGTTTGGGATGGCGAGTACTGTAAGACAGCTTACAGAGCCAGTGCTAGATTTGGGAATGCTGCAGAACCTGCTAGGAGCTTTAGGCTGAGAAGGAGCAATCCCGAAAAGCCTTTTCTAAAATAAAAAAGGGAGATTTACGTGTTTTGGCTTCCTTATGCTTAGAGGGAAGATCACCATGTAAAGGTTTTCTCTTGTGTTACTCTCTAGTGTTGTATTACTAAATTAGATACATTCATTTGAAAGTTCAGTGTGAAAGATCTTTGGGCTGAAGATGCACGCACAGCAGAAGGGGTTTTCTAGTGCTGGACACCATCATGTTGGTCTTGTAAGAGCTAAGCACAAGGATTTCATCTTTCCTTTGCAAACTCTTTTCTTCATGAAGTTTGTCCATTGGCCCACTGTAATACCCATTTAAATGTATTATTGATTTGATTCTTACATAGATCTAAATTTCCCTACACAAATTCTCCTTCACATTTCACTGGGAAAAAAAAGAAAAATTTGCCTTTTTTTTTTTTGTTGGGGTTTTTTTTTGTTGTTGTGTTTTTTTCCCCTCTTGATACTTCCCGTCATCCATCAGCCTCGTGGAGCAGCAGCTCAGCTGCCTGAAGCCCTGGGCATGCCCACAGCACGCGTGCGCATCAGTTCCGGGAGATGTGCAGAAGTGCCCTGCGGTCAGGGCGCATCGCGCTCGCTGTGCATTTGCCGAGGCCATCTGTGCGGGGCGGAACAAATACCTCCTGGATCTGCCGGGCTTGCGGGACGTGTTCTGTGCAGCATATGCTCGGTGTGCGAGGCAGAGATGCAGCAGCTCTAGCCCGATGTCTAGCTGAACTTACAAATGACTAACTAATCTGAGTGGAGTACTGTTTGGGTTTAATGTTACTTCTTTGTTAGGAAAAAAAAGGTAATGGATTGTGGTTTGATTTATTTGTTTGTTTGTTTACTCTTAGAGCGCTACGTTTTGGCTGTTGACTGCATGAGCAAGCTGCTCATGATACAGTGATCCTAAACTTTTCTCATCACTTTAACTTTTGTAACAGTTTCTTTTTCCCTTTTTTTTTAGTTGTAAAATACAAAGAAAAATAAATATCAAGAGTTGAAACTTTGTCAGCCCTTTTTTCCCCTTCATGCTAAACTTTTGTTAGCTTAATCTGTATTTGTTGGTGGTTAGATGTACTTAAATTTCAAACATAAATTTATAAGGTACTCTTATCCCACCATGTAAGTCTCCTGATCTGCAAATAATAGGATAATTAAAAATTCGTGTTTATGAAAATGACTTTTTTTTTGCTAGTTTATTTTGCAATTCAATTAACAGAAGTGGGTCTTGGGATCCAGGTGTACTATAATGTCCTTCAGCTCTCCTTGACTGCAGTAATCAATTGCTTTGACCATTGTCAACTTACAAAACAGTTCCCTTAAACGTTGCCTTCTTTCCCTGAATCATAAATGGCCTGGCTCCGGAGTGCTGTCTGCTGGGGGGAAATGCAGAGGCTGCTGGTCTGCCTCTGAGCGGAGCATTGTTAAACTGTGCGGGGAGTCACAAAAAGTGCAACTCATTCTCATCGATCCAAGGGAGAAATACTTGGCGTTTGTATTTTGGTTATTTATATCTTTTTCAAGACAGTTCATATATTAAAAAGAAAAGAAATTAAAGCCCAGGTTTTGAAAAGAGCATGGGCAATTTGTACGCAATGTGTGACTCCACGTATCATTGGAGGGGAAAAAAACGTATTTTTTCCTTGCTCTCTGATAGACATCCCAGCAAAACATGTCCGAGGGGATGGGAGGCTCTGCTGGCCGACTTGCTGCAGTAGGTCTTGGATGCTGGTTCTTTGGCACTGACCCTCGTGTGCCCCTGAATGGGATTGATCAGAAAATAAATCTGTGTTGAGTTCAGTGAGATAAAAATACTGAAAATACTGTGCTTAATCAAATTGGTTGACCTATATTAATTCTAACTTCATTTTTTTTAAAGCTGTAAACATATTTGCGCTAAATGTTTATCTTATTTTAAACTGATTTAGCAAATACATGATGTGAGTGAATAATTTCAGGTTTTAGCTATTTTCTTCTCTTTTGTCAGTAACTCAGTGTAAATACTTGTTTTGTAACTAAATTTCGGTGGCTTATATTGATGTGAAAGTAAGAGATTTAAAAAGTAACACTAAGTTCCAGTGAAAAAGCTTAAAAAAACCCCCAAGCAACCAACTAGCAAAACCTGCTCAGGTCTGCAAAGATTTATGTGTGTATGTAACTGAGCCCGTTTTCAGGGGCCTTGCTTGAGGATGGGCAAGGAAGCCAAGAGGAATGCAGGAGAACTACTAAAGGAAGCGTCTTCTGCCATGCAAATTCAGTGGGCTAAGAAGGACATAACATTTGTGAAGGTTTTGAATTTTAGCCCATATTTTGGAGTCCCTCAGTCCATTTTGGAGCCTGAATTATAGCAAATACAAGAAAATGACAGATTTAATGTCAAGATTCAGGTATTTCAAGACAGCAAGATAGAGAATTTATAATCCAGGCATAAGGGGGATGCCAGCAGTAAAGTCGTGGCTACGTCAAGAAAGCAGCCTACGGTTTAAATGCAGCGCAGTTCATTTCTGAAAGCGCTGAAGGCTCTAATAGACGCTTCAAAATGACGTGCATAAATTGTGCAGACAGGTGATGGCCTTTGGGCCCGGGTGCTGGTGTGAGGGGACGCCCCATGGCATGCATGGGAGGAGGGGTGCTGGTGTAGAGCCTGCTTTGAGGACTCGCCCAGGAGAATTAGAGATGGTTTCTTAACAGGTTTATAATCACTTCCCGTCCTTGAGCATGCAGGAGAGCAGCAGGGAATGTGGTAATGTACCAAAGCATCCCTTTCAAGGTATTATACCATCGCGCTGGGTTTTGCTGCATTGTATAGTCTCAGCAAGTGATGTATAAACACCAGTACAGTATTTGCTGATATCAGTAAGGATACAATTTTGATGATTTTAACTTACCTTAAAATTTTCCTTTCCTTTAGTCTTTGAACTGATTCCCAAGCCATGGCAGAGGGCTGTGAGTTAGCTAGGATGTAAAATCAAACCCGTTGTTTATCCAAATCTTGTGCCAGTCAAGGTTATTTGTCAGGAATACAGCCTGTTGTTTTCCATTTTCTATAAATACTAGTCTAAAATGTGCCAATGACCTTTCTTCAATAGCATTTTATTATGGTATCTAGTTTATCATAGTAAAGCATTTATTATTTTTTGTGTGATGTTAGGATTTACATATGCTTTCAATCTTCCATTCACAATCTACTTATTTAACTGAATATTTGATTTAAAGGTACTTTTGGCTGGAATACAATTTAAAGGTACTTTTGGCTTGAAGACTATTAACTCAAAATATGTTTTGAGATAATTACAACATAAATATCATTGGCAAACGGCCCAATTTAATCTTATGTGCAAGTATATACATATACTGTTGTTCTTACATTTTAATCTGAGAAATCATATTTTGGATTTGTTACCCAAACAATTGGGCATTGTGGGTAAATTAAACTTCACCAATTTGTTCAGCCCATCTTTGCTAAAGGGGTGACATTGTCAAATATGCTTTGTTTGCCATAAACTAAGATTTATACTGACTGTTTTATATAGCAACAATAATATTAATTTGAATTATTTTTGTAAGAATCTCAGAGCATCTGGGGAAGATCATCTGTGTTATGTTGACCTTACAGATGTTCAAGCTGATTCATAGAGGAATTAAGTAATTTGCCTGTGCTCATGCAGTGAACAACCAGCAGTGAAGAACAGACCTCAAATCATATATTATTTTCTGCTCCATTTCAATAACTAGTACATCTTCCATATGAATATTAACCCATAACTCTAGTTGAGATAGCACAGTTCACATCTTGGGTGCATAAGTGGAAAAATTATTCAAATTTTTATACAAAAATAAGGAGGGTCAATGTAGTATTTAGTTTTTAAGGTCAACGTAGCTGTAGACAAACATTCACCCCAAACAACCCGTAGAGGTATGTACTTTTGTGAAGTTTTACCTAGATGGTCCTTCTTGATTCCCATCTTTCTGCTGGAGGTTATCACTTCCAGAATATTGTTGAAAAACCACACCTTGTGTAACCATTCCCCTGGATTCAGGCAAAAAGAGCTGGGATGGGTTCGTACGGCTTAAATAAACTGGATTAGGTTAGCCCATTTGATTTTGACTGATGTAGATGAGAGTGCTCTCGCGAACCACTTTGCTGTACGAGCTGCACGGGCGGTAAGCTCCAGCAGCAGGGATGGTGAGAAGGTTAAGGATGGGAGGCTCCTCTGTTTGCATAGCTGAATCTGTAAGAAGACACCTTCTTTACAGCCTTGTTCAGCTTTAAACTTAGAACATAAAGCCTTTGGAGTATGGGTTATAGACCCAAGGATAATAAAAGTCAGCCTCATCAAAACTTTCTGTAAAACTGTTATTACTCATAATTGAGATAGATCTACTTTGACATACGAGAGCTGGATAATGATTGCGATGTTAGCACATATGTTTATTTCACCTTTCTCGTAGAAAAAGATGGATCAGGCAACATGTATTGCATTACCAAATTATCCTGAGAATTGGAGTGTGTTGCACGTAAAGCTTCAGTTCTAATAATATTGTGCCAAATTAGCAGGAATGAATAGATGCTGAGTAAATAATCCTGTTTTGCTGTTAGTTTATAATGGATTTGTTAATAGGAAACAACTTTTCTATCTGTTTACATCATGATAATTTGATAACCCATTTGTATTATTTAAACCGCATATTTTGTAAATGCTGAAGCAAAGTAATTTGTAACAGAAGCAGTATGTAGGAACTGCTCTCCTAAAGTGTTTTTTAAATTGCTTTGCTTGCAGCTATAGAGTTTGCCATAAAGAATGATTCCTCATTCTGAAATTTCAAAGCCGCAGGAGTGGTCATATAGCTGAGAAAGGGACAACCTGATGATTTAAGTCTATTTAATGCCCTGCTTGTTGTGGAACAGAGTGCTGTAGACCTTACTGGTCTAGCAGAACATATCACTGCAGTTTCTTAATGCCCTAGACCAGGAATCTGATTTATCACCTATTAGGTCTTACTAGATCCCATTCAGAGGGAAGAATGAACTGCGGTAGCTGGATGGCGGAAAATTAATTTGAAATAAATGTTATATAGTCAGGCTTCTTCAGTTCTTTTATCCAAGTCAATCTCTGTGGCTGGAAAGTTGGTTTTTGCAGGTTTGGTATGGTTTCTTGCAGAGAGGCATACTGTGCATGCACGCAGGAATACAAGAATGATGTAAAACTGTCTATTCAGGACAGGTGGAGCTCTGGTGTGATTACTTCACACATTTATAATCTGGATTTTTTTAAAAAAGATTTACTGTGCCATAACATGCCCTCCTTGCATGCCTCCTTTGGTGCATGCAGTGGTACAGAGGAGGAGCTGGCAGGTAGAAGGGCAGCTCTCAAGCTGCCGCGTTGTTTGGGGTATCACATCGTCTGGGGAGGGGGCTTGAGTGTAGGGTTTTATTTCTTCTGATAGCCCTTCTTCCCCAGGAGAAGCCGTGGGGAGCCACTGTAGACATTTAGCTACAGTTTCACATTTTTTCTGCGTTTAAATCTGTGGTTTTAAACCTGGAATTGACTGTATTCATTAGGAAAAGTATGGGTGGTTGCCCACTACACACCAGCTAAACACAAAACCAGAAGAGGCACTTCATAGTTTTTACAAATTATATCCTGCTGAATTTACTTCAGTTAGTAAGAATGGTGGTCTTGATCTCCATTTCCTTACTGTTTTTAGAACTATGCTTAGAAACATGGGTTAATACAGCACAGTTTGGTAGCAGCAGACCAGATTGTCTGGAGCGAGCAGCTTTAGCTGCAGAGGCTGGGAGAGGGAATGCAGGGGAGAGATGACCTTATCTTTTTCTCACCCCACTTTTCTTTCAGCTTTGCCTTTTATTGCTGTTATTTTTAGTTTAGATAAGGATTCCTTCAAATGCAATGCAAGAACTGTCCCTCAAGTCAAAAAACATAATTGCAAACCACCAGTGATGCTCAGGGCTCATGTTTGCCTTCAGAAAGGACACCCCGAATGCCACTGAGAAGACGTTATTCTTTGTTGTCCCATCCGAGGGCCAGGTATAGACTAATAAATAGTCACCTGGCTTGGAAATCTGCCAAACCAAACAGGCTGTCGGACCTTCCCTGGGAGTCCCACAGAAATAAAGGGGCTGTGGGCAGAGCCCTCGCTGCCCAGCCAGCGCCCACAAATGTCTCAGCCCAGATTTTTGACCATATTCCCCTTCCATGAGGAGTTTCACACATGTATGTCCCTGCCCTTGTACTGCCGAGTCCAATAATCATGTCTCGGTACATGGGCAGTGATGTGCCTATTGACGTGCTCTTCACATAAAAGGAGGAAATACTGAATTCAGCTGGTGAGGAGGTAGGGAAGCACAGGTTTGCTTCTCACCCTGATCGATCATACTCTTCTGGGTGGTGAGACTTCTTAAAGAATGAGAAAATGAGGTTTCTGTTACTGTCAGAGGCAGCAGCGGAGATTACCTTTGCAGTTCCAGAGAATAAATGACGTTTTATTTATTCTCTAACACCAAACGAAAGATAAAATACTAATACCTTGTCTTTTGTTTGTATATCATCGTACCAGCATTTTCCTATTCCAAGATTAACACCAATTGTGGTTGATTTTGTGATTTGCAGTTTCACCTAAGGGCAGATTGCCTTTCTTGAGTAGGAAAGTCAAAAATTGGACTTGCATGACATGCAGGGCGGGTCTTTTAAGATGGAAAGTCGTTTGCTTCTCAGTAGCATCTTCTGATATTTCAAAGAAATTCAGCACCCCGTTAGTTCCAGATCAGCCAGTCGTATTCCCTTGCTTGCTGGGGCCTCCCCCCTTACTGATCTTTGCTACGCGTTTCCCTCGCTCCGCGCAGCGCTGAAGCCCCGTGTCGGCGCGGGTGCTGTGGGACTCGCAATGTCTTGAGGTTATCGTGGGGATTGTTGGCTTATACAGCTGTCTTGCAAAGCAAAGGTCTCCATTCTGTTCAATCTTTGCTAATTCATATAAAAAAAGAGGTGTGTTTTCTCCAAATAACCATTATTTCTTCACATATGAACTTTTTTCTGATTTTGCTCAACGTCGTTATTTATTGTCTGTCTGTGCTCGTTAATCTGGCCTTACATGATGAGTTACCCTTCCTTGCATCTTCAGGGCAGGATGTCCAGTGAAATTACTGATGAGATTTTATTCCTTATTCTGGAGTCACCCGTCCCTATTGATTTGCACTGCCCTCCATCCTCATCACACCGAATACAGTAACGTGGGCAGGTATAGCAAGTCAGAAATTATATATAGTTGGCCCAGTGCTGCTCCCATTGCAGTTCACATTAATTTAGGCAAAGCAACATGCTAAAATGTTCTTGTGATTTCCAGAACTGGTTTTGTCTGGACCTGTGCCTGTAAATGTGTTTTTAAGTATTTTTGAAAGCAACAAAGTGACACCCCAACTTACTGTGCTGTACAAAGCGACTTCAAAAAAAAAAAAAAAATCTGTATTTACCATAATTGAAAACTTCTTAGCAGAAGTTAATTTATACAGCTATGATCATCCAGTAATTACGATTTGTCACAGACTAATATTTACTTTTTTGACTAATTTAAAACCCATTCATTATACTATATACAAATTAAGAACAAAGTGTTGTGTTGGTCTCTGAATGCATAATTGCAATTAAGATAGTCTCTTGCAGAAATAATACGTGTAGGGTTAATTTGGACCACGAGTTGTTTTTTCGTCTGTCTTTGTGTTTCTGTACAATTAAATTATCCTACTGTGGCACAGAGGAAGTAACACTTATTTGTATCTGGGCTGTAGCATGGTATTTTTAATGGAAGTATTTTTGATGACACTGCGTAACGAGGGCTTGTAGCACGGCTTGTTGACTAACAGCGGATTAGTTATGTTTGCTCATTCCGTGAGAGGTGAGAGGCTCTGAACAGTGTTTCTGGCCCCGGTTGTGAGCGAGCAACTTTACGAAAGCAAATTAGGTAATTTCTGATGAAAATGTCAACGCTTGAAGAATTAGAATCACAGGAGGCCCCTGCAGAAGTCTGTATTTCTCTCTTTTTAGTGGCATTTGGTTCTTAAACATTTAATGATGCCTTGGGAATAAAAATGTTATAATTTTGTCATGAATTACAAATTTGAGTGAATGTAACGTAAATGAATATATTTCCCATTATAGGAACAGCATTTGAGTGGTATCATCATCTAATGCTCTCTTATGTATTGAACTAAATCACAGTTTGCGAGGCTCATGTGCACCTTTACGTTCTATGTACGGGGTATAGGAAATGTCTAATTTTTAAGTATGCATAAAGTGAGAATTCTGCAATTGCAATATAGCAGATTAAATACTAAGGTAGATATTGATAAAAAAAAAGATAATAAAAACCCTTTCGCTATTTCCCCCAGTAAAATTTAAATTACCCAACCTAAATAGCAAGCGGGGGGAGACTATTCTTTCCAATAAAGCTAGAGAAAAAGGAAAAGACTCTTAAAATATGGGGAAAAAATCTTTATCTCAGTTGGCATTTTTAGAAAAAAAAAATTGAATTTATTTTTGCTATAATTTATAGAACACTTGTTAGGTGTCTTCTTTTAAAATACAGTTTTCTACTGAAAACCTGGAAGAACGGAGGAAAGCTAAAATAGCACACACATTCAATTTTAACATCCCCTAATTCTTCAACAGTGATTCCCAAATCTCTTTGGCCTATCGGTATGATCAAAACTGAACCCTTTTTGCAGGCTTTTGTGCTGGTGCTGTAATACTAAAACTTTTGATGGGAACCACCATAAATTATATCATAGTTTTGTATGCCACTTGAAGCCACGTTCAGTATTTTTTGGATATCAGTTTTTTCAGCGATTGCACTTTGGGTATTATTGACGTTAAAGCTGAAATCACGTAAAATTTGAACAAACTGTGCATGCCATTCTGTTTCTCATTTGTCTGCTATTATATGGAAAAAATCCAGAAAACTCTGCTTTTTACTTTATGTAAACCTTTGACAAATCCTCTGGTTGTTCACTGTTGGCCTATACAGCTTCTTGCTTTTGCCAGGCTTTCCATAATGTCTGCTGCAGATGGACTTCAAAATGCTGGCAAGTCCTCTCTGTGCGAGCATCCATGTCCTTTCTAAAGGCAGCATTTTCCCTGCCCTTCATGAATCCCTGCAGTGCCAGCATCCCTCTCTCCATCAAAAGGCTCCTGTTGTTAGTCCCTGCGTCCTGCTCAGACCCCTCCTAGCTTACTGGTGCTGGCGCTTGGGCCATGTTGTAGCAGCAGCTTCATTACTGGGAGCCAGGAACATCCAGCTGCTTCCAACAAGCCTTCATCCTCGCAGGACCTGTGTCTTGACAGTCCCGGCCCATCCTACACCCGGTAGCTATAATTGCTGCAAGTTTTGAATGTTCAAAGGCTGGATCGATGGGCCGAGGCCAATGTATGAGGTTCAACAAGGCCAAGTGCCGGGTCCTGCACTTCGGCCACAACAACCCCAGGCAACGCTACAGGCCTGGGGCAGAGTGGCTGGAAAGCTGCCCGGAGGAAAAGGACCTGGGGGTGCTGGTCGACAGCCGGCTGAACATGAGCCGGCAGTGTGCCCAGGTGGCCAAGAAGGCCAACGGCATCCTGGCCTGTGTCAGAACTGGTGTGGCCAGCAGGAGCAGGGAGGTGATCGTGCCCCTGTACTGGGCACTGGTGAGGCCGCACCTCGAATCCTGTGTTCAGGTTTGGGCCCCTCACCACAAGAAGGACATGGAGGTGCTGGAGCGTGTCCAGAGGAGGGCAACAAAGCTGGGGAAGGGCCTGGAGCACAAGTCTGATGGGGAGCGGCTGAGGGAACTGGGGTGTTCATCCTGGAGAAGAGGAGGCTGAGGGGAGACCTCATCGCGCTCTACAACTGCCTGACAGGAGGTTGTAGCGAGGTGGGGGTTGGTCTCTTCTCCCAAGTAACAGCGATAGGACGAGAGGAAATGGCCTCGAGTTGTGCCAAGGGAGGTTTAGATTGGACATTAGGAGAAATTTCTTTACTGAAAGAGTGGTCAGACCTTGGAACAGGCTGCCCAGGCAAGTGGTGGAGTCCCCATCCCTGGAGGTATTTAAAAGACGTGTAGATGAGGCGCTTAGGGACATGGTGTAGTGGGCATGGTGTGTTGGGTTGATGGTTGGACTCGATGATCTTAGAGGTCTTTTCCAACCTTAACGATTCTATGATTCTATGATTCTATGATTCAAAGACCATGTCACAGGCCCCGGTCAGTGCTGTACAACCTCACGCGTATGTTGTTGCTTAAACCTCAATGCAATGGAGGGATGAAGCAAGCTGTGTGTTGGCTTGGTGTGAACCCATAACACAGACGTCCTGGCATGGTGAGGCTTAAAAGACTTGTGTTCCTCTAGAACTTTTTCGTTGACAGGTCACTAAAGAAAGATGTTATTCAAGTTTGCATTTTTCAGCGCTATAAATAACGTCTTCTTGCTCCTTGCTATTTGGGCCTTTACATCAGGCAAAACCCCACTCGGTCGTATATATTAAGACTTAGAATCATAGAATCATAGAATCATACAGGTTGGAAAAGACCTCTAAGATCATCGTGGATGATCTTAGTCATCCAGACTTGGATGTGCTGTCTCCATACCTTCCAACTATGTTCAGCTTCTGTTCAACTTTTTCCTTCCAGTGATTGCATTGATGGTTTCCTTTAAAACTTCCATTATCAGACTCTACCTTCCAAATTCATTGTTTTATTAAAAACAGAATTTTATATGAAAATTTTGGAAAATATGATAAAAGTAACATAATGCAAGGAAAAAAAAAGTGCTTGAAGCTCTGAGTAGTTGAGGATGTTTCTGAATTAGAAACTTGTATTCCTACAGGAATGAGTAAACTTAAAAGCCATAAAGTCCTTGAAGGCTTTTATGGTTTACCATGAATAAAAAGACCCTATGGCACTCACACGCGTGCCGAGCCGCAGGGAAGGTGCGTAGCTCCTGACCTCCCAGCGCAGATGGCGGCTGCAGGCAGCAGCGGCTGCGTCGGGGTTGGGAGCCGCAGGGTGCTGGTCATCGGCCGGGAAAGCTCAGCGGGGGCTCAGTCAGCAGGAAACTCGGCTCTTTCCAGTCTGGTAACATTTCAGTGGCAAAGTAATACACTCTTTCATACATAATATTATGCTGTATAAGATTAGGACAGCTTTAGATGTTACTATATACACAACTATTGGTTAAAACAAAAATCAACGTGACCATTTTATTTGGTTGCTTTTTTCTGGGTGGGAAAATCTCCTAGTGTTGGGGCTAGTCTGGATTTTTCCCCACTTAGTTTCTATTGCCTATATGAGCCCATAAAATAATTACAGCCTACTCATAGAGAAGCTGCTGGCTTTCAGTGCCATTGGCATTATAAATTATCTGTCTAGAGATAGCCAAAATGTGTAATTCAGGCCGGAGGAGAACGTAAAAGGAGCATAAATGGTGCATAAATGTTATGCGGGCCTTTTGCCCAACTATACTTTGCCCCAGTCCAGGAAAATCAGTCCAGTGGCATTGATTTCTGTGAAGTGACTGGCTGGCTGGCTTCTCCTTGCGAGGCTCAGAAATACATTCACAGCACAGCCCTGCGTCTGAATTAACTGCGCTGGCGCTGCCGTGCGGTGCATCGCACCATCTGCACTGTGGGATTTATGATGCTCCAATTTGCTGGTGTCCAGCAATGCTGCTGGAGTCAGGAACTTTCCAAATTAGGGTAATTTTCGAACTCAAAGTGCTGCTTTTTGGACAAAGTAAATAGACCTGCCTTAGTATTGGGGACACAATTGCTGTGTCCACATTAAAGCAAACTTTGATATGGCTCTGCCTGAGCAAAGGTGAGCATTCAACACATGGCAGGACCTTTAGGTTATTACGCTGTCTTACAAACTCAGCTGTCAGAAATAAAATTTTGGTCTTATGGTGCCCTAAGAAAAGGGTTTCCAAGCTACTATTTGTATTTCAAAAGCCAAACAGTTTCCTGTAATTTTAAAAATACTTTATCCATGTAGCATATTTTAGCAGCTTAAAGAGCTTCCTCAGGATTAACAGAGAGAGTGGAATTAAAGTATTGCATAAAAGAAATTGCGGAGAACCGGCTTTCATTCTGGAGGATCCAGTTGCAAGGCTTCTGAAGCCAGAATTTGTTGTATAACTCTACAGAGATGCTCAGCCTTCCCTAGAGAACGGGTGTGCTTTCGTGATGCTTCCAAGCTTTAATCTTCTTCACCTGTGGGGAGGCTGGGGCAGCGTGTGGGTGGTATCGCTGCGTGCCGACGTCCTCCGGAGGTGGAGCGGGTCCTGCTTTTTGCGTGTTACCTGTGTTTGACAGTTAGGGAACAGAACTTAACGTATTCTGGTCTAAATGTCTGGCAAAATTGGTTAAGCTTCTTAACAAAATGAAAGACACGTTTGGCTGTCCCCATAAACAATGGTGCCTTCGGATCAGTGGCACATACATCCGCGATTATATTTCACAACTCATTTAATACGAAAATTCTTTTAGCAAAAGCTTTGTCCCATTGACACACTTGGCCATTTTTTTGCGACCCCAATTGCATTTGCCTCTGAGGCTTTGACTTTACCAGGCAGAAACTAATTACCAGCTGTAAAATTCCAGGGAGGACTGGCACGTCAGAGCGAGCGCCGGATCCTCCCTAGCCTTGAACGCATCCAACGACTGCACACTGCAGCCACCTTGCACGAGAGGACGTTGTTTCGATGCGGGAGATACCTGCTCAAAGGCAGCAAATTGATCTGTTTGCGGTGTCAGAAATGTCCCTCTGCTGCCCTGCAGTTCTGCTGGCGTGCGCTAGGCTTGTTAAAAGAGCAAACCAAAATGGGTTTGATTGTTCAGTTCCATTGCGGTTTCTTATGAGACAGTTCATTTTTATCTGCAGCATTATTTAGCCCTTCTCAGTTGGAGAAAACACATGCCTAGTAAGGATGAAATGAATGCTGAAGGCAGTCGGAGGTAATCGGTGTTTCTGGGCTTCCCCAAAATAAGGGACGTACTAGAACAGAAAAAAAAAACATTATAAATGTTATACTGTTATTATCTGCCCTGCAAGCCTGATTTTTGTGCTGTATCATCTGAGACTGTTTCCGTGTGCAATCCCTTGTATGCAGGGTACATTAACTCTTTCCGCGGGAGCCAGAAAACCTGCTAATACCCGCGGAAGGGACGGGCTCCTGATGGGCATTGTGCTGGGAGGATTTCTGTTACTGGCAGGTATTGAAGCGTTGTATTGAAGTATTTATTCCAGTCCTGTCTCCTTGCTACAAACAGTATCGGACAGGAGCCTGAAAGAGAAATTAAAAGAATAGCAAACCAGTGATCTTGCCCAAAGGTTAATAGCTGGGTTAGGCGGGCAATAGTCTGTACAGGAGACGAGCGCTGTTCTCGTCTCGCTTCACTCTCTCCCTCACATACCCCACTGCCTTCTTAAAACGTTTGGTGTCACTTTAATATCTGAGAGCCACACTTTGGGTCAAATGGAGGCTTACCTAAAGCTCCAGTAAAGTGGTTTTTTTTTTTACTTTACCAGCATTAGTGATCCCTTCACAAAGCTATCAGCCGCATAAGCATCCGTGGAACAGCAAAGCAGAGCAGCTGCTGCGGTTTATCGTTCTCATCTATTACAAGAAATCACATTTTAATCTCTTCCCAGGGAGTCACTTCTTGCGTGTGTTTGTTGGGGAGGTGGATCCCAATTTTGTGAAAGTTCAGTTCTTCTGGGCAGTGTCTCCGTGTTTGTGATTCTTGGTAGTTAGACAGGGAAAATAATAGTAAGGCATAGGACTAAAACCCAAATTCTTTTCAGCTCCCATGGAAATTTTCTGCCATCAGGCATCGCGATGAACTTTACATTTTGTGTGATGGACAAAGAGAAGAGACCTCTCCAGCAAATTGACTTGCTAAACACACCTGGTTTATGACCTCAGCAGCACTGAAGAGGTGTTAAACTAACCTTTGGACACCTTCTTTGTCTGTAGATTACTTTCTTTTTCCTCATTAGTATTCTGTGATGGATTTTGATAAAGTAATTAAATATCCACAGGAAGAACTGAGATTATTTTTCAAGCAACATTATGACATTTGTTTAACCAGCTGCAATTGTCTTAACAATTGATTGCAAGATTGATGAAAATCCCAAAGAATTTGAACTGTAGGCAATCGATCCTATTGATTTATCCATAATTACCTAAAGTAGCCTTAATCTGTATTCACATCTAGATATCCTTGGAAATGGATTAAGTTACAGAGGACAGTGCTTTCAGCAGCAAACAAGGGAGGTTCCCAGGCTGCAAACTGTGGGACACTGTCAAGTATTTGAAAACTTTTTGACAAATTCAGTCAGAACTTTCACATTTTGCAGGAAAATTTACCTGCAATGTCCTTTCCCACGCTTCCATGAGTTACATCTCTTTTTTTAATTATTTCTCTGTCCAGACTGAATGCTTCTTTAAAAAGCAGAGCAATAGGAGAAGACATCTTCTGTTTTATTGATTTTTACCACTGCAAAAACTAGCTGAATTCCCATCTCAGGTCAAGTCAAAATAAGAACCAAGATGACATCTTTCAAGAGACTCCATTCTTGCATTGTTAATGGCCTGTAGGCATCTTGTGTGGAGCGGGTATCGGGAAAGCCATCTTCTTTCTCAGTTTGGAAAGGCTCGATTCAGTATCTGTTTGCACCCGCGGCAGCTGTTGCTCCGTGGAAGCAGCAGCTGCCAGGAGAGCTGGGTGTTGAAGCCTGGGGAGGGATCCACCAGCCCTGGCCAGCAAGGTCTGATCATCTGAGGGCCCACAAAGCTGTCCTCAATGGTTGCACACTTGCTTGGAAGAGACGTTTTTTAGAAATAAACTCACCGAGGGAAGGTGGTGATATCTGTACCGTAGCAAAGACTTTTTGCATTTTATTGAGCAGCACATTATAATGAAAACTGCTTGTTTAATAGCTAACCTGATTGCAGAGATTTCTTCCAGCAGCACTACAACAAATTAAATTTGTTTTAAATTATAAGATCTATTGCAAGTTTTTGCCAACTACCATAATAAGAAACAGTCTCTCTGAATTCAGTAAGTCTTCTTCCTTTAGAATATTAACTTTCGGGTTAGAGGAGCACTAATGCTGTCCACTTGCAATAGATGTTACTTTCCCAGTATTGTAGCCTTAGTTAAAAACTCCTAAATAAAATTGTCTTCTAGCATTTCCATTAGAAAACACTATTTCCAAGCTTTTATTACTCCGTCATAAAATCTCTAGGTGGTGAAATTTAGTGCCTAAGGTTATATCCGTGGCTGGAGTTACATCTTAGATAAAATTTCAGGAGACAAAGTTTACTGGTGCTTTTGAAAAAGAATACAGAAGTCTAAAGCTTCTTCTTTCCTCCACTCTGAAAGTCATCACGAAACCACAGCCTAGACTTCACAGTAGTGGTCAAGAAAGGAGGAGAGTGAGGGCAGTCAGACCCTGCCACAGGTTGTCCAGGGGAGTCCACGTCCGTGGAGGTACTCAAAACTCAACTGGACACAGCCCTGAGCTGCTCCAGTTTGTCCAGAGACCTCCAGAGGCACCTTCCAACCTCAACATCTCTGTGCTCCTCTGACTCTACGCCAAGCCCATTAAACGGACAGCTACGCTTCAGGTTGAGCATTGCGTTGGTGCTGTCCTCGTGCTAAGGGTGCTTGTCTTGCTGGGAAGTCCCATCGATTTTAGCAGGTGTCTGAGGTGGACTGTGTATCAGCATGGATCCATCCAGCTACTGGGTGGGCAGAGAACGTCTGCAAGGACATTCGAATGGACTGCAAATCCAAATCTTCTTTAATACTGTTTATTTCTGTAAACATTTCTCATTTGATTGTCCGGTGGTGTAACACTGTTGCCTGTCTATTCCAACAGGATTGTCCCGTCAGTTTTACGTTAAGGTGCAAGCTATGTACTGCAGAGGTGGTTTGTAAAGTAATACATTGTGCCTGATATACGGTGCCTATTATTGGTAGTCAGACCGCAAGTTTGTCCTTCAGAATTTTGTAACTTGTAGTTATTTTTCATTCATCTGTCCCCATTGTTTTAGAGGACTCACAGCACAGAATATAAATTAGGAAAGAGGTGTCAGTGATTGTAGATAATATGCTAAAACCGTTTCTGAAATATTTATTAGAAAATAGGTTAATAAAGTGACATGTTGCACCTGTGCCAGTGTGGAGCAGACATTTTGAGAAGATTATGCTAATGTAAGTATTTAGTAGCAAGTCTTCCTTGGGATTACTCTGTGCTAATATCATAGTCAGCCCAGGAATTGTAATTTAAAAGAAAGCAAATGATCAAGTTTTTTGTTTCTTTTTTTTTAAGTTTTGGCTGCTCTTTAGCCTGATGAGTTAGAGAATATTATAAGGAATCTTTTAAACTTTTTCTTTTTTAAAAAAAAAAGAGAGAGAGACATAGACTGGACAGAGAAGTATCATATACAGAAGTGTAAAATGAAAAGGATTTTGGAAACCTTCATTTGGGCTGGGCAGTTGTCAGGTCTGGAGGTGAGAAGACAGTGAACAGTAATAACATCACCAGAAAAGAAAAGAGAGGGAGAATTTGGGAAGGGAGAAAATTGGGGGGAGATGCAAGGAGGGCAGATACCTTCATGCTCACTCATTTTAATGATTTTGACTTTCATTTGACTTGTACAAAAGAGGCGTACGAGGTCACTATCTAGTCTCTATGTTGCAGGGTTAAAATAATTGGAGAATCACCATACTGTATGCAATGCCAATAGAGAAGTGGTTATAGGAGTATATTAAAATACAAGTTTTAATTCATATGTAAGTAAAAAGTTGTTTAAAACTTAACTGTGCTCTGCAGCACTGAGAAGTTGAAAAAGAATTTGAAGGTATTTGAAGTGATTGCTGTTTAAAAGGCGGCTTTGCTATTCATGCTTTAGTGAGCATTTGTTCAGGTTTGGGTTTTGCATTGGGATTTCAAGGTCTAGGTCTGTTGTTTCTTACGCAGTCTGACAAGATAAGAGTAGTCTGTCTCATATATGCACAGTAAATTTGTCTCCCAGAGAAGCAAAAGCTCAGGCATGGAAAGCATGATGATGTGAAGGAAGGCTGATCAGCTGCAATAAAGCATTCATTATCCTTCCATCTAAATTAACTGAAATGACATCATAATAGTGCCTTTTATAACCTCACTCCAAATTCCCTCTCCTTTATTGAATTATCAGCTAAACCTAAATTATTTTAAGCTGTATCTGTATATTCCTGTTTAGATAATTCTTCTGTTATTAGGGAAGCCATTCGTTCGTTCTTTCATTCGTCTTTTTTGATGTTCGCTTAAGGAAAAATACTGGGTAGTACACTTGTAGCTTGTATTGTTCATATTTTCTTGTCATAAGTATTTTGCTTAAGTGCTTATAGTGTAAATCCGAATCCCTGGGTACTAGAGCTAACTAAATAATGTACGAAATGGAATATACTCTAAGAATGTTTCTACATTTGCAATCTCTCTCTCTAGATTATTTCTCTAGAAAAATCTTTTTGCAGAGGCAGTTTGATTTGTGTGTGTGCGTCACCCGGGGAGAGAGGTGTGCTGCAGCATCATGTGGCATCCAGCTTTCCTTGGCTCCTTTAGCTTTTGCAGATACTTTCCAATGATGTGAGAGGCTGAATGAAAGAAAATGGGGCATAGAATATTTTTAAACATGAGCAAACAAGCAAATCAGGGCACTTGACTAGTTATAAGAGAGAATGGAGGAAGAAAAACTGATTGTACCTGAGAAAGAGAGAGAAAAATCAGTTGTTTGGCACTGTTACACTTATAAATTGAATCCCTTTGTCCCTTCTTCATTTATTATTGCCAGTTGAAGTCTAGATTTGATATATATGAACAGCCTCCTGAATTCAGTGAGGTTGGTTGTAGGAAAAAAGAGCCTCTCTGCAAAGGTAAAATTACAGAATCGAACCATTAATTTTTGCAGTCTTTGGTGGAGCAATCTCTAAGCATGCATCCTCAAACCAATTAACCACCTATGGGCCTGTTGGAAGTGATTAGTAATCAGTAACAGTAAAAATACCCAGAACTCAGTGGTTGCAATTGAAGTTAGTTCATGGCTTGAATCAGCAGCATATTAATTGATTTATTGACTCTGGGCTGAGAGCCATAAATGGGGAGAAATTACTGAAGAAATCAGTGCTAATCTGTCCTTTTCCCAAGGCAGGACAAGGTGAATGATACCCAACCAGATCACAGATGTTTCCTTAACCTATTTTTTTTGTTGTTTTGGTGGGTTTTTTGAGAATTTCTGCTCTCAATGGCCTGTCCTTAGCATCACAGATTATTTCCTAATGTCTAACCTGTGTCATGGGTTTCTGCATCTCTTGTCCTCTTGCTTCTCTCACCTGAGCTCTCTGCTGTATTTTTGTGTCATTCTTGAAGTGTGGTGACTTCAACTGAACAATATTCCAGCCGAGCTCTTGCCAGGGCCAACTAGATAAGAACAAATCTTTCATGTCTCGCAGTGGCCCTTATCCTAATACAACCCAGACCAAGCATTTCCCAACATGATGGCACTTCGATGCTCAGCTGCTTTACTGCCCACCATCTGACTAACACACTTTTGTAGTCTTCCACTGCGTGTTTGTGCAATTCATAATTCCTTCTGGCTTGTGGAGAACTTGGTGAAGGTGTCTTACAGGAAATACATAAACAG
This sequence comes from Calonectris borealis, assembly GCF_964195595.1. Lineage (NCBI taxonomy): Eukaryota > Metazoa > Chordata > Aves > Procellariiformes > Procellariidae > Calonectris > Calonectris borealis. The sequence goes on from NC_134318.1 coordinate 41,581,872, forward strand.
GGATAAAATATCAAGAAATCCTGATGATGGTATAAGACCTCACTGTGATGGAAGCTGTCTAAACACAGAGTAAGAGGACAGTCCCTACCTCAAAGGACCTAACTACAACAGAAGAGACAACAGAAAGCTATTGATGCATTTGGGAGCCGTCCCCAGCACCACTTGTCCCCAGGGGCTCAGCACACGTAAACCTCATCCGTTTAGGATGTTAATTTTGTTATTTGGTAGATACTTATGCCCTTTAGCAATGGTCATTCTTCCTTCCACGTATCCTGAAGTGACTTCCTTCTGTAATCATATTCCTTCTATTCCAATCACATCATAAGAAATGTTAATTTCCTTTTTAATTGGGTAGATAAAGTCTTCTGCCTAACAAATCTTTTCCAATATGTTAGCATTAGGTTTTGTTGCTGAGTGTGACGTTCTCGGTATTGCAGCAGAGTACATTGTGATCGCTTCCAGCCTCTGAACTTCTCTCTTTTTCAAGGTTTAACTTTTGTGGCTCTTCCTGACGTGGATAATGTATTCTTCTGTTAATTGAAACTGAACTTCAAGAAAAGCACCTCTTTTTATGCCCATGCAACTAGAAACTAATCTTCATTACTAATTGCAGCCAGATAAGGTACGCCACTGCGGATTGATGTTCTCCATCTGAGCCCAGGAGATAGTTTTGATTACTTGTCTGTCGGCCCGGTAATGTCCAAGTACTCCTTGCATCCTCACGTGTGTTAGCAGCAGCCAGCTTATTCTTCACTACAGAACTGATGCATTTGGTTTAATTCTGCCTATTCTGCCAATTTTTTCAGTTTCTCTAACTTTGACAGTGAAGTAATTGAAAGTTGTCAGTACCTGCTTTGGAGGAGGACGAGGATTAAACGAACACCTGGAATGATTCATAACGTTTTTCTGCTTCCTCTTTTGAATTTTATTTGGGCATAAACCTGAACCGTTCTTACATTCGTGAAGCAAACTTCACAGGTGATAACACACCATTTCGTAGGTTATAGCCAAGAATTCATCAAGCAAAATTTTTTTCTATCCAAATGATCTCTTCAGGGTACTAATCTTTCTGTCTGATTAACCATACGACTGAGTGTTGTACCAAAATGGTGAAGCGATGCCACCTAACCATCTTACTTTTGCCATGTAGCCCTATGTCCATTGTTATTTCTTCTGATTCTTTTTCACTGAATTGCAGCTCGTTCACAGGGTGGTGTTCGAATATTCCAGGTAGAAATACTTACCTTTTTTCTCAGCTGACACCTCTCCTCGCTCTTGTGTGGGTATGAAAGGGATCACGAGGTGGTCAGGAGTACACAGAGTGGTAGTCGGTGATCTCAGCCTGATAGGAAACCACATTTATCTAATTCCAGCCTTCCCTTGTTGGGCCCCGCAACAATAAAGCTTCACACCAAGGTGGAGTACTGTGATGAAATCTCTCTACTCTTGTTGTCCCAGTATGCTATACAACTTGCTACTTCTTATTGCCAATATTTTAATATATATTCTTAAAATTAACTTCATCGGATAAAAATCATCACAGTTTTTCTGCTTTCTCTTGGCACTGGAGGTACTAGATGATACTAGAAAGCGCTGTGAGCTTAGCCATGACAGGGTCATTGTAGCGACTTCAGTTGTGCCAGGAGCTTGTAGTACTTAAATTGGTTGCTAATCAATCCACTTCATGACTATCCTTTTCCTCAGTTAAACCTGGATTATTCAGGATGGATCTTACTGTTATTGTGCTCTGCCAGTCATGTTTCACTTTGCAGTACCATCATCTGCAATAGTCAGATTTTGACTGCCCCCCATGCTGTAGCAAAGGGACTGTCAATATTTCCAGCAATCCTTTCAGTACTGGTAGAAACAGGCACAAAATCCTCATTGACTTAATTTGATTTGCAACTGAAGATATACTGTTATAATAAAAATATTGTTCTGTTGACTTTCACTGGGACGAGAACTGGGCTTTCTTCACTGACATACGTTAGGAAGTGTTTTATCCAGTAACGGAAGGATTGAGTGTATCGTCAAATAAAATGAAAATTAAGATGGGGTTTGAATAATTCAAAAATCAACACTTAAATCTCTGCATCGCTTCTTTTGATGTTCTTCTGTAGAAAGTTGGGAGGAATACCTGCCTTCCTAAAGCAGCCTGATTACAGGGGTAGCACATGGCTGTGAGAGGATGGTGTTGTTTAATTACAGCTACGGTTTAACAGATGTGCTGTGGTTTGGTCCTTTTGCAGTTGCAACGTACAGTAGATTCTGCATTATTTGTTCTTTACTGGTATTCACTAGAATTAATATGGGGGGAAATGAGAGTTACAATTTAAAGAAAAATGGTATATAAAGTAATGAGATTGTTCCAAAGCTTAATTAGATGGAGCAGATTGAATACATTACAGTGATGTCTTGAGGCAACATAATTAAATTGCAGGCATAATCCTCCCTGTATTGGAACTGATTTTATCTTCGTAAGGCAAGGAGCGTTAGATGGCCTTTCCTACTATGTTAAATTACTAATTCGTCTAGGAAGACTTACGGATCTCATAGTATTATCAGACTTTAAAACCACAAAACAAAACAGGGTATAAGTCTACATATCAAACTGTTGATAGTCTGATTACACGGGTAACTTCAGTTTCAATCTTAGTATATGCTACAGCTCAGTAATTGAATCATAGATCTAAAATACATATATCTGCAGTGTATTATTGTGTATGCTGAATTCATCTCATTTATAAAATCTCTTAATGAAGTTGTTTCCATATATATACACTGACAAAGATACTGGTGAATAATGCGCAGAAGTGCTGTTCCTGAAGTGCATCTCTGCGTATGCTGGATGCAAGGGCGTAGCTGCCTATGACACCTTAGCTATAAAGTAATATTGGAAAATGTATGTGTGTGTATACTTAGATATATGTATGTATTTACTTTTTTCCTATATTCTTTTATATATCCTTAAATCTTTTAAATTTTGTTTTGTATTTTCTTTCATAAGTTTAATTTTTATTTTCATGTTTGGGTACTTTCCTTCTCCATTGCACTACCATGGGGGTGATCTGACTTTATAGTACAGACACATCCCAATGGTGACAAAATTTTTGCCTTACTTTGTTAATTTGCTGTACATAAATAATCTCTCTTAGCATCCTGATGCCTGTGTGTTATCTGGAGGCTTCATTTCTCTGGGGTTACCAAACATGTAGCTGAATATTAATTTTTTTCAGGAGAGATGACTAGGTATCTTAAATTCAGTAAAAGGTCGTTCGAACTGCCTCTACTGGTTTGTTTTAAATAATTCTGATGTTTGTTTGTCAGCCTGTAGAATGATTAACGTTGTTATTTACATTCGATAGTGAACTCTTTTTAAAGATTGCTATTGGGGGTGGGGAAGTAGTACGTGTCATGAGTGGTCTTTATCGTTGCCGGTACTTTCAGGAGACATAAATCTCTACCACAGTCTGCTCAAAAGACAAGCTCATTTGTCTGGGCATTAGCTGGCAGTTTCATAGCATAAAGTTTTCAGGAGCAATATAATGTTTGTTTTGAAAATGGAGATGAGGGTACCAAAGAATAATATGTTTACTTTTCAGCACCATGAATATGTAGTGACCTACTTATACTATACCATTTGGTTTTATTTTTAAAGCTTGTCAAGCCAACTCCTATTGCAACTTAAGAAGCATCCTTTTTAGAAAAGCAATAAACTACACTAAATTAGCATTTTAGAAGTAGAACAGTGAACAATGTTTTGAAGATTGTCCTTCAACAGCATTTTTATGTGTTATTGTGCTGTTAGTAAAATAACGTTTGCCTCATGTTTAAAAACATGTTTTGCTTGACATGTAAGTTAAAATACAGCCAACTGCAGGTCTGGCTGGATACAACACTAAGATACTGTAACTCTAAAAATATATATACTTTTTTTCTAATAAACTGAATTTTTAATGATCTCTTGATTATCATGAGATATTTTAAAGACAAGTGATTTTATCCAAAACATGCCTTGTGTTTCTGCATATGCTAATTTACTTGATTAATTTTGAGAACATCTGCATATAATTCTGTATACTTAACAGTGGTGAGATCACACTGCTTTTCAAGTAACAGCTACGAATTTCACTTTCCACACAGACTCAGATTTTTGTCTAATTGGGATGCCAAATGTACAAAGGTACCACAGAAGAGTGTGTAATTATATAATTTTCTCTTGATCTTTCAGAGTCTTCCTGCGAGCAATTAATCAGTATGCAGATATGCTAAACAAAAAATTTCTTGATCAAGCCAACTTTGAGTTACAGGTAAGAAAAAAACACCAGTGTCTTGGGGACTAATGTTAATGTTGTAATAAATTTCTGCTCTAAACGCGTAATTTTGGTGTATGTATGTGTCGTCATGAACCCCAGGAGACCAGTTAGCCCAGTTAAGTCATTTCAGGCTCAGCAGGTATGTACCATCCATTCGTGTCTTGTGAGTCTTGTCCTAGAACAGCACCAAGTCTTACCCAGAGCATCACAGAAACTCCTCCTTCCCTGCAGGAACAGCAAAAAGGGGTGTCCTCCCCCTTCCTGCAGCAGATGCTTTAGCAGAATTATTGCCTCAAACGTGGAGCCCGAGACGCGGCGTCTGGGTGCCCTACTGATGAGAAACGCGCCAGTTTAGGTCACTTGTTCAGGATTTTTTTTTTCCTCATATTTATGTGTTCACATTTAATTTTACTTGAATCATCAAAACACAATCGATTAGGATTTGTAAATAGAGATGTTTCATGGAAACGTAAACACAACGAGGAGGTGTACTAAGAATATATCAAGAAACACTGTCTCCATGGTGTCTGTTATTTTCTCCTTTAAATATTTATGTGCATAATTTAGATACTTCTAAGTTGTTTTGTAGGTGTGCAGAAAAACATTTCAGAGAATTAATGGTATCTATTCTTGTCATTTTGGGGGCTTTCAGCTTTGGAACAACTACTTCCACCTGGCTGTTGCTTTTCTCACACAAGAGTCTTTACAACTGGAGAATTTTTCAAGTGCTAAAAGAGCAAAAATACTTAACAAGTAAGTCCTATTCGTCATCTAAATCATGGACAAGAACTTGAGTTCTATTAACATAATTTTAGTTTAATTTCTTAGCTAAATCCATTCAAATTGAGATGCAATCATCGTATAATGAAAGGTTGGTTTTAAAAACATGAATCAAGTATTGCATGTGTTTCCACCCTTGAATCAAGATCTAAATTACATGATTCATTACTGATGAAGACAGTATTTTATACTGCAGGATGTTCATAAAGTCAAGACTTTTCAGAAGTATTAACGTATTATAAAACTGAATTTTTAAATCACTTTAGCTTTGTGCTTATTCTAATCTCATTTTACGTGCGCTCTTTATTGCTTAAGCCCTAACGGCCTTTTAGAGTGGATTTTTGTAACTACAGCCAGTTTCACTGTGATATCCCTGAAGAATGGGTTTGTATAACTGCAGTCTTGTATGCTTTCCTGGTTAAAAGGGATTACATTGCCTGCCTCTGAACAGGGAGCTTGAACTACCCGATCGCTATTCAGAATCCCACAGCAAATGAAACCTGTCAAAAGAAAAAAGACTGGCAATAAGACTGGAGCATGAATATTTTGTTTAATGTATGTATTTCTCCTAAATTTCATTGGGGTTCCAGCGTAGTGGACCTTAACATTAATTAGCTAAACACTGAAAAAAGCCAGTTACATGTTTTCAAATACAGTGTGTGGATTCTTTTTCTGTGTCATAGTATTTGTAAAGAGCGCCTGCAAAAGCAGTTTATTCCCATAGTCGGTCAGGTTACCGCAGTTAATGCACAAAAATGAGGACTTTCAAAGCTGTGATTCCCTGAGCAAGTACAGCTCGGGCTCCTTGTATGTACAATATATATTATATATCTAAATAGAGAAAGATGATGCATTTTGTATTACTTCACCTTCTACATTTAATTGCTTTTGTATATTACTATGGTGAGAGAGATCGCAGTGAGAATGGGGAGCGTTTATCACTGCTGCAGTGAGATGTGATTTTAAAGGCTTTTTGCTTTAACTGTGTGGGTCGCAGGCTTTGACCAGAAAAGACAGGGCTCTGTGTCCCATCCTTTTTTTTTTTGCAGCCAAATTTTGCCCTTCAAACTCACCCACTCCATTGTGAGTTTTGAGGTGCTTCCTTTGGAAGCTGTGCTTTACCTGAGCGTTGAAACAGAATTTTTAAGCACTATATGATCTAATATACGTACCCGTGACTCGTGGGGCTTCCTTGATGAAACAGGAATATTTACAAGTTCAGTGGAAAAGTGATGTCAAGCAGAGCTCAGGTTTTTGCACTTCTGCTAGAAATATCATAAATTACATTATAGTTACATGTTTGCAAAAGGAAGTCAGGATGATTTTGTAGAGCCAGGTAAATTTTATTTCATTAGATTTAGAATTTATGGAACAAAATGGTTTTGCACAAGATGGGACCAGTGATGCAAGTTCTCTTTTGTAATTAAGAGTGCAAAGGATGCTTGCAAAAGGCAAAGCGCTCCAATCAATTAGCTAGCAGAGGGATCAAAGCCGTGGCTGCTGTCGGTCTCCCCTTGCTCTCTCAGTCCGATGTTGGTGCGCACCGATGTGAGCATTTTAGTTCAAATCAGACTCCTGGCCTGAACAAAAAACCAACAGCTGAGCTGTAATTGGCCTGGAAATTACTGTCAAATACATTTGTGGGCTGATATTTCTCTTTGTGAGGACAGGAACCTTAGAGATTTTCTTCAAGTGATTTTTACATTAAACTGAGCAGTAGTATCTTGCTGAAGAAATTCAAGTAATCAACAGACATTTCTCTCTGCTAATATAAGTAAATAGATTAAGTCGTTTGAAGTGGTTACTTAATGAAGTTTGGTAAATCGTAAATCTCTGTTTATAATGATTTTACAAGTTGCTATTTTCAGTTTTATCATGTTTTGGAGACAGAAATCAAGACCGTAAATTCTTCAAGATGCCATAAATGTATTGTCTGGAAGCACTAACTTTTCTGGCTATGTGAAACCACTACCAGTTCTGTGCGGAAGGGATATAATTAATCAGTTAATTCAATATCACACTCACCCATCTTTTTAAGTATATATTTCAAATAATATGCCAAATATTTAATAATTAAAAATTTAATTATTGTAATTTGCAGTTTTTGCAAAACATTGCATTTAAGCATTAAATAATAACAGATTCTTGATGATGCAGAAGAATCTCTTTAATCCATATTAATGACAGGGTATCTCACTATTATCCCACAGAAATCCCACAAGTTGCCAGATATTACCATTTTGCTCATCTTGTTATTTAAGTAATGATCTTTAACATACAGATATTCTGCGTAGCAAATAAATTCTTGGAGCTCATTGTGGTTCTGATCCCGTCATCAATGAAGGCAATAGGATGTTTTCCATTCACTAAGCTTTCCTGGTATTAATGTGGAGAGGGAGCAGAACATAAAATATAACCCTGATGGGAGATGCGAGGCATTGGTGCCACCAACTTCGCAGCAGAGCAGAGGCGGGTTGCGCAGGGAGGGGAAAGGACGGGCGCCCACCTCCCCTCTGCCTCCTTGACTGCCTGGGACCGACCCCTTTTTGGTCTAGCCCGGGCAGGACACAAAATCCCGTTGGAACAGAGAAACCTGCTCATTCTGATTTTGCGCATCAAGGTTCAAGATGTCACAAGGTGTTCTTTGTTGTATTTTCTAGGACAATGCTATTCTAAGAGGGTGTATAAAAATAAAATACAGCCTTAGGCCGTGAAGCTCTCTGTTATGCTTCCTCCAGCCATTACCATTGGAAAAATAGAAAATGCTCACAATTAATGTCTGTAACCACCCATGTGTCCCGAAGGACAGTTAGGTAATCTGAAAATACGGCAAAGAGAGGTTTTGCACGGGTGAATGTTTTGTGTGTGTTCTCCCTTTGGTAAGTATTGCTGCAGAAATTGAAAATTGGGGTCTTTTGAGGAAGAGCGAGTAACTCGAGGCGAGGAACAGAAGCTGGTGGCTCCGTGGCCAGGCAGCCTGGAGGTGTCAGGCAGCCTCTCTGTCTCACTCCTTGTAAAAGGGACATTCGGCAAAGCTCAGTGTTTACAGGCACATCGCTGAGCTGGTGAGGGAGGCTGGGCAATGTTATTGTATTGGTTGAATTTGGAGAACCTGCTCTGTAATTTCAAATACTTTTGAATGCTGATCAGATTTTGAAATGAGATGTTTCTGCTTGTTGGTATTAGATTTTTTTTTTTTTTTAAATGATGGTTTTATTTTCCTTTTTAAGGTACGGTGATATGAGAAGGCAGATTGGTTTTGAAATCAGGGATATGTGGTATAATCTGGGTAAGTAGCCTGAGCGCCTGTTGCTTAATGCTTTCACTCAGTGTTTGTATAAACCAAGTTAGATATGAAATGAACTTGCTTTATCTTGAAATAACGGTAGGCATCCAGAAGGTATTTAAAAAGCAGGTGATTTAAGAAATAAAGCTGCTTCTGCACACTTATTTTACCATCTGGGAAGATACATAACTGTAGTCAATGTTTACATATCTTCTGTTTTTTCACGGTATTCAACCTCATGCTAAATAAAAAGTAACAGTTATGGTGATACCTGTTGAATTTTTCTCCTTAGAAATATACGTATACACACACATATATATATACACATATAGATATATACACACACATACATGTGGATGCAGTAACTGGGACTGTAGCAAAATGAATGCGTCCAAGAGTTATCAGTAACTTAGCCTGGAAATTCTGCTTAAAGTCTGATTTTCAGTCTTGTTTGCTGCATCAGAGTGACTCGGGAAGATCAGTAAAGAACGGGAACGTGGACATCCCTAGAGTTCGTAGGTGAATTAGGCATATCTAACTATCTCAAGTCTGTGCTATTCTGTGAGTATAATTTAGCTATATGGGGATTGAATTTCATGAGAAACAGTATTTACTGTGACCTGAGTGTTCTCATCTGTCAGATATCATTTTCCTGAGCTTAACAGCAGAGACATTTCAGGTCTTCCAAGTTTTATCAAAAGTTCCTCAAATTATCAGAAATAAATGCATTTGCCACTTCACTTATATCTCTAGCTGAACTGTTGTTGCTGAAACTTGAAAAAAATCAGTGTATATAAGTGAAGAGAATGCAAGGGTTCATAAGTATTTGATATCACAGAGTTTGCATCTGCTCTGCTGGAATGATGAGAAAAGGCTTCTGAGAGCAGCTGAGTTCACTTTTTATTGGAAGCATCTTTCATGAATTAAGTGACTAGAGAACAGATTAAAGCATAGTACACGCCTGGTATGTGACTTGACAGACAGCCAGTAAAATCAGTATCATGCCTGATGCTGGGTCATCCAGCTCAGGATGCTGGCAGCCCCTTTGTTAGTAATTAGCCAAATCCTACCCTGTTCTAGGCTCACAGTCCTGTATTCATCTGTTATCTGTACTAATTTCTCTCGCATCTTTGGATTCTTAAACTTTTCCCAGAATTTACTGGACTGAAAGTAGAAAAGTTTGCATACATTGTTATACATCTGATTGTTCTTACATGAGGTTATTTTATTCAGGCTGGGGACTGTGGAGTGCGTTGTGCTTTTTACTACTGCTGCTGACACTGGCTGCTCTTGGACAAGTTATTTAGTTGCTCCAGGGTTCAGTTTTTCACCATTAGCAGGGAGATGATAATAACTTCCCCCGGAGTTTTGTGAATCGATTGGCATGAGGGGCGGTGGTTTTTTCAATATTTCTTTCTGTGCTGTCATGAAAGCCTTTTATTTTTAACAGAGTTTTTATAAACCGAGATTATTCAGGTAGATGACTCTGTGACCTACTCTAGCTCTGACGTCTGTGATTCTGTAAATGGCTGGGGTCATTAATGCCGAAATCTCACGTTGAGGGAGTCAGTAAATTGCTGCTCTTCCCAACAAAAGCTGCGAGATAAAGGTAAATCGGAGGCAGGACCCCAATCCAAGGCGGCCTTTGTACTTCTCATAATGAGCAGCTTGCTTTTTCTCATCTTCTTTGTAATACAGATAGTCCATGCTGATCATGTTCAACTTCTGGCTCTTCACCAATCTCATGTATGTCACAGCATCAATTAAGAAAGAATTCTAAGTTACCACTGCAGGGGAATTGATTGGGGGTGCTTGACACTTTTATCTTAGAAGTTGCACTACATTAGTCAAATTATTAATGTATATGTTCAGAAACAAAATCAGAAGTGAAAAGCTATAACTCTTGCATACGCTTGAGCATATAATTTTTATGACTATGCCATTGTGCATAAGATATGATGAAACCAAACAACCCTGACTTTTGATTTATGTATTAAAGGGTATGGCTAAGCCTCAAAAATTAATATTTTGTCTCAACAGGTTTTGTTCATAAATACCATGATTAACGTGTAATGCCTGCTAGGCTAAAACTCCCCAGTCCGGAACGAGACAGTCCTGTAGCTCTAGTGCACATCTAAGAGTATAATTTATTTTCTGAAATTAAATAGTAAAATACAAATTCTGAAAGTTTTTTTCTTGTCTGTGTTTCTTATGCAGTGTTGGCTGCAATATTCATACCTTCCTACAAATAGAAAAAAAAATAGCATGTATAGTGGAGAGCAAGACTAGCTAACTGTGTGCACACACTTTAAATACCTGTAATTTAGGAATAAGATTTTTGTTTTAAACATGAAACCATGTACAAGAGATCTAGCCTGGCAGATTTTCTATTTAAACCTTAGTTGTAGCTGTCTTGTTTGATACCGTGCTAGATTTGATCATGAAGGCTTTAGATTTGAGTGCTCTGATGCAGCAGCAATGAGGATGGCTTGGGGGAGCCCAGTCCCAGTGTGCCGAGCCCCCGCTGCGTTGCCTTTCTGAAAGTGCTGCAAGGCTTTTATTTTCTTGTGTGCACCAAAACCGGTGTATATTAGTCTTTGTAGGCTTTTTTCCCTCTGTATCGCAACCTGAACTTTAAAATAATGTAGTATTTTGAGTCACTGTTTTGCTGGAACTGGGGCCTTAGACCTTGGTGAGACAGGAAGTGTCAGAGGAGCATAAAGCAAGCCGTGGCCTCTGTCTTGAAAATGTAGGAACTCAAACAACATGCACTTAAAAGCGTTACGTGATGCAATTTAGCATATACAAAACACAGTTTGACACTAGGTCATGTGTACCAGTTTTCAATGGTTAGTGGTTTCAGCAGTTATATGTTAAAGAAATTGTAATGACATTAAAAATAATATCCTTGTGGTAAAGTTGGTCAAGGAAAGCCAGCTCAGAAAACATTGCTTTTGTTGTTGACATCTGAACCAGCTAGAGGGAGATGGAAAAGTAAAATTCCTGAAGATGAAGTGAAATGGTTGCTGCTGCCGTCCTCCAGCGAGCTGCCCACTGGTCCGGCCCTTCCCTCCAAGTGTTTGGCGTCAGAAAAGGTGTCTTGACAGAGACGTTAATGTTGTTGGAGGGAAAGCCAGGGTTAAAAATGGGCCTGAACTTTGAGCATTATATACGTAGAAGTCATTACAGATAACACTCTCTGAATTAGTCATGCATGTTCAGAGCTGACCCAAGTGAGAGGTGAGGTTGCTGGCAAATTATTCAGTGTTTTTTGTGGCCCAAATTTAAATTAGAAGAACCTGAGAAATGAAAATCACATGTTATCCAATAAAGAAAGCACCTTGGGTTTGGTTTGCGTAATGAGGCCTGTTCCTGTGGTGAGCAGTCTGTAGGGGCACATCTCATGGCAAGGCAGGAGCCACTGCAAGGGGAAGTTTTTGCGTGTTCAGAAGAATATTTTTTGTGCATGTTGTTCTTAAAGCAGCTGCACAATTTGCTTTTCAGAAGAGAATCCTCAATTTTCTTCCAGACTTGTCACATTTTGAGTCTCTGTGTGGGAGTTCCCATACTCCTGGGGAAAAAAAGGCGAATTCGTTGTTGGGTTGTTTATCAGAAAGTGCTGCCTGTGACAGGCAGCTGGGGTGGATACTCTGGAGTGCCAGAAGAAGATTGTTTCCTTTCGTGTTTTGCACTCATGCTTTCTTTTGTGACTCAGCATCGCACTGGATCACATCACTGTAGCAAACACGTGCGTGCATCTCATCACTTCACCAACGTGGGTCATGGCATCAGAAGGATGTCACGCAGGGCTCTCAGCCCTCTCCCGTATCGCCCGGTTGGTGGACAAACCCTTTTTCCGTGTTACTCCTCGCGCATGCTTGATGAAGAAAACCGATCGAGACGGCTTAATGTTTTAATTTGTGCTGCCCCGCCTTCCCGTGGTCGCTGCCGGCCCCTGCTCCTGCCTGCCGCGGCCCCGGCGCAGCGGCCCGCGGCAGGAGCGGCTCTGGGCAGCGGCAAGTGCTTCGCATCCAAAGCAGGCAGCCGCCCCAGCAGATCGTTCCCCGTGTTTTTCTCTGCAGCCGAGCTGCGTAAACTCTGGTGGGAGCCACCCACGGACCACCCGACGGCGTGAAGAGCTAAGTGGGTTTCAAAGAGCAGACGAGGGATTTTTTCGCAGTACAACGTACAAGTGATTTTAATACTTTCTGCTAATAACTCGCACGCTTCTGTTCCCCCCAAGTCCTTCTGAATTTCATATTCGGAGAAGCTCTCTGTCCTCTTTGATTTTGAAACTCTGTTGGTGATTACCTGCGAGGCAGCACCGCTAATAAATACAAACAGTCGGTGAACGGCAAGAAGGCTGAGTGCGTGCGGCACAGCTTCATGGGTGTGGGGCTGGCTGCTGCCGGCCGGATCCTGCGTGGCCGGGGCGAGTCCTGCAGCCACCCTTGGCTCACCTCGGTGGAGGCACTGGTGAGCACCTGGGAGGTGAGGTCTGCGGCTCTCCGTGCCTTCGTCATCGGATGAGCTCTTCAGCCACTTCCGTTTTGAGCAAGAAGTTTATATGCCCCTGGAGAAGAGAAAGGGGGATCAAAGATTTTAAAAAAGTCTTTTGTGAATTCACCGTTTTTCACGTCTGAAGTTCAGAAGATGTTGGTTACTTTTCTGAGGGAATCCCTGTGCTTGAAGCAATGGAAAAACCCACCGTGGCACACGGAGAACTTCGTGACATTGAATTTGTGCCTGACGAATAACTTTTGTCACTATCATTTGTTTTCTGAAATATTGACTCTGACATTTTTCAGGCATAATACAAGAAAACTGTCACCTGAGAGGCCGAATGTAATAATACTTGTAAGAGAGACAGAGGAAAGCTTTACACCTCTCGCTTGATATTCCTCACCAACAACCAGCATTGCAGCATCATACGAAGTAGCAACTTTAGTGGTGTATTAATTTGCCTTAATAGGATTGCTAATGCTAATAGGATTCTGAAGTTTGCCAAATCAAGTAACTTAAATTATATCTGCTAAAAAAAAGAAGCGCGTTTTGTTAGTAAAGGATTTCTTCTTGATTATGTTTGTTGAGATTCATGTTAGTTCTGGTCAAAAGTGAAACTGCTAATTAAAGACTTCCACAGTTACTGCCGTACTGGTGTAGTGCAGTGGAATATAAATGAATTAAAATCTGTTTCTGTCACATACCGCTGGTAACTGCAATGGGGAACAAGAGTCTTAAATGGAGGAAGCTGAGGGCTCATTAAATTAGCTCAGCTCTGAAGAAGTCTGGTCTGAACCACAGCAGTGGATGCATAAACAGTGTATGGGTTTGATTGTATACATCCATTAACATTGCATTTGTGAGAAACGTCACCAGGTGTGTAGTGGGGTTCAAATGAATCCCAGCCTGTTGCTGAGAGGGGAATATATTTGTATTTTCTAAACTTCTGCCATCAAGTCCTCTGCCTGGAGCTCTCCGGTGCTCTGCTACACTGCTCTACACCAGCATCTTTCCATGGAGTAGTTGAACAGTAATTTGCAGAACGTGTAATCTGCATTCTCTACACTTTAGCTAATAATATGAACAGTCACTAGATGTTTTTAACTAGTTCAATATTTACTAGGTGCCATGTCCCCGGTAAGGTTTAATTTCTGTTCCATGTGCAGAGAGCGCAGCAGAGAGGGTTGGGGGAGGTGCAGTTTTCTCTTGGGAAGATAAATGTGAAATAAAGTTTGCCAGGCAGATAACTCTCGAAGAAAGAAGACATATTGTCGGCTTGGTAAGATTTAGTTTCATGTCTCGAGGCTGTGTAAGTATGCACTTGTAATGACACTTTGATAGACTGACACGAAGAACACTTTGTATGCTGCGGAAGATACAGAAGTCTAAATAAGTTAATACAAGTGATATGCCTTTTAGCCTCCTTCTCTCCTAACCATAAGTCGTATTTAAAAAAAAAAAACTTGAAACTTAATATGAGCGTGCAAATATGGGTGCTTCGTGGAAAATGTGACAAGTTCCAGTTTGATTACTGATTTAACAACTCTTGTTAACTTGGGTTATACATATCACATACTTCCCCTCTTGTGGCGTAAATAATAATACATGTTTCAGTAGAGTCAGATCATGAAAAATAGTTTCTTATGCTGTATGAGAATTTATTGATTCGGCTGTTATAACAGTTACCTTCTGCCAAAGTCAGTGGCTGTTTGTTAACTCCGAAATGCATCTTTTCTCTTAAAGGTCAGCATAAAATCAAGTTCATCCCAGAAATGGTGGGACCTATCTTAGAAATGACGCTGATCCCTGAAACTGAACTTCGGAAAGCTACAATCCCAATCTTCTTTGATATGATGCAGTGTGAATTTCATTCTACTAGAAGTTTCCAGATGGTAAGCAACAAGTTACAGATATTTTAAGTTTGTAAGAAAGATTTAACTGTTCCTTGACAAAAACATAAGATCTTTTGTTATTTCTTATTTTTCTAAAGAATAATATAATTATGGATTTTCTATAACTCTGAGTGGCTAAAGAGTTTTCATCTGAGGTTTCTAAATTCTTGTTGAAGGAAAAATGAAGTAAATGAAACCTTTCTTTATGATACTATCCTGGTTTCGGCAGGGGTAGAGTTAGTTTTCTTCCTAGTAGCTGCTATAGTGCTGTGTTTTGGATTCAGGATGAGAATAATGTTGGTAACACAGGGATGTTTTAGTTGTTGCTGAGCAGTGCTTACACGAAGTCAAGGACTTTTCAGCTTCTCACCCCACCCCACCAGTGAGGAGGCTGGAAGAGCACAAGAAGCTGGGAGGGGACACAACCAGGACAGCTGACCCCAACTGGCCAAAGGGGTCATATTCCATACTATATGACGTCATGTTGAACAAAAAAAACTGGGGGGAGTTGGCCGGTGCGGCGCGGCTGCTGCTCGGGAACTGGCTGGGCATGAGTCAGTGGATGGTGAGCAATTGCATTGTGCATCACTTGTTTTGTATATTCTTTTATCATTATTATATTTTCCCTTCCTTTTCTGTCCTATTAAATTGTCTTTATCTCAACCCACGAGTCTTACCTTTTTTCCCATTCTCTCCCCCATCCCACTGGGGGGGGGAGTGAGCGAGCGGCTGTGGGGTGTTTAGCTGCCTGCTGGGTTAAACCACGACAGATACAGAAGCAGAGCAAAGGCAGATGTCTTAAATTTTCACTGTGACTCAGGAAAGGAGTCTGCTTCTGAGTGAAATTGGACATAAAGGAAGCCTAATAATGTGGCAAAAGAAACTATAACCTGTAAGAATTTTATATTCTTTACCATTTTAATGGATTTTGAAGAAGAAAGCAAGCTATCCAGTCAGTGTCAGTGTTTCTTCATGTTATGTAGGCACTGCAAAATCTAAAATACTAATGTAGCATTTTTATTCTGTTTTACTTTAATATGCTGAGGGAAGTCCTTGAATAAGCACACACAGTCTTATTCTGATAGCATCAACTTTTGAGAGACAAATAGAGTGAAAGACAGTTTCCTGACATCATTCATTTGACTTTCTTTCCCTTGAAACTGCCTTACGGATTGTGTATAAGACTAGTTAGGCCAGGTAGTGTTATGGTATAAGCCAGCGTAGCTCTTTTACACTGTGAAATTTCTGTCAGTTCAGGATATGTCCTTGTGAATTTTGCAGTAAAGTTTGATGTGTGTTGTTTACTTTTTTCCCTTCATATTGGCAGTTTTCTGTCTTGGATGAAAAATCTTATCTTTTTCCATACTTTTTTGTGAACTATTATTCATAACCAACTCTTAATAAATCTGTAGCCGGAGTAAATGAATATCTGTGTGGAGACACTTAAGCAAGGGAAATGGCATCAGTTTTATTTCTTTGATTTGTTTTGTGCTGGATGGTGTGTGGAAAGGTGGTGAGCTGTATTTCGGATCCATCCAATTACTGCATAATCATTCTTTCTTATATTTGACTCCGATGATACTGTAAAGATTGAAATGCTCACTGGGATGCCATTTAAACAGTTTTCTGTCAGATGCTCTCTTTTGTTGCTTGTCATTTTTTATTTGTACAATTATATGGATCATGAAAAATCCGAGGGTAACTTTATAGCTAAATTCATGGCCCTATATTTTCTTGACAGAAGGAAACCAGCTTTGTGTGGAATAGTTAGGTGATTTTAATAAATGAATGTCTTAAATATTTCACACAAATTCTTTTTGCCTTTTGAGAAGAAAAATGCCTCATGCTTAAGTCAGAGATGTCTTGGATTGTAGGTACTCAACATATATTTCTTATGTCAGTATAGCTTCTTTCTTTATGGACATAGCATTGATATGACAGGTGCAGAGGTAGTAAACCTTTTTTCTGTGCAGTTGGAGTGAACAGTTATGTCTAGCTGGGAATAATCAATCTGTCCATTTACGGTTTTGCAGATAATGTAGTTATATAGTTTGCTGAGTATCTCAGGTTGGTCTTTGGGGAATGAAGATCACAGCTTGTAAAAAGCAGAGAATTATAGAAAAGTCTGGGTTGGATGCGACCTCTGGAAGTAATCTGGTTCAAACTGGGCCTTAGATTGGCTTATCCAGGGCCATCTGAAGCTCAGTATTGACTATTTCCAGTGAGGGAGGCTTCACCACTTCTCTGGGTGACCTATTCCAATGTTTAAGCCTTTTCTTCTTATATCCAGATGGAATTTCCCTGAATCAACTTGTGCCTGTTGCTGCTTGTGTTGTCACTGTGCACCCTTGTGAATAGAGTAAGTTCATCTCCTCTATAACCACCTTTTAGGTGTTGGAAGGCTTGAGTCTGCTTTTCTCTAGGCTGAACAAACCCAATTCCTTCAACCATTCTTCAGCCCATGTTCTCCAACACTCTGCTCATCTTGGTGGCCCTCCATTTGACCATCTCCAATTTGTCAGTGTCTCTCTCGAGCTGGGAGAACCAAAGCTGGAGACAGTATTCCAAGCCATGGCCCAACAAATGGAATAATCCTGTTGATCCCCTAGCTGTACTCTTGTTGGTGCAATCAAGGGCATGTTTTGCCTCCATTGAAGGGGCACACTGCTTCTTCATGTTCAGCTTGCTGTCCATAAGGTCCTTTCCAGCAGAGCATCTTGTACTGCTGCTTGCAACTATGCCATCCCAGATTC
Organism: Calonectris borealis; assembly: GCF_964195595.1. Lineage (NCBI taxonomy): Eukaryota > Metazoa > Chordata > Aves > Procellariiformes > Procellariidae > Calonectris > Calonectris borealis. The sequence goes on from NC_134318.1 coordinate 41,599,402, forward strand.
AGGACTTCAAGTTTCTCTTCCTTAAATATTACGCAATTTCGTGTGGGCTGTCTTTCAGACTGTCAAAGTCATTAAACCACCACCCTTTGAGATCAGCAATTTAGCCACTTTTTCCACCCACCTTGTAGTCTTTCTGTCCAGTCCGTACCTTAACCAACTTGTCAACAAGTATGTTTTGAGAGTCTCTCAAAAAAATGCATCAAAACCATTAAGATCGTGACAACCACAGCTCTTCATCCACTGAGCAGATAGTTTCATCACGGAAGGCAGTCAGGTTGGTCAGATGTGATTTACCCTTGGTAAATCCGTATTGGCTTTTCCCAGTCACCTTCTTGCCCTTCGTGTACCTGAAAATAGCTTCCACGAGGGCTTGCTTCATGGTTTCCTCGGGAGCTGAAGTGGGCCTGCCTGGCCTGTAGCTTCCCAGCTCATCTTTTTTGTCTCTTTTGTCTTTACGTGACAGAAATAGATATAAAATAATTTAAGTATTACCAGTACCTAGGCAAGCTTTCATAGTTCATGTGTCGGTGTAATGTACTGCGCTATGTCGTCTATATGCAACTACCAATTATTATTGTCCAGCATTGCTTTCAAAGAGAACTTCAAAATTGAATGGTTAGCTGCTGTTAAACTAATCTGCCAGAAATCCAATTATCTAACCTTATTAGTCACATCAACAAGGGTTTAGATTGGCTCCATTTCTCCAGCAGATGTATAAACCTCATGATTTGTGGGGGAGGAATTTAAGCTTCTATGCTTTGATGGCTTGTCTTATAAACAGACAGCTTTCCCCATGGCGGTTTTAATTTCACTATGAATTGGTTTGCCTGGTAAAACCAGTAACAGACAGAATGGGTTTTTTTTGTTTTTCCAGTATATATAGCCCTGAGAAAAAACAGAAGATAAATTCCTCTGGTTTTTACAGAACTAAATTAAAAGCCAACTGAACTGAAAGCTGGAGTTGCCCATTTTTGTCCTCTCCCTCGTAAGGTGCTTTGAAGCCTATATAAGGCTTCAAAGTAGCCTGTACCTCAAAGCACGAATCTGATACTAAAGCCTGTATGAGACTGAAGCTTCCCTATAGAAGAAAATGCCTCCTTCTCTGCTCTGCTTTTTTCCCTTTGCCTGTTTTACTAGCGAACCCGCCAGATCAAAAGGAATATATCAGAGACACAGGAGCGATGAAAGAGAATTGGTTTGGTTGTTCAAGGCCTGGTCAGGTGAGCGTGAGGATCCCATGGTCACAGCAGGAGAGAAAGTTCGTCATGAAACGATCATTCAGCTGCAATGTGGAATTCGGAGCATATAAGCGATATAGGCATAGAAGCTCCAGCATGTGTTCTTACCCCGTAGAGTAAGGAGTTGTGCAAAAGTAATGGTCTGAGGAAAGAGCCCCAAAAACGCAACAACATATCTGTCCTGTTTTCTGCAAATTGGAATGACTCTTAGCATAATGGAACCATAGCCAAAACGATAGAAAAATGATATAGAAATGCCTAAGCAATGAATGCATAATGCAGAATCATATAGAAGTGCATAATAAATGAATGCATAAGGCAAAATCACATAGAAATGCATAATAAATGAATGCATAATGCATATGATTACTAAAATAAAACCATGGGTGCAGCTAAAGTACTTCTAGCTAGCGTTCTGTTATGAAGAGAATTAAGTGAGTAAGGACCAGAAGAAATAAAGAGGAAACCCTTTTAATTCTAACATTTAACAATAAATCTCAGTATCATCAAGATGGTCATACTAGCATTTTTATTTGCAGTGTAATTTCCTATTGGTTATGAATTTCAAATTGATATAATTCTCCTTAATAAGAAGTACCTAGTTTATCTGAATCTCTTTCGACTTTTAGAACTTATAATTCCTTATTAAGCCTTTTTACAAAGGCCTTTTTCTGAGCCCTGTGTTAACCTCCCTTTCCCTGTGCTATAGATTTGCAGACAGAACACAAGTTGGTGACTTGTCCAAGTTTCTGTGATGCTGCAGATTCTCCTCTGTAATCCCACTGACTGTGCAAATTCAAATAAGTCATCCCCCACAAAGGATTAATTTCAATAAGTAACATTTTTAGTTATCTACAGATTAAATGTAAATGTGTAAGTTTTTCTTGTTTTCTGGCCCTTTGGAGAATATTGGTATTTGTCCCACCTGAAGGGCAAGGGAGAAAGGTAATGCAGTAAGTCTAGAGACCTCCAAAAACACCTACTATTAAATGGCTGCCAGATCTGTTTGCCGACCAGAATGCTGTGGGAAAATAGGAAAGGGAACAGATAAAACTGTTGGGAATTACCACCAACTTTCATAGCTGCCTTTGAACAAAGTTTTACAGTACTTGTGTGCTATTTCTGATTAGGACTAATTTCTGGTGGTGTTATCTGTTACTGGAATTTTATATGGCAAATTCATTATTATCCCATATCAGAACAAATTTATAGCAGCTTGGAGGATTGAAACTTTTCCTCACCTACAGCTAGATTAAATTGTCAGTCAGTGCTACAAATATAGCCTGACCATACTTTAGGTAAACCTAAAACCAAAAGCGATTAGTTGAGCTGACACTTGAAGACGCTAGGTAGCTTACATTGATGTATTTTCTCCAGATGGGAGATTGTAACAGACAAATGAAGTAGTAGATATACTCTTTGCTTAAGTTCAAACACACATCCTGAAGAGAAGCTGAGATCTCGATCAACTGCAAGGAAAAGTTGATAATAATTTCCTGTGATCTTCCTAACATTACCCTTCAAGCTTTCGAACTGACTGATGGTGCCAGATATACATACCCCCTAAGCCTCCAGAAGGAGCCTCAGCAAGTGTCACTGGCTGTAATGTAAACATTGAAAATTTGACGCTTCTTCACTTGGGAGTAAATTCCATCACAATAATTGCAGGCCTGCTTTGCCAGATGCGGTGTCCCAGAGCCACTAGCTTGTGCGACTCCAGGGCCGTGTTCTTACTCCCATCGTGGAAGACGATAGCTCTATAAACTTCAACTTGTGTTGATGAAACCTTTTTCTGTGGAAAGATCACAGAAAGAATTTTAACTATGTTAAATAACGTTTAGCCATCTCGCTTGCATGATCTCCATCATATTTATTCTTTGAGAACTATCAAGAGTGATTGAAGAGCAAAGATACTGTTAATAGTCCTTAAAACCCCAGAAATGCCACAAGTCTAGCTCTGTTCAACCCAAGAGGGCCATTAGGTAGATGGCCAAACAAAGCCTAGATTTACAGAAATTTAAGTAAAATTGATTATCAGGAAGATACTCAAGATCCTGTATGACAAATGTAATTGCTCTTCTTCATATGAGTAATCTCTTGCTAAAAAATATATCACCTAAAGGGCTCACGCTGGCAGCAAGTGTCATTTTTCACATTGGTATAGAAAATCAATTTCTTTCTGGTCTCATTAGAGAACATGAATTTTGTGACTTCTCTGTTTCATCACTGTGTTGCCTCAGTTTTACTTGACATGTCCTTGTACTATGGGAACGTGTTTCAGCTTGTGTTTGCTTCTTAGAGGGGGTGGATTGCATTATTCTTCCTTTACTCATTTTCCTGTCATTTTTTGAAGAATGGATTCATTGTATTAAAAACTTTATTTCTCTTCACTTTTCATTCATTTCTTCACAAGGAAAGTAGTGAGAGAGTGGAACAGGGTACCCAGAGAGGCTGTGTAACCATCCATCCATGGAGATGATCAGTACTTGACTAAGCAAGTCACAGTTGACCTGATCTAGTGTTGGCAATAATCCTGCATCACCTGGGAGGTTGGAGTAAATGACCTTCGAGGTCTCTTCCAGCCAGTGTTTCTGTGATTTTGTGGGGTACATCATTTGGGGTACAGAAGAGCACCTTTGAAATGTTTTAATCTAAGGTTTGGGGTTTTCATCTTTAAAACAGTGATGCATAATAAATAACAATTGTTTTAAGATGGAGTATCTGTTGTTGGGGTACTCGGTTGATTTTAACGCCGTATGCGTGATACAATCTGTAGTTCAGGTTTCCTGACAGCTCACAGTTCGATTGACTTGTGCATGAATTTGCACTGAGCAATAGATGAGCAGGATTTTTTCTGCCATTATTCGTCATGATAGCTTGTAGTCACTGAGCTCAGAGCAGAGATTTTTTTTCTCTGCTTGTAAAAGAATTCTGGTGGGCTGCCAGGTAGTGTGTAAAAATAAGTTTCCCAACTCGAATGCAGAGGACAAAAAGTCTGGGGTTGCGTGTGCAGGGAGGAAATGATGTGAACATTACTGCAGTTAATGCTGAGAAGATCATGGAGACTTGGAAAGGGAGACAAAAACAGTGTCCTGGATCTGACTCTGGATTTTTATGTTGCTGCTGTTGAGCCTGTTAAGATACTCGGAGATTGAGTTGTCCTAACGAAGAGGAGTATTTTGGTGTTGTCACGATTTATCAAGCAAATCCGTCATACCAATGTGTATCTCTCCCTAAAAAGGATTTTTCGTAGCAAAGCAGGAACTTCTCTACAGTCCATGGCCACATTTCATACTCAGGTTCAACTTGGCCAGCATGTGTATGTTCACAGCTGCTGTGTGGGCTTCAGCAGAAAAGGACTTTCCAGGAGAGCAGGCAGGTGCCTCCAGCTGTGGAGCTGGCCAAGATGCTTCTCCTCGCCCTTACTCGCTGCAGGCTTTTCTCTTGTTCTGCCCAGGTTTACCTTGCCCCGCGCATGCAGCAGTTATTTCAGGAGAAAGGGATTGTGGCAGAGTGAAGGGCATGTCTGTCTGGTACCTGGTGGAGGCGTTGTGATAATCTCTGTTGGCCGAGATGGGACTGTGTGGGCAGAGCTTAAAATACAGCGTACGTTGGCAGAAAGACGTAGCTTTCTGGTGGTGGACGTAGCTACTACGCTTCCTCAAAGTGATATAAATTAAGGTAGTGAAAAGCACTCTGTTATCGTCAGAGTTTCATCATGACATAAGTCTGTTGGCAAGGGTGATCTCACACTCCTCGCTGAAATAAATATGCCAGCAGAGTTTCACAACGTGGACTAAAAAAATCCAGTTTCTCTTCCTAGCTAAACCAGTCTGAGCCCTGCTGCTGGCTGGAGATAACACCTCGTCTTCCTCAGCTTCCCCATGGGGCTGACCGTGTAGAAAATACCTGTCCCCTGTTGTCCCCTGTCGCTGCTGAGCGGTGGTGCTACGGCCGGGGCAGCAGCACCAGTGGGGTGGCCACATGCGGCACCACTCGTGGCTCAGCCTGCCTGGCACACCGCGGGCGAGACCACGGCCGAGCTCAGCCCCTCTGCCCTGGGATGCTCTGGGATGGTGGTCCCATTGCCCGGTGCCCGTTATCCGCCCTTGGCAGAGGCTGCTGGGATGGCAGGGCTCTCTGTGGGGATTTTTTTCCTCCTGGTACATAGATTTTGATTTTTGCCTTTTAGCATCGATATCAGCTAAATCTTTAGCACATGACCTCTACTGCAACGCTCTTGAGGTTGTCCCTGTGCCTCCTTGTGGTTGTTCCGGTGAAAGAAAAGTCTAATTTTGCTTACAGGCTTTCAGCAAAAGCCTGCCTTCTCCAGTTACCGAGAGCCCCTCTGCTCATCGGGCAGCGTTTGGTGGCTGTAACAGAGGAGCAAATACTGCTAAGGTAGATCTTTTGATCGGTGGAAGTAATTTATAAAGAACAAGAAATGCTGTTATGTTACTGGTAGGACTTAGAGGTGGGGAAGTGTAGCACTGGGAAGGAAAGCCCGTGGCTCGAAGAGAGGTGCGGGAGTGGGTCCGTAGGGCGCTGCTGAGCCCGGAGGCTGTGGGAGTGCGTCCTCACGCTGGAAGTGTATCAAGCTGCAGACAGTCCATTCTTTTTTCGTTTGTACATTATATGCCGTTAATATTAACTGCAGATGCAAAGTACATCTCTTGACATTTACAAAATGTTACTGCGCTTTGTTCTTGTACAGGTGGCCCTTTGCTTCTCCTTGGAATAGTTAGGGGCTGCTTAAGCAAGTGACAGAGAAAAAACGTGAAGACAACTGTTCTGTCAATAAACTCCCACTCTGACTAATGGGATCCCTTCCCCTGCCACAGGCTCCCTTCTCACCCGGGCTTTTCTGCTGAGGTCTCTTGACAATAGGTTGTGTCACTAATGGTGTGGATGTCTGTGCTTATTTAATGAAGAATTAGGAATTAGGTGACTAGACCGATTCGTTACATAGCAGCAGGCCTAGGGTGATCCTTCCTCCGCTAACAGTTGCATTTGTTCCTGACCTGGGCCCTAGGGAATGTAGCAGGAACAGGTAAAACCCTCTGTAACCATTAAAAATCCAGTGAATTATCCAGTTTGCATTTAAAATATATTCTAATGCCCACTTAAGTTTGCATTCTTTTATTATTGCCCAAATATAAATATTACTCTTAGGTTGTTTGAGACAACTTCCTTCCCCTCTGCAGAGTCTTATTAACAGGTTTGTTAATTGAGTTGTGCCCCACTGTGAGTCAGTATCTGTATGCTAAAAAGGGATGTGAGTGATGCTAGGGTGTGCATCTGGCTGAGTTATCCAGCCTTAGGTGTTATATACCCTCTCTCGTAGAGCTTTCAACATTTTTGTATTTTACTTTTGTTGCTATTGCCATTATTGCAGGGGACAGCCTGTCCCTGGCTTTGTGTCTTCTTTTTCCCTGCCCTCATTCTTGTCATTAATCTCCCTATTTAGTTTTTCCTAATGCAAATATTTACACTTCATTTAACAACATGACCAGTGATTTCTTCAACAAAAAAGTCCTTGTAGGGCAGCAGATCATCGTGGATAGTCTGATACCAGAGGCTGCAAACTCTTTAAAGTCAATCAAGCTTTAAAATAGTGGCTAAACATCTCACCGAGATACCCAACCAATCTGTGAACCATTAAGGCTACAGTAATAAAGTGAAATATTTGCCATCTGATTATTTACGCTTGCTTTGTTTAATTATAGTTTGAAAATGAGATCATCACGAAACTGGATCATGAAGTGGAAGGAGGCAGAGGAGATGAACAGTACAAAGTGTTATTTGACAAAATGTAAGTGTTGATCAGCGGCGAGATTTATGTCACAGTAAAGTCAGGAGAGAGAGCAATTAGACTACAATGAACTTTGTAGCCCAGAAATAATTAAAATCTGTTAATGATGCACAACATTTAAAATTGCACCTGAGTCAAGGTTTTTTCTGTGTGTGATTAACAAGGCGAATGTAATTGGTTTTTCAGTCTCTTGGAGCACTGCAGAAAACACAAATACCTTGCTAAGAGTGGAGAAACTTTCGTGAAGCTTGTTGTCCGCTTAATGGAGAGGTTGTTGGACTACAGGACCATAATGCATGATGAGAACAAGGAGAACCGCATGAGCTGTACTGTCAACGTGCTGGTAAGCAAGGAGAAGTCACCACCTCAAATGACTGCTGCATTCTTAATTTTACCCCTTTAACAAAAGATTCGTGTAAAACAGAGTACGTGTCAGGATTCTCATGAACGTTTGAAATACTTTGGGTTTTTTTTCTTTTTTTAATGAAGGTGAATCTATGAAACCATGGGTTATTACTTCTTTAATTGATTCTAAGGAAAGATTTAAGAAGTGTTTCAGGGCCTGATCTTTGAGGGCCATTCACTGACATTTACAATTGATGTATGAACAACTTTATGCAGAAAAACACTTTGATATACAGAATATTGGAGTAATATGCAGTTTACTACCAAAATTTTCATGCGTTTGCAATCCCATTTGTATTCTGCTTACTGCTCAGCTTCCGTATTCAAAACTTTTGAAGAAATTTAAGTGTTACTATTTCGTTCACTGCAGAAAAAGCTCGGGTTGTTTTCCTCACTGATGTGAAATTTCCTCTCCTTAGTTCCAGAAATCCTGGAGTATCTACTCTATACTACAAACCTTTGTCCATTTAGGCTAGAGTTGGAAGCAGCAGAAGTTGTCTCCATAGCACGCACATCATGCTCTTTGGTGGAAGCATTAGAGTATGAGATTTTACTAGCACAAAATCAGCACATAAGGAAAAATGTAAAAATAAATTTTAGAGACCCCCAAATGTAGTACTAGCTAGATTTGATTTTTCCAATAGGACTCAATATTAAACTGTTAGCCCCTAAGGATTCAGAGCTTTCATCCCTATATCATCATCACAGCTTTTATTTCGCTTAAATATGTGGAGCACAGACAGTTTATGGTTTATGTGATGTGGCCGATAGATTTCGTTCAGGCTGGTTTGGAAAGATCTGAGTAAACAACTTGTAGCTTTAGCACTTGCAAGTAATGCAAACGTCCTCAGCTCGTGCAGTGCAGCCTTTATGCCGCACTGTCCCATAAGCTGTAAATGAAACGCTGCCCATTACAGTGGGAGAGAAGATAGAGACATCAAATCGGAAATTGGGGTTTTTTTTTTAGTTTGTTTTTCCTTTCTGTGCACATCAAAAAGCATCAGAATGTTTAAAGAGGAGCAACTTGGAGAGTTGTCACCGGCTGTTGATCTAGCAAGTGCCGTTAGGCTGCCCGCAGAAAATTCGTACCGTCCTCCCGAGCAGAATTTGAGTTAGAAAAGCCTGCCAGTTCGCACCAAGCAAGATAGGAAATAAAAAATCACATACACCATACGCTCTAAAACATGACAATTTATAAAACTGGGAAAATTTCCTTAGGAAGGTGAATGTATTTCTCCGTCTCTTCATCATAATACTCTGAGTCTCCTCCTAGTAATTCTTGCCGTGCTAACTGCAGGGGGACCGATGGCACACTTAGGGGTTGGTTTTGTTTTCTCTAAGTGTCTCTAACAGCATCTCCTGATGCTGATTTTTATCATCTGAATTTTTCAAGTATTTGCAGCTGATAAATTTTGTGGGCAATTTACTGCTGTCAGGTTAAATCACCGTGAGATATCCACACACAACCCTGCTGCTGAAGTCTGCGGGAAGTGCAGGAAAGCATCACAGGGCAGAACTTTCCTTTGTTTTCAGTAGGCGTGATTTAAAACCTGAGCTTAATTTTAAAGTCCCATTTGCCCTCCAGGGTCAATACAGTCTTTTCATCATTCTCCATGCACCTGAGGGGAAATTTATGCCTTTGCAGAAATCCGACCCAGGGCTGATACTCAACACGGTTCCCACTTGAGGCCTCAAAGAGTTCTTAATTGGGACATTAATGATGTCCCAATACAGTTTGTCTGTATTGACTATAATTTAAGTCAGGGTTTTGATATGTATTTAAGCCAGCGCAGCGTAAGGGGGACGTGGGAACTCGCACCCACAGGTGGGGCAGGAGCAGGGACTGCTGTAGTAAATGTAATGTGTGTCAGTGTCGACCTGCTGCCCAAAAGCCTCTTCCCGTTAGGGTTGATTTGATGTTGCTTCTTGAGCTGCGTCAGAAGGGCAGAGCAGCTGGCAGCAATACCAGGATAAAATGGTTTTATGTTACTGGTCCCCCCAACTCAGAAGTCTCTTCTATTTTAAAAAAACAAACACAAGTAAGAAAAAACAACAGAGTTTTTTCACATGGTTCAGTTTGTCTTTTGAGTTGAACTCAAAACCAGTGAGCAGTTATGTCAACTAAAATGGTATATCCATCATTTCCAACTCCAGTACGTAGATTCTGTCTTGTATTTCAGTTCTCTTTGAAGGGAACACTTTTGTATTGGGCTTATTCATCTATTAGTACTGGGCTTGTGCATCTGTTAGCGGCTACTCAGACTGGTTTAATTTAGCATTGAAATATATTGTAATTCAGTGAAGAAGATACTTCTTTGTGTTTTGTTTTCTTAGATATATTTTAACTTTTGAAGGCAAACTTTAAATTAAATTCAGAAATGCCTTTAATATCTCACCCAGTTTATCATATCTTGCATTTACGATATTTGTGGTGTTAACTAGTTTATCTCAAGACCGAAGGCATTCAGACATTTCTGCAGAGAGTGATGATAATGTGTGGCATAGAAAACCAGATAAATAACACTAATCTAACTTCTTATTTCCAAAGAAACTATTAGAATTCAAGGGCAGATGATGTGTTGCTCAACTAAGATTTGGTGTTTTAAATCCATAGAGCAACTGTTGCTTAAAAATTACAAAATTTCAACTGAAAATGGTTAATGATGTGTGACTTGCAAATGCCAGAAGCAAATTTCTGGCAGTACTGTTCTTGCAAATTCTTGACCTTTGCAATGAGACATAAGCCCTAATACGCTACATCATGAAACATCACAGCATTAGACTTTATAAGTTAAATACCTTGTGTTTTATCACTAGAGGCAAATTTCATTTTTCAGTTTTGAGGTTGATGTTACGCAATTATGAATTTTTAATTTAGAGCATGTTCTGTATACATTTCAGACTGTGAAATCACAGACTTTCTAACAAAATTATGTTGTTTTTCAGAATTTCTACAAGGAGATTGAGAGAGAAGAAATGTACATAAGGTTTGTAAATGTGACCAGTGACAAACTCTGCTTGACTTATTGTAGTGTAATTGGAGAAAATTAAGTTCATATTAAGCAGTCACTTGGGGGCTGGAGGGAAAGAAGTAATGAAAAAGCATACCTTTACTGAACCTTAAGTACTTTCAGAAGCTATCTTCACTGAGAACAGTGCGTATTAGAACATTAGAGTCATGAGATTTTTTTTGTCCCCCTTCTCCAACTCCTGCAGTTATATTATGATGAACACTGAAATAAATACTCAGGAGTGTTGTCACATGAAAAAAAAAGTTAAGTCAAAAGAAAACTGAGCAAAGAAATAATTCTACTTCCTGGCGAGATACAAAATATGTGACTTGAGGTAAAAAGGGCGATTAAATAATATAATGTCTGATATTTATTTTAAATGTAAAGCTTTTAGGAACCTTTCAAAATCTATTTTCACACAAGGTAAAAATGGTAATACGTTGTTGTGCTTTTTGTAAACCTCAGGGTTCCTAGTCCTCTATTTGTACTTTGGCTTAAAATTGGCTAGACTGTTGTGCTAAAATGATGAAGCCTGTGCTTTTACTGCTATTTTAGGTGTCTAAATATTATTCATTAATTCATTCTCAGATGCTTGTTTCCTTTTTGGAAGAATTTTCACTTACGAACTCGCTTCCTGTTGTTTAAATGGGTTTAATTATTGCTTTATTAATTTGCAAAAAGAAAGTAAAATCTACCAAAAGGCAGGATTGGTAACTGCGGACAAACACGTAAAGTTGTGAGTCGTAGGTCTGCCCTATTAAGCATCTCTCTTGCTGTCAAACCCCCACCTAAATTCTGTCCTATTTCTGTTAACAAATTTATAATGTATCATAATGAATATCAAAGTTCTGGCTTTTTCAAAATACAGTTTTAATAGGTGTTTGGTTTGTTTGGTTTTTTTGAAATTGTAATTAAAAAAAAACAACAAACAAATGAAGAGAAGCCCCTTACAGAGGTGTGATGATATTGAAGAATACTTATATATCTGTCTCCACAGCAATATCTCTTGCACAAAATCTGCATTGGATTCATTACACATCAGAAGTCATTTATATGTATTGGAAAAAAAAACATAGTGGAAATGCAAATGGTCCTAAAGGTGTCTGCACACAGAAATACGAGCTTTAAATAATCCCACATATATTTAGTTGTTTGAAGATAGAGTTGAACTGTTGTAATCATCAAAATAAATTATTTAGTAACATTTAAGAACCAACCTTTTTTAAGAACCATTGTTTTTATTACTTGCAGGTATTTGTACAAACTGTGTGACCTGCATAAAGAATGTGATAACTATACGGAAGCTGCCTACACATTACTTCTGCATGCAAAGCTTCTGAAGGTAAACACCAAAATACATTGCAAGATTTGAAAATCATCTTAGCAGTAACCAATAGTAGTCTTATTTGTCAGCCTTGGAACATCTGCACTTTAAACTGATTAACAACTGTGTGCTGCTTCTTATGGCAGTTTTTTCTTTTGCACATGCAGGAAACCAGCCCTCTGCCGTTAGTGTATGTAAGAGCATGCTTTGCTCATCTTGATCTGAAATGAATGGAATCACAGTCAAGTCAGACCACAAGTTATAAATGGCAAAGCTGTAATTTAAATTTCTATTAAATGTCAAAATTATGTAATGCGTGGAAGCATCTAAACATATATTTCAGTAAAGCAGCTCTCCGCAGAATTGTTTTTGCAAAGGCAATACAAGGGAGTGCTGGAGACTGTCTCAGGTCCTCTTGGGTACCTGTAGATTCAGTTTTGATTCTGAAAAATTAGAGAGAGATTCAAATAGTCTTCCTTCCAAGCTCATGCCTTTAAAAGGTACGTGTAATTTTAATGCGGTGTTACAGAGTTCGTAGCACATTTAAAGAGACATAACCATATTGCCACTGTTCAAGGTATGTTTTGGTGCTACCTGCAATATATGTAAATAAAATGTTTTATCTATGCAAGCTGTATGTAAATAAAGCATTTGAGTTTTTAACACTATATAGTGTCAGTCAGAAATGTAATGAAGCTGTATTTCATAAGCATTAATCTCACTGGAAACTCTCTGGATAGATGGTGTTTTCTCTAACGTGCAGCTTATTTCCAGGATCATGTCACAAATGTGGCAGCGTGTGCCAACCTTGTTCCTGGCGTTATCACGTGGAAGGATGCTGCGCTTAACAGCGGACACTTGTGTCAGGCAATCACATGTTTAATGTAGCCTAGTCATCACTAAATTAGTAGGAAGGAGTTTTATGTTTTAATTTAAAAAACCAGTCAATAGAAAAAGTAAAAATCTAAATTTCTAAAGAATCAGTGTTTTCTAAAGCGTTTGCTTCAGTCCCATTCTTCCTCACATCTCACCACCCACAATGAAATCTTCCTCTCTCCAGGGAGACCTGGATCTCTTTCTGCTCCCCTCGAGGGCAGTAGCGCCGCAGTCATATGGGGCAGAGAGTCAGGGACAGAAGAATTGAGAATTGCATTTTCCCCTTGATCTATTTCTCGTGCCAATGGCGAGTGTATTGCAACCTTCTGTATTATTGCAACCTTCTGTATTCTTGCAAGCTTTCAGTATTATTACAGAAGCTATGCTAATGGTACCCCATTTCGTAATGGAAATTTATCTCATTCTAAGCTGTGAATTGTTCTTAGCAATCTTTGATTTAATCTAAGCAATCCCGATTTAATCTAAGCAGTCCCAAGTGAAATGCAAGTGTAAAATACCTATTTTGAGAAGTTGAAAAGTGGAAGGTGTTAAATGAAGTGCTTCTAACGGATGCACTGAGAATTACACGTACCTCAAAGCCAAGTAAACTGCATCCAGGGTATAGTAAGACTAAATATGATGCACAGCATACATGTGCAGTTTAAGTTAAGACACTTTGAAATGTATTTACTGTATTTTAAAATAAATAGAGGGTTATTACACACGAAAACATCAGTAAGATTCATCTGGAGTGCAAAAGCGCTGTAGCAATAGCTTTATTCATTATTAAAAGCAGAGGCAATTGTTGGACCCAGCCTGCTGGATGCAGTCGCTCCTTTGGTAATGAAATTTTCTGTGCTGAGACGTATGTCAGAGAGGTTAAGATGCGAGGGGATGGCTCTGACGCCTTCAGTCACACAGACTGGTGCAGTCGGTTGCCTGTGGGTAGAAGTTCGAGCGAGTAACTCGCTGAGTCTGTGGCTATAAAGATCTCTCTTATTCCCATGAGGGACGTAAAACAGAACTGCCAAATTGTGTAATACTTGCTCATCACACCTTACGTGAATGAACCTTTTAGCCAAGATAAAGCATTCATTCCCTTCCACAGGTGCTGCGTTGTCTGGAAAAATGATGCCATAAAATGTCATTCAAACTTTTACCTGTTATGGCTTGAACTTGTTAGTCAGTATGCTTTATGTGACCTTAAATCAGAGTTTAGCCAATTTTGGTTTTTCTTGCAGAATCTCTTCAGAGACCAGATGAGTATCTTAATATACTCCTTTAATTTACTGGAAATAAATTTCTTATATATAAGAAAATTATATATAATGCAAATCGATAGAAGATGGCAAATGTAAGGGTAGTATTTGTCACAGGTTTTCATCACTAAGCGGATGTTTGTTTATAAATATAATTACATATAGTTTGGGATTATTTTACTAAAAAGGTGTATCGATCTATCTAATACAATATCCTGTTACTACCAGTAGTTAGCAGTGGAGTTCAGTATTGCTTGAGAAGCAGCAATATTGTGGTGTGTGTAACTTTAAGCAATTGAGTTTTTCTGTCAAACCTTGAGGACAGGATTTTCAATGACACTCCTCGTTGGCATATATTTCATCACACTGATTTTAATGGGATCGCATTTAGGTCAAGACTGAGAGCTTTCGAGAATTTCACCTTTAAATTTGCAAGAAAGCTGTCTCTGTGGAGAGAGAACCACCATCGTTTTCTCCAGATCACTGCGAGGTGATGAAGCGCACTTAAGAAAAGAGACTTTAGTTTTATTTTTAACCCATTTAGTCAAAATTAAGGTGTTCAAAGCTAACAGAAGGTAGTGGCTCTTAGTATGCTGAAAAAAATGGCATTGCATTGCAGACTCCATGAAGTTTGTGTTGCTCAGAAACACAGCTTTGTGATACAAAGTTGTCAAAGTTGTCTGCTTTAGCCAAACACAAACATTTTGGCCCAATTAAGAAGTAACTGGGTGAAATTTAATAACATATAGGAGGTAAAACTGGATGATTTAACAGCAATTCTGTGAATAAATCTATGAGTTGCTGATCTTTGGTTGAATTTCTTCTGTTCCAAAAGTTAAACCACTTTATTTCTGTGGGCAGTCCTCCTTCTGTAGTAACTTTGATTTTCAGAGAAGAAAGTGAACAGTTCTTTAATTAATTTGGTTTTTGAAGTTGGCTTCTTAAGGCAAGAAGTCCTATTGGAGCACCTGTCTCTGTCTCCTTTTCAATCTATGAGAAGTTTCATTGGGTTTAGTGGCGGTTCGTGATTGGATTTGATGGAGATTCGTGAGTCTCTAAGCTATTAATTTCCTGCTAGCCTCATGAAAATGGATAGCTGTGGAAGGGTAGGATATAGTAGTAGTATCCTGTTGAGGGAAAAGGCTCCAGTATTGTCTCATTCCCAGGTAGATCGTAGGGAATATCAGTGGGAGGAGAGAAGGGAGGTGAAGAAGAGGTGATATGAGTTCTGGAGTCCAGAGGCTTCAGTTGCGTCTGTCCCTTAATGGACACCAGAATATGCAAGTGCAAGGGAGAAAGCTGTAGGGAATTGCTTGGTCCTCTCAGGTCTAGGGGGAAATCCATTTAATATCTCTGCCTTGCTCCTCATCTGTTAGGCATTTGCTGGAAGAGCAAGAGCTATTAATTGCAGACAGGCTGTGTACAGTTAGTTGCGCTTTTCCGAGCCTCCAAACGTTCTCTATAAATTTTAGCCATTTAATTTCTGTGCCTACAGTCCTTTCCATTTGTATTGATGTATCTTGGCTTTGGGGCTTCTCCCAACATAAATCTGCTAGTGTTCACTATGCATCCAGCAGGTTGTACCCATCAGCAGGTCAAGGTCAGTCTCATCAAACCCACTGAGGAGAGGAAGCCACCTCAAGAAACTTCCTTCCAGCTGATATATGTAATTAGCCTCCAGTTACAGCATTCAAAGAAATGGTCCTCGTGCCCAAGGAATCAAAGTACACAACTGCAAAAAAAAATTTGTGTTAGTGCATTAGCTGTGGTACCGCTTCTTTAAATAAAAGATGTGTATTTTATTTAGCCTAATTTTACTGACATATTTCATAACTTTTGATTTGCTTTCACTTTTCCCCTCTTTCTTGTATGATTTAGTGGTCAGAAGAAGCATGTGCAGCACATCTTACCCAGCGGGATGGATACCAGGCTGCTACTCAAGGACAGTTAAAAGATCAGCTATATCAAGAAATTATCCATTACTTTGACAAGGGCAAGGTAAAAAGGGAAGAAAAAAGTCCAAATATGTTTCATTGCCTTTCTTTCTAACTTATAAGTTGAATAGTAAACATAGTTTGCATCAGATGACCTTCAGGGAGCTTTAAACTCGCTGCAAGTTATTTGGAGTGCTTTATGTAAACAGTCCACCAGCTAGCACTTAAAGATAATAATACTTTAAAAAAAAAGTAAAAAAAAAATCAATGGTACATTTATAACTGCTGTGTTAAGGGTAAATATATGTGCATATGATGCCATGGAGAAAATGGAAAAGTGATGCATGTAATTTGGGGGACTGACTTTTTCTGGCAATTGCAATAGCTAATGCAATTCAGCTACCCATGTTTTTTCTCGTGTACACAAAATAATTCCCTCAGAGAATGGACGTCTGTGGTTCATATTGTAAGAAGACAGAAGTATTCTCAGATGAGAATTTTTCATTACAGTTGCATCTTTTATTGCAAGATGAATTTGCATTTGGCGTTGCATGGTGGGAAGGGGAGAGTCTGGTGTTACCTGTCCACAGAGATGGAGGGAGACAGGAAGATGTAGGGATGTATCAGTGTTTGGACATTTCATGCACAAAATGTTTAAATATAGAAGTAGATTTCTCTTTGTCAGAATATTTCAGAAACTTAAACTTGGACTTTTAAAAGCAATCTTTGTTGCATAAATGTAGTGCAAACAGAAATGTCATTTTCTGGTAGAACTAGAATATTATCCAACCACCTCATGTTTTCCAAATAAGTTTTTAGCAGAATCAGATTAGTATTTTGATAGAAACTTTGCTTGAAAGGTCAAATTTTATACCTTATCTTAATGCAATATTTAGAAGCTGTTAATAAATGATGCTAAAAAGATTGTCATGCCAGGCTATGCAAACAGGCTGCGTGCGGCTGGGGCTTGTGTAGGTGCCTTAGCGCTTATGCAGTGGATAGCATTGCTTTCCACAGCACGCTTCTGCTGCCCAAAAAGCTTTTACTAACCCTCTGACAGTGGGTAAGGAGAACCTCGTTAGAATTAGGGTCATAGCTGATTTAAAAGTATATTTTAATATTACATTCCTCTCTGGAAAGGAAAAGCCAGAAGTCGCATGTTTTTATTTTGGTTTTTTACGTCTTTATGGCTTCACAGTTAGTCTTTTATGGTGCTAGAATACAGGCGGTGGGAATTGTTCTTCTGAGCACCAGCCCAATGCATTTTAGCTATAAATTAAAAGCTGCAGCGTCTTTTACATCTGTATTGAAAACAGCCTGTCTTAAAGTTGTACCCACCCGTTTCTGCTGATAGCGCTAATGAGCTGTTTATATAAACAGCAGGCAAAATACCTGCTGCTTACTTTTCAGCCTGCGCCACATTACGCAGCACGGCATCCACGCTTGAGAGACCGTTGTTAGACTGAATAACCATTCTTAATTTTTTCACATTTTACAACTAGAAGTGAAAGAAGGCTCTGCCTGCTTTCAAACAAATAGCACTGAAAATGCTGAAAAATCCCTTTCCCTCATAGTTAGATTAAACAACTGAATTTTCACTACTCTAAAAATTTTTGGTGAACAATGATATCAAAGGGGCCACTGTGATTACTTATTCCTATTCCTTTGCATAACTCAAATCATAGGACTCCTGTGTGATTTTTTCGTGTGTGTGAGGAGATGATTCACTTTCAAAGTACTCTTTCCTAGTTACAGATATTTCTTCTCTCATTTTCTGGTCACTCCAGTTGGCAATAAATTTTGCATTGTTCAATGAAAAGGAAAAAAAAAATCAATATACACTGAAAATATGAGTGTCTTATATGAATTTTCAAATGTCAGGAAGCTCAAAGTTGAGGTTTCCACAGTAGAGTTAAGTTAATCCTCTCATTTGGGATGTTCTGACATTAGGTTAAATCAACTGCTTACATTTACCTATGCAGTTTGCAAATGTAGTCCAGCAGCTACTTTATGCCATTCCATGATCAGTAACACATCTGAAATAGTATTTGGTGTGTGTTTTTGGAAGACTGTATGAATACACTAACCAATTTGTCTTTTTTTTACCATAATTGCCCAGCTGTGTCTCTACCTGGCAATTCATTCAGGGTTGATCCCACTACTTTGCTTTCTCTTCCCTAAAGTTAAGAAGAGATGTCAAAAGAAGGTAGGGCAGCTGTAGAGCTACCTCCAGGCTTTTACAGAAGCTCAGGAGTTTTATTTTAAAGTTGTGAGACTGTGCCTCTTCCACCCCAACCTGCCTGATGGGAAGCGGTGGACTTAAGCAGGGACGTAGACATTATGTAGAAGAAATGGAGGAAAGGGATTTCCTAAAAGGTGACACTTGGTTTTAAAACATTAGCTTTTTTTTTTTTTAAAGGGTGGTGTAGTTCAGCCTCTCAAAAATCATGATCCCTTTCTCTTAGCAGAGTAATTTCCCAAGAGGAACGCACAGTGCACTTTTCAAGTGAAGACCAACCATGACACTTATTCCCTAAATATTAGCATTCATGGTGAGATGAATTTAGAGGAAGGTATAATCCTCCGTACACAGACTGGAATGGAGTGGACCTCTCACTTCTAGACCAGAAGTGCCTGAGAAATTTGTAATTTAATAATACAGAGTGTGGGCTTGCACTGAAAAGCCGGAGTGTGGGTGTCTCATTTTGGCTGAGAACAAAATACTAGCCTTCACCATGAATATCCCTGTTATCTGTAGTTTGAGGTCCATTTAAGATTCTTCATTCTGATTTCTATTTTTTAATATATTGTTCTTAGGAAGCTTGCTTTTTTACTTATATTTGACTTTTGATCCTTAAACCAATCTTCTGTAAAGCTGAAGTACACCTTTCACCTTTAGTAAATTAGTGTTTTCAGCATTTCATAACAACTTCTGCATTTTGCTATTCTTCCACTTTATGGATTTGATTCCTTATTAGTAATACTTTTCTTCTAAGCGCCTTGTTTCCAAAATGAAATGTTGTTACTTCCAAATTTCCCTAGTATATGCATAGGTTTCTCTCCTAGATTATTATTCTTCACTGCATTGCACTTTCCAGTCTCATCTCCATCTCTCTTGGCTTTTGCCCTTAAAAGCCTTATCCTCACACTTCCCAGTCTAACCTATCCTTTGAACTGTTCTGAAGCGTTTGCTCTTTCTGTGTTTTGCTGAAGCTTTGTAATTTTCAACAAAGCCCTTAATCCAGGGACTTTACTGAATATTGGTAGGTTAGAGTATCTCAGGACGAGAAGGAAAAATAGTGGCGGGATTAAAGTGACGAGGGAAGGGGGTAAAATTTTGCCCATGTGGAGCAGTTAAGGTTAGTCAATGCTAATCATAGAATCATAGAATCATACAGGTTGGAAAAGACCTCTAAGATCATAGTGTCCAACCATCAACCCAACACCACCATGCCCACTACACCATGTCCCTAAGGGCCTCATCTACACGTCTTTTAAATACCTCCAGGGATGGTGACTCCACCACTTCCTTGGGCAGCCTGTTCCAAGGCCTGACCACTCTTTCAGTAAAGAAATTTCTCCTAATGTTCAATCTAAACCTCCCTTGGTGCAACTTGAGGCCATTTCCTCTTGTCCTATCGCTTGTTACTTGGGAGAAGAGACCAACCCCCACCTCGCTACAACCTCCTTTCAGGGAGTTGTAGAGCGCGATGAGGTCTCCCCTCAGCCTCCTC
Organism: Calonectris borealis; assembly: GCF_964195595.1. Taxonomy (NCBI): domain Eukaryota; kingdom Metazoa; phylum Chordata; class Aves; order Procellariiformes; family Procellariidae; genus Calonectris; species Calonectris borealis. Next base: position 41,618,995 of record NC_134318.1, read on the forward strand.
TTCTCCAGGCTAAACAACCCCAGTTCCCTCAGCCGCTCCCCATCAGACTTGTGCTCCAGGCCCTTCACCAGCTTCGTTGCCCTCCTCTGGACATGCTCCAGCACCTCCATGCCCTTCTTGTGGTGAGGGGCCCAGAACTGAACACAGGATTCGAGGTGCGGCCTCACCAGTGCCCAGTACAGGGGCACGGTCACCTCCCTGCTCCTGCTGGCCACACTGAACTACTGTCACAATGAACTACTGAAGCCAAGAAATACTCGGTGTTGTTGACAAAGATAAGATATTATTTTTAAACAGACTTGTGTGGTTCTGGAGCCATAGCGGAAGCAGCAGCATTCTTATTCCTGCACGGTAAAATATACAAACAGCAACATGTTTCACGTTTGCCAGCGGATGCTGCAGTCTATAAATCAGTACATGTTTTCCACTGCTCCTTCATAAATTGAAAGCATTGGTCCCGGGGTGAAAAAAGTAAATAAATGCACACTCATTTATTTCTGCTCCTCCTTCCTTCCCCCTCTCCTCCCCCCACCCCAAAAAAAAGCTTTTACTGGAACCACAAAGCACAAAATATTTGAAACTACACAGTAAATGCCATGCTTTGGCTCAAAATGTCTTTTTTGCAGCTCATGGGATGGCATCAAATGGCTTTTTCTTCTATCTAACAAGATAGTGGTGAAATTCACCTGTCTGCCAAAAACCAGTGCGGGGCTCATGTCCAGCTCATATCTCACGTCAGATCGTAAGCTCGTCCTGAGAGCTGTGAAGGACAGGGGCAGTCTTCAGAGAGGAAAGACATGGTGTTTGACCACGTTCCAAATGAATATAGCAAGTTGTTTTAAAGGGTTTCCAACCATGGCTATATCTTGCACGTCTTGAATGCAATACTAGCAATAGAGAAATACTGTGTTTTAACATTTTATTTAAAATATTAAGCTTACATGATGGTTAATTAACACTATCTGAAATTTAAACAGCTTGGAATGTCCCGTATACATCAGAATATTGCACGATAATATTCTTATCCTAGACTATTTCATTTTTCCTGACCCTTAACTCAGCAGGAGCTAAGAAATATCCTAAGATCCTCCTTTGCTGCTATTAAAGAACCTCAAAAACTAAACTGGATGCTGCAGTTCTTTCTGGGCAACAAGGAATCCAGCTTCAAAAATAAATTAAATTGCTAGGTTTTCCCTAAAAAGATCTCCTGCATCCTCAAAGTCTTTCCCATAATAATTTGCAGCTCGTGTCTACACAACTAAATTTAGGCTATACACATTTTTCTTACACCTTCAGTATAAAAGAAGCATTTTCCTTCCACTATCGCCAACCTCTCTCTCTGGTACACTCTCCAGATAAATTGTTTCTCGCATTAATGAGTTGTACATCGTACAAATCCTGTGTAGTAGCTCCCTGTTCGGCTCATTCCTCCAGAAGACCTGCCATGTCCTGGGCAAACCTGGGAAACCTTCCAAGGCAAGAAATCTGCGAGGCAGCAGTTGGGAGTTATTGACCTTCAAGAATATAGATTCCATTTATCAGGATCCTTTGCCACAGCCATGCTGTCCTCACCTGAATAAATTTGCTCTGTAGCAAACAGAGGAATTTTTCAGAGGGTTGTGCAGGGGATTTTAAACACACAGGTCCTGCTTCTGTTACGATGTTGGAAAAATTACCAGCTTTGGTTTTGTTTTTGGGGACGTTGCAGGTGGTGTGGTCCAGCTGCACAAACGGCCGAGGGAAAAGCCGGGTGGTTAATGGACCTGTGGACCTCTGGAGTTCAGGGCACTTGACATTTTACAAACTGAGCCTTAGAATACAAGTTCTTGGTGTTCCTTCAGAGGATTGAACTGGACAGTTGGATTTCAAAATAGAGATGCTGGAGCGGAGTGGGGTTTTTAAGAGGTAGTAGCAACAAAAAGTAGGTGCTTTTCTCAAAGACGGGTCCCTTGGCTGGAGAGGGGCCAGGTTAGAGGCTGGCAAAAATTGAAAGAATCTTTTCCCATGGTGAAGCACTTGTATCATGTATTTGCAGTATGATAGAAAAAGAGTAGTTTTATATCTTACCTATACCTGAAAGTGTTCCATTAAAAATAATGTGACAAAATATGAGCAGTATAACTTGTAAACTAACCTTTAAAGAATTTTTAAAGTAATTCGAGTAATTTAAGCCAGAAACAAATGTTGTTCATATCTGATTTTTTTTCCTGTTCATCTCCACTTACAGATAGGGGAATGGATATTAGAATGGAGGAATGCTAGGATTGTGCAATTACTGCATGTATATTGGAGATGAACTAAATCTATATCATAATTAATTTGAGGATTCATTTTTCAGGCTCTGAAACATTTATAAAATTCATTATTAATATTTATATTCAGTATCATCTAAAGGGTTTGATCAGGCTGAGGGAGGCGCAACGGCAACGCAGCCTCCGCTCCGGAGTGTTTACAGTCTCGACTGACAAGAATGGCAAGGGGGGAAAAAATAATCACAAAAAAGATTTAATTCCACCAAAGTCATCGTTTGTGCTACGTACAGGCATTTACATGTACGCAGTGCCTTCGATGGTGCAGGTCTGGTTTTGATGGGCTCCTGGGCGTTGCCGCAGTAGAGATGACAGTGACAGTCGGGGATGCTGTGGTGGGACCCACGGGCTGCGAAGCCGTGGTGGCATGATGGTGCTCACCCTGAGCAATGCCAATACGGCGTTTCAGCCCCCTCCGCTCCTCTCCTCCCCTCCTCCCTCCCGCTGCTAATCCAGAATCCCCTCTTGACGGCCAGGTGTAATTAGTTTGCATTAAATAGCATACAGCCTTGGTACTGAGCCAGTGCTTTTAGTTGCCAGGCGTGCTTTGGAAACGTGTCGCGATATCTGTGCGAAGAACTGGATGAGTTTGTTTACAGTGTTGATGCAAATGCAAAATTATTCAGGCATCCATTTATTTCCAATCTTGTTCAGCTCCAAAGCTGTTTCCCTGAGATGATCTATAAATATTTTCACAACAGAAAAGAGAGTAGAAGTGCTTCGGTTTTGGAGAGGGACTAGTTAAATCCGCAGCAAAATTATGGTAACGCTATTTTCTTTGAAATGAAAGTGTGCAGAAGAAGTTATGGATGACTGAAGTTAAAAAGAAAGTGGCAGTCAAAATGAGGAAAGGTTAAGTGATTTTGAAAGGTTTCACTTGCTGACTTACCAAACAACTGAATATTAGTTTAGTTTCTATAAATTGGTAGTATATTGCTTTTCTGAGTCAAAATTTACTTAGCCTAGTATGTGAAAATGTACTCCATTTTCTGCAAATATGCCTCTGCTATTAAATTCATGTTAGTTTTTGTTTAGAAATAAAAACGTGCTTAGTATCATCATTCTAGATTAGATACATAATGCAGATAAAAACAGTCAGATCCTTCCATTTGCAAAAATTGCGTTGCAGAGTGTAGAAACTGCCTTGTGATTTCCTGCAGACGTGATCCCTCATTACAGTGATTGTAATTAGTCATTCTGATACATTTTTCATCTTCAAGGCACTTTACAAACATGAGGTAACCTCATGCTCATTCCAGTCCTCTTCCCTAGATAAATAATATTATGAACCTTGTTATAGAAATGAGAAAAATCAAGAGAAGAGGTCGAACATCACGTGGAGCCGTAAGGAGAAGCTAATGTGGGTTCCAGGCTCTACCCCTCGTGAGCATCCCTCGCCTTTCTGTCTTAAATTAGGTCACTGCTCAGTCTCTGTTTGCCCAAGCATCTGCCCATTTGTTTTCTTTAGGACTCAAAAGCTCCTTTTCCCTCGCTCAGCCATACCAGCGGCGTTTCTGGCCCGTATTTTCTCTTTACTTCACGAGCATAAATCTCTGTCCTTTCTCCCTGCGACCTCCTGTTTCTATTTTTCCTTTTGCAGCTCCTCATCTCTTCCGCCAGCAGCAGCTCCCTGCCTCTTCAGGCTGCTTCTTTCCATCCCTTCCCTCTCAATCTTTCGGTCCATCCTTTGCGGGACAGGTGCCCTCCGCTTGAAAATTGGCTCCTCGTTTCCAGGGAGGAGCAGGAACGGAGAGCAAACTGGTGGGACCCGAGCCACGTCTTGCTTTTGTGGCATTGGCATGTTCCACGTGGGGGAAGGCTTACTGAGTATTCAGCCTGGCCGGGCTCCAAATTGCCAATTCCCAGGGAAAAGAAGATATTCTAGGTCCCAGTCTGGTGTTTGTGCCACTAAATCACAGGTTGCCGTGCCCTGCCTGACTCCTCAGCCAGTGCTGGCAGCAGTCTCGGTCATACCGACAGTCGTATGAACCCTTAATGTTTTACTCTTATTTTTAAATCAGCGTCTAGAACTAGGGGTTTTCCTAAAAGTCTTTATTTTTTTCCAAGTTTTCCAGAAATATTAATAAATGGGATTCCAACTTGCAGATCAAAAGACAAATAAAATTCACCCAACACTGAATTTAGGCTTTGAGTGGTGGGATTTCATTTGTGTGTTTTAGGGGGCTTTTGATTTTCAGGGGGGTCTTGTGGGGGTAAAATACTTCTTATTTATGCACAGCGCGTTAAAGTGGATGGGACCGGGGGGTCTGTGCGGGATGGACGCAGGAATCGGTTGTGTGCCTGAAGATTTCCCCAGCAGCGCCGTTCCCCTTCTCTCTCCCCAGCATCCAGCCTCCACCACCTTTGGAAGTTGTGGTGCTTCGTCGCAAACTCTTCGTTCCCAAAGGCGGATGTCTTCGGGGAGCGACGGGGAAACGCCTGTTCAGCCCTTTTCCTCAGCCCTCCTTCGTCCGGCTGCTCTTTGCAGCTGCAGCCATCTCGCTATTTCACCGGGGCAAGGAACATGTGGCCTGGTGCTGAGAGGAGAATTAGGTGGTGTGGGCAGGGAATTTAAATTTAAGATGAAGGGTAATACGAACCAAATGGATTTATAACTCATTCCAAATCTCATTTTTTTAATAAAGTGAGGTCAGCAGTGCCAGCCAAATTTCAGCAGCAGAGGCAGATCATCAAGTTTGATCTTAGATAGCCTGGTGTGCTAATTTAAGCCTCTTTTTAGGTTTGAGTGGTTCTTTATATTTAGAGTAGGAAAAAAAAAAGAAAAATACACACTTAAAGACATTCTTGCTGCTCCTCATTAAGATTGTTGGCTTCTGAAGAGCTGAAGGATATTGTTAAATTTCTTTGGGTCAGTTGAGACGGTGCTGAATTTCATGCTTGAAGAACAAGAGAGGAAAAAGAACCAATGGAAATATAATGAATATTTGTTCAGAGCAGTATCTGCAAATTGCCTGTCCTGTCTAATATAGATTATAGATATTAGAGGGAGAGAGAGGTGATTATGAAGTATAATCAATCAATAGCATTTATCCAAAGTCCTAGGTTCTGGTTTCTTTGTGGGCAGGCCATGTTTACGCATTATTGGGTATCTAGTTGTGTAAGCAGGAATCATTTTATTTCTGAAGCAATTTGATCATTTTACTTCATTTGCATCAAATAGAGACATGTGGGTAATGCTGCCACAGCTATTTGGCACATCCCATGCAGTGTTTTCAGGTGTGTGACAGAATGCATTTTGTTGTGTTTTATTAAGATTTATTTTATTCCAATGTTGTTTAATCAAGGTATGTAATTCAGGTTTTTTTGTTGTTGTTTTGTGATTTTTTTTTTCCAACAGATGTGGGAAGAGGCCATTGCCTTGGGTAAAGAACTTGCAGAACAGTATGAAAATGAAATGTTTGATTATGAACAACTCAGTGAACTGCTGGTAGGTTTTTTTAATGACATAGACACTAACACAATTTTTTTCAGAGTTTAATTTCTAAGCTTTTAAAATTATATTGAAAATCTCTCTTATGGCATTAAAATGCAGAAATAGATGTCCGCTTTGGCTTTGTTGGACAAATGTTGATAATGTCTACCACTGAAAAAGATTGAATTTTATTTTATTTTATCTGAAAGAAAAATATTTTGGTAATGTTAAGCCGATTTATTTGGGGTATAAAAGGAAATTTGGAATTTAAATATAAATGGGAACATGAAAAAATCCCCATTCTCTCTCAAGTGTCTTTCCACGTTTCTTTTTTTAGGTATGAATAATCCCCAAGCATTCATGTCTAGAGTCAGTTATTTTTGCCCTGACGTTACCCATTCATTATGCCTGCACCGTGTTTTTTTCTCCTGCTCTTCTCCAAAGAGATAAATGGCAGCTGTCACTGTCCCTCCTAACTTCTCAACCATTTTCACAGGAGTTGGGACATGATTCCGGTTTGGTTCTGAAAAATCTTGGCTTTCAGGTTTTTGATATATTTTACCTTTGCACTCACCAGAGTAGATCGTCCTTAATTTCTTTAAGTTGTTCATCTGCTTTATCCCAGTCTATCAGAGCTGGGCATTAATATGGTGTCATTGCACCCTCTTTCTCCGCTGACACCGACACTCAGTTTGAGGATGGCTAGGAGCCATCTCCCCAGAAGCATCTCCATCCCCATCTCCCCAGAATCTCCTTTCTTGGGGAGGAAGGAATAAAGGTAAATACCGCTCCTCTCAGTTTTACAGTTTCTTCGCTCCTTTCCATGTTCTTCTTTGTTTTGTCCATGGTCTGTCCTCTAGCTCTCTAGAGCTGAATTTATATCCCTTTTTGATGGTCCTTCTTTTGTGGCATTTCAACTCTTTTAGTGACAGACTGATTAAACTGATTTGCCTAGCAAACCTGGAGCCTGGTTTCACGTTGCTTCGTGCAGGAGGTCAGGGATGCATACACAGAGCATTTCTCAGGTGCTGTGGTATGCCAGAAGAGTCTTCCTTGGCCTCCTGCCTGTGCCACTGTCAGCAGGGCTGCGTTCAATAGAGAATATTCTTCATTTCAATATAAAAGGAATCTGGTAGAGATTGTTCCTTAGCTAGAAGTGATTCCCATGTGTCAGATATGATTATTCACCAGTGGGTAGCTACTCTCCGAGTCCCTCATTTTTAATTTTCCATCTCCTTTATGCTTGCACATGGGAACATGAACAGCTTTTGTCATGGAGGCAACCACTCTTTATTTATCATTCTGTATCCATTTTTGGAGCAGAAGTCTGAATTTGCACTTTGTACATTGAAGGTGATGGCCAATAATACTGAGTTATGTATTTTTCCCCCTTTCTCTTGCACAGTAAATATGTAATTGTTTACATTAAGTGACATAATTCCAGGAGAGGCAGTGCTATAAACCAGGTATGGTGCATCTGCACTTGGAAATGGAGTTTCTGCCTCTTCTAATAGGGGAAACCCAAAACTTTCAATTCTCAGGTCAAACAACTGAGTTTACCTGCTCTTTGTGAGACAGGAGAAACAGAGAGAGATGTCACAAAAATTAGTACCAGCGTGCATTGGGCATTCATCCCTTATAAGGCAAAGATCAAAATTCACACTCCGGTATGAGTCAGGTCTCGCATACCCCATCGGCTTTTCTTATTGCTGCTGCTGGATAGCATTAGCATGCTAGCTCTTCCCCCCACCCCCCCATTATAAAATTTAAAAGTTTTTTGTTTCTTTCTGTACTCCCTATTGTCTCTTTTGTTCAAGCAATATTAAATATTAGACACTAAGACAATTCACAAATGACAAAATAGTTTTGCTACAGGTGAACTGAGAAATACATGGCAGATCTGGGTCTTTGTAGTCTTCTTGCCATTTAGTGTTGTCTGTCATATGGGAGCAGTAATAAACCTCCCCCCAAATCAGAATTCATTCTCTTACAAAAAGTAATAGACTAAAAATAAGTTAATGAACAGATCGTCTGAAGCTGCACATTTGTTATTATTTCATCATTTGAGATAAAGAAGGATTCCGCTTCAGAAACAGATGGCATCTGACATGCGTGTATTTATTCCGAAAGTTATATTTTTCTGCAATTCTCAACTGTGTGCTTTCCGTATGCAAATAAATAGTTGTAAATATGGAAAAGAAGCAGTAGAAAAATGTAACGAAATGTAACGGCCGAAAACTGAGAAGTCAGCACCATCGAGATGAGCTGGCTTTAGCAGTACGTGCTTCATCGTTCCAGTTTCGGCATTGGCAGTGTCGCAACCGGGAATTCAGGCTGCCTTGCAAATTCTTGACCTTCATCAGAATCTCCATATTGGATATGGAGTAGTGAGGCTCACCAAAATGAGCATAAAAACAATGGCTAGAGTCTAGTATTTCAAAATACTAGCATATATCTGATGGGTGAAGGAAAAGGGGTGAATAAGGAATGTACATCTTTAAGTTAGAGATATACGTAAAAGAGATCTAGATCTTAAGTATAGGGAATCTCCTTAAAGTTTAGGTCATTAAAGTTCCTCCTATTTGTTTTGCAGAGAAAGCAAGCCCAGTTCTATGAAAACATTGTGAAAGTGATAAGACCAAAACCAGACTACTTTGCTGTTGGGTACTATGGCCAGGGATTTCCAACATTCATAAGGGTAAGTGTCCACCTTTTCCCACAGACGATAGCAAGGTTTCTTGCTTTGGAAATTTCCCTCAGTTGTGGAGAAAGTACATTATTATTTGTCAGTGTTATTTACAGTCCACCTAACATCGATGGTTGGTTTTTAGGTATATAAAACAAAATGTTCCAGTTTCCCATATGGAATAGTTGAATTTTAGTAGAGAAGCTTTTTCTTCAAACATATCCAATACTTTATACTTCTTCAGGGTATCACTAAAAATGAAGATATACCACCCAATTCATAAATCAGGGTAATAACCAGCAGCATCTGAAATGGTGACATTTTTGCCTGATGGGGGGGGGTGTGTGTATATATATATATATATATATATGAGTATGGTAGAGAAGCCTTTTGTATGTGACCGAGTTTTCATGTGAGTGTCCTTTCAGCATAGTCACTAAAATGAAGTTGAATATCAGAGATGTGTGCGATACCTTTAAAAGCAATCTTTTATCATTGATTTTCATGAGTCGTTTGTCAATTTAAAACATACGTCACTTGGTTGATGCTGGTAACGTAAGTCCAGTAACATTTTAGATTTTTTCCACTGATACCAGGATTGTTATGGAGTTGAATTAGTGGCTAAAGATTTCACACATCTGAATTGCGTCTGTATCATAATTCTCTGGACTCTGGCACTTGCCAGTCGGTGACGTGGAAATAACGCGTTAGCTATTTAGCTGCTGCACTGCTTGTATCTATCTAAAGAGCTGAGGATTTTCGATTTGGAAAGAGACTCTCTCCAGCCCCCTGTGGAGGAGTTACAGTAGATTAAGGCAGTTCAAGAGACAAAAGAATAAGATTATTCTTATTATTCTCAGATTATTCTCTGAGTCCAGGAGACTCGGAGAGATTTAGTCTCAGGCCGGGGGCTGGTAGCAGGTTTCCTCCTGGAAATACGCATTTAGGAGATGAATTCCTGGTTGTAACTGAGTAATTCCATGTTAGCTCTCTCAGATTATGCCATAATAAATACCGGGAGCAAGCCCAAACCTGTGCTGAAGCCCAGCTCACTGGATAAATCCGGTGAATGCTGATTAAGCTGGACTTGTCAGGTTAATTGTGGTCGACTGCTCTTTCATGGTGTATTAAAATGAAGTAGAGAAAGGCTTGAAAAAATCCCAAGAAATAAAACTTCTACTTAATCAGGTGTTCATTTGGAAAAAGCCTCCTTTTCCACTAACTAACTAAAGCCCATGTGAAGAAACTGAAATTCTTGAATCATCCCAAGAAGCAGCAAATGCATGTGGCTTTCCATACCCCCTGGGATGCGGTACTGCAGGCGTTCTTGTACCACTTATCCCTCCTGAGTAGTGCAACAAATTATCACTTCTTCGCAGCTGAAAGGAATAAAGCTGCCCCCAGGCAGTGCCTGCCAGGCTAAGAGTGAATTTTGCAGCATCCGTTGCGTGCAGACCGTCAAACAAAAATTGGGAGATGAGCTCTCGTCTGTTAACCCACTGCTTGGTCTCCAAATTATGGCTGGTCAACTCATGCCAAAGAGACTCTGAGCGTGCAGGAAGGTGGCAGGGTCATCGGTACCCAGAGCTGCCCCGAAGCTTACGAAATGCAATTCTGCAAACTGGCAAAGCCATATGTTAGTAACAGATGCAAAGGCATGATGGTGTGCAAGCTACCGTGTGTATCAAAAGACCAACTCTAAAGAGATGTGATGCGGAAAAACTAGGAATTATTGTGGTGTTTGAAATACGTGTAGAGTAATGTACGTGCAACAGCTTTTATCAAGCATCAAACAGCAAAAAATGTCTGTGGTAAGTAAAAAAGCTTTAATAAGATTTTTTGTAAAATGTTTATTAATAATTTCTTAAGTTTTACCAGGCAAAAGATATTTAACATCCAGTGAGAAGGAGTCACTGTTAATATTGACCAACCCATTTCTCTAGAAAATGATTGAATTAATATTGTATGATATTCCTATAGGGAAGACTTGCATTATCAGGAATCTTCAAATCGATGAATGTACAGTAAAGTCACTGATAACTTTGCAAAAGGGATTGTGGCTATGGGTCATTGTGAAATTTTATCACACGTACAGCCACTCTCAACAGAGTGCACGTTATCCTCCAGAAACATCGGGAATATCCAGTGATCCAGAGCTGCTAACCAGAGAGGGGTTGCGCTGGGATCACAACAGGCACGACGAGCCGTCGTGACCGAGTGCATGGAATGGCCGTGGGGCGGTTTGTCTCAGCCTCTAACTCAACCATCTATTTGCATACGAAAAATGCAGAGAACACAACATAACTTTCCCGTTGAAGCGCTCTGTTACACTGTATAGTCCAAGGGCTACCGTGCAGAATAGTCTTAATCTGCTGTATTCATACTGAGCTGCTTTTTCACTTCACAACTGAATGATTTTTTTGTAAGTGCAGGAAAACACTTACCATACTTTACAAAAGCCTCATGGATTGGTCAGTTTGTAATAAATGAGCAATAAAAACTCTGGAAATTTGGCTATTAAGGGCCTGAAAAGCTGATTGAAAAAATCCTTAATACAAGTTTTTTCTCCTATTGTAATTTTTCCTGTGAGTTTCAGGTATATATACATGAATTACAGCTATACGTACACTTCTTAGGCATCTGCCCTTTTTTCTTTTTTTTTCCCCCAAATAGAGAGTATTCTTTCATCTACTGTGCATTTCAAAAGGCACCATTGCAGAACTAAACCCAACTGGGCAAATGTAAATTATTCCAGTTTTCTACCCCTAGTCGTAGCACCAAGTGTTCATTTTGAGACGAGTAATGAGGTTAAGCATATTTAGATGCAAGTGTTAAGTTCATATCAAAACTTACTTTAATACGTTTGATCAGTTAAAAATATGCAAGTCGTCTTTTACATTTTTCTTCAGAATTTAATGTGCTTGTTCGGTACATAAATGGACTGTATAAAATATATCTCAATTTTCTTGATTGTTAAAAGCAGAAACCAATACTTCGAAATATAATATACTTAATTTAAAAGTTATGCTGTGTGCAGACAACTGTACAATGGCAAAAATCTAACAGACTAATGTGAAGTCTGGGGTGCATCAGTCTTTCTAAAAAAGTACCTTTGGACCTTCCTCCTAAAATTGGCATCGTTTTCTGTTTATGCTTTTCTCTGCTACTCTTGCTTGCTCACCTCATTGCCTTTTAAGAAATGGTTGTGTATAAAAAGCCTAGCTCTGTTTATTTACATCCATTCCACCATTAGCTATGGCAGACGGATGAGAGGAATTACAGAGGGAGATCTTGGATTTGGTAGAGGACATAATTTGTCTTAATACATCTTCAGTGGGCACCTATTTTATAGATCCTTGATATCATGTATTTAAAGCCCGTTGAATTTAGCGTGGTTTATACATATGCCTAAAGGTAAGCGCGTGCTTGATGATCTCAGTACTGAATTGGAGGTAGGGAAATCCATTTGTGCTTTATTGAATTGGCATAAAATATTTGTAAGCTATTGATTATATCACAGTGCGAGGAATGCAAAATATCTCACTTAGCACCATTGGAGTCAACGCTTCTGAGGTCCCAGTTCATTACTGAGGATACTGGTATTAGGATTTCACCTCTCAATTTGTTTCCAGAACAAAGTCTTCATTTACCGGGGAAAGGAGTACGAACGCCGCGAAGACTTCGAAGCAAGGTTATTGACTCAGTTTCCAAACGCAGAAAAAATGAAAACGACGTCTCCACCGGGCGATGACATTAAAAACTCCTCCGGCCAGTGTATCCTTAGGTTGTGCAGCGGCTCCTGCAGCCGCACAGGTCGAGGATTTATGGCCAACACGAGCAGGAGACTGTTGCACTTCTGCCTTTGTGGGTGTAATACTTTAATTTTGTTGTTCTGTTCTTTCTTCGCGTTCCCATTGAGCTGCCTGTTCTACGTGATTGAAATTCGCTTTTCAGTTCTTAACCCCTGAATTCAGATATTCAGTGCTTTACTGTAAAGCCAAAACTGGATTTACCGTCTAAATTTCACAGGCCAGTGTCAGAACAAATCGTGAGGTGAGTTTGGGTTGGTTTTGCAATTTTATCAGTCTCCTTTATAACACTTAAACTAGTTCTTGTTGTTGTATAACAAATCTGTACACAGCCAAGGAGGGTAATAATTGTGAGGACATTTCATGGGTATTCTTAATATTAGCAGAGATTCCATCCAATCCACTGGAAAACAGTGATCCCATAAGCATTTTATATTTATGCATAAACTTTTGTTCTAGTACTACAGTTCAGCAGCACTTCCTAAACAGACAATATTTGATTCTGATTGTGCTTTTCCCTTTTTTCAGTTTCTATAGGGTGAATGAAGTCCAACGGTTTGAGTATTCACGCCCTGTTCGAAAAGGAGAGAAAAACCCGGACAATGAATTTGCGGTAAAAAAAAAAAAAAAAAAAAAAGAGTACTTTTGGGATTTGCTTGTTTCATTTTGAGAATCTGAACCATTCATTATGTTATGGTTGTTGAAAAATAAATTCTAGCTTTAAATATGATTATTTTTCATAGAAATTCGGTTAAACCAATTTATCATGTTCTATTTTATACCAATAGTAAACATGGACAAAGCTGAATTTATTTTGTTAAAAACTAACTATGTGGAGAAAGAAGTTTAAAGTGGCTATACCTGAAAATATAGCTGTCTTTTGCCAAAACTTGTCTTGCCATGAAGATTCTAGTCAGGTGTCTAAAAATCTTTTTGCAGTAATACCTTTTTTTTTTTTTTAACTAAACAATATGTTTCATCTAATGGTCAATAAAACTTCCTTTGAGCACAGCTTGTATTCTTCAAAACATGTACAACAGGTTACATCAAGTTGATTGCCTTTTTTTTTTAATAGATACCATTTTATTCACAGGGGTTCTAATGGACACAGTAGTAAAGTAATAGTAGTAATTAAAGTAATAAATTAATGCATCATTTCTTGAGCGAAGAACACAGTTTTCTGTGTAGTAGCAGGCTTCATAATCTAATCAATGTGCCAATAAATGCTGAGTATTCGGTTCCCTATGGCTAAGACTGGGTATTCATTCAGAGACTCCTTTAGCGTCTTTGGCTGTCTTGGTGGCTGTTATATCAAAAATTGCTAATTGCTAATCTACGTGGGTTTAGCTGAGGAGGCAGGAAACCCTCTTTTTCTAAAACCATAATGCTAGAGCACGCTACGGTTTACAATATGTTTTCAGTATAGATAAAAAAATTTAGGTATATCTAAATCACTTTGAAAGCTCTTCTTCTGTTAATGGAGGATGGAATAAACAATTCTGTTTTAAGAAAGCCCCAATAAATATGGTGAACTACCAACATAAACCAGTTCTAACCAAATCAGATCAAGAGATGTCTCTGACATCGGTTATGAACCAAATATACACATGTGAAGGAAGAGATGTTAAATCACATATCCTTAAATTCAAACCAGTGAGGAGATGTCACAACGAACCGTTGCAGTTTCCAGCTCAGATGAAATCACAGGATCACAAATTGAGGTCAGGATCCGCAGGTCAGGATGGGACCTCAGGTCCGACCCCTGCCCCAGGCAGGGCCAGCGCCGGGGTCAGACCTGGCTGCTCGGGGCTTTCCCCCAGCGGGTCTTGAAACCTCCGAGGAGGTCCCGCTGCTCCCCTGCCCTCCTGGGGAAGAAGCTTTCCCTATATCAAGATGTTGTGATTTTGTGGAGGATGGTCCTTGGAAGCTCTAGAAGTTATGTGGGAAAAGTGACAGTCCAGTAAAACAGGCGGATCTTTTACGTAGTGTTCCCCTGTGGTAAGAGAGTGCTTGTTCTCTACTCAGTCATGTATCAGATTTAAATCGGCGCCGCTCCACCATCTCCCCACGCTGATTCCATTTGAAATTTCCCCCTGGCTTCGTAATGTCTGTCGTAGTGCGGTTCCTTTTCCTGATAATAATGTTTTAAGGCTTTGCTTAAGATAAAAGCTATCAATCCGGTAACGTGATGTTTATGTTGTATTTGCAGAATATGTGGATTGAGAGAACCATCTATGTGACAGCGTATAAATTACCAGGGATTCTGAGGTGGTTTGAAGTCAAATCAGTTTTCATGGTAAGATCAATTTGGCTTTATTGCGATTGCATAAAAGAATGGGGCTCTTATACAGCCAGGGAGCATTTATATTTCTGCATGGCTGTGCTTCAGTTCTGTGAACAGCAATCAATGTGGTATATCGGGCATCCTAAGACAAGGGAACTTGCTTGCTGAGGGTGCTGATTATTGACTGAGGGTGACTCAAGTAATGCTTTTCCACTCCTGAGAGAGGGAGAGGCAGGCTGACTCTTCCAGGCCTTTAGGGCAAGGTCCGATCAAGTGCTTGAAGCACTTTCCGAAAGTATTTCTGGCTTTCGGCAGGTGAGCCATTACAGCCTGTGGCGTAAGCCGTGTGCCTAAAATGAAGAGGGACCCGAGGTGGTGTAGGGGAGCCCTGCTACATCAAAACGAAACTAGTCTGAATTTTGGAAAAGAGGATTTGGGTATTTTGATTGTAATTTATTCAAATTATAGCATAAATCGAATGCATTGTATGTGTCTGCATCTCTTCTCTACTTATCATTTGCGATTAAAGGTTGTTTTTGTTTCTCCTCCATAGTTAGCTAAACTATACCCTAGCAACCTCACAAAGTAACTCCAAATTACGCATTTCTCTGTTCTACCATTTAGACTGTTTAGATAAGACATAGCCATTAAATGCCTTTAAGATTAAATTATTCTTACGCAGCTGTAATTTTTAAGTAGCAATAAAAACATTGTTACTGCAGTTTTTAAATCTCTCTTGTGAGGCTTATTTTTAAAGGAAAAGAACAATTTGCATATGATTAATTAAAACCTTTTTCATTGCTCCATTGAGGTTATGTTGGACAGTTGTATTTAGATGAACAGAAGTAATGCAGAAAATTACTATGGTATCTATAGTAACAGAACATGAATGTGATGTTTGACAGTAATAGGCAGCTGAATAAAACACATTGAATTTTTAATGAATTTTGTATTTTCAATATAATCCTGATAGAGAAGATTGTATTTATCTTCATGATTGCAAAAAGTGTTGTTTATAAAGGCTGGCAAATCTGATGAAAGACTCTCTTCTTTACAAGTTAAGAGCACAGCCTGACAGGCTGCTTTATGCAGGCAATTTGTATAGGTGCACCTTTAACGCTATGCTTGTCATCGAAAAGTGCATAAATCCTGGGAGAGTGCTTTCTATAAGCTCTTTGTAAGTAAGGATTATATTAGTTGCATAGCTGAAAAATGATACCAGAATAGAACTTAATAATATGTGGGAAGACGGCAATGGATAACTTTTGACCTAGCTCTGGCGTAGTTACTACAAAATTGGTATTGACTTTCTTCAAGATTCCCGTCAGCTAAAATGCTGGAAGCACGATCACTGGGTTTACATCCCTGTAATGCTAAACTTTGATTATGGCTACAGATATTATTGATGTTTCGCTAAACACGATGAATTAAAGCAGCCTTGCACATTTCATATTTTATTGATGGAACTAGAATATCTTTAAAGACAGAGATGAGATCATATCAAATCAGTGCTGAGAGAGAACTGAGTAATTTAATAAATGCGGTGTATTATGTTACATAACCCACAGGAACATGCATAATTTCCTTAAATCTTCCTGTTTGCTTTTTAAATTTCTTCTGAGTACTTTTACCTAAACCTTTTCAATCTGTTCATTATCTGCAGGAATTTGTTGTACACTTTCATTATTCTGTATCTGATTTGTTTTGGCTGGACACAAGTACTCGTAAGGGGAAAATTTGCTGAGGCCAGCCAGTGAATTAGAAACTGGATTTTTAATTATACTTGGTTTTAAAAAGTACAAATACTAATCTCTATTTCGTTTTGATGTTTAATTTTTTAGCGTTGCAAATGTATCAGGAGTATATCATTTCTGTTTGCCATGAATAGATTGTGTAGTGTCCAGAGTTAACAAGCTACTTGCAACGAGGCTTATAATTTACAAGTATAGATATTTTTAATAAATAGCTTTCAGTAAGGTCCAAAGCACAGTTTATAGTGGTAGGATGGGAACTGCAGTCCTCCATCTGCTTTTAAAAAACTAGAGGGAGGATTATAAGAGTACTAAAAGGAAGGAGAATGAGAAAGCAAGCCGTGATTGCTAATATAGAAAAGTCAAAAAAGATGTCTGTCAGCTCAATGAGTGCTAATTTCTGCAGATATTCAAGAGCTTTAAAAGCAATGGTTCATCAAGAAATCATTCCATGGTGATTTGTATTAATACAAATAACAGAATCCTAAATTTAGCATGTGGTGTTTGCAACAGTTCTTGCGGAATCAGATGTTGAATATGGTCTTACTTTGCCTGTCCAAATTTCACTTGTAGCACGTTCAGCTCTGAGCGGCAGTCGTCGTCTGTCCGTCTGAGCCTGGTCTGCTCCGCAGCCACAGCAGAAACATCGGGCTGCTTACCTGCCTTCCAGAATAATTCACCAGGCATTTTAAAATGCTAATTAAAACATCCTTGATGTAATCAGATGGCAGGTGTAAGAGTAACAACTAAAGAGATTTGATTATAAGTGGTTCTCAGGAACATGGTAAGCAACTGATAGCCAGGTAGAAGTGCTTCTTTGTTTATGTAGCATTTATGTAAATTAGGGTGTAATCAAATACACACTTGCATTTTGCTCACAGGCCTCAATTAACCTTCCTTTTCTAGTCCTACCACATCATTTTTTAATGTCCGTAGGCTATGACCTAAGTCTTCCCATGAGGACTGTCTACACTATAGGTTGCTGCAAGTTAGTGATTTTTAGCCCATTCACTAAAGGTACATATTTTAGCAATATTTTAAATATTTTAATGCTGTTTTTTCAATATGAGCAACTGTCATTCTGAAAGACACAGTAGCTGGTCATAAATAATAGTTGGAGATGAGTCAATTAAAATAAAGCAAGTTTTACATAGTAGAAAGAAGACATGAAGACATCTGAGGAGCTCTCTTCATTGAAGTCCAGGCTATGCGAGAAAGAAAATTTCTTCCTTCAGTTATCGACATTCAGATGAAGAAAATGTGACCTCGGGGGAAAAAGCACAGCAGATAGCTTAGAAGTTGTCTCTTCAACATATTAAACTCCATTTCCTTGGAAGTACACCAAAATAATCACTGCAAAAATCTCCTCTTGATTTTTGAGCCGTTTAGGATTACATTTTCCATCGGAAAATCCACATTAAGTTATCATTTCTTTCTTACTGTTACATTAAGCTGGATCTTCTTTGCGCTGCTAAAACTCACCAACTCGTAATCTCTGATGTTCTCCATAATCCTCCAAAAACCTCACGTGATTCCTGTCAGAGCCTTTCTAAATGTTGTGCTGTTGTGCTGAGGTGTAATCTGTCCCGCAGCAGTGAAATGCATTTAACTTTCTCCGCTGATGCTGATTGTCGTGTCGGTTACCGCAGTATATAGATACCAAATACCTAAAGGCCTGAAACCACCCTTTCTGTTAATTATTGGTGAAAATATCTTTTGTATTGAAATTCCTGAAATGTTTCTAACTGTGGTGATTTGGTTGACAGCTAGTTCTGTGGCAGGTTAAAAACTCTGCTCCTTGATTAAACCTCCGTTTGTTTTTATTTTAGGTTGAAATTAGTCCACTGGAAAATGCAATAGAAACCATGCAGCTAACAAACGACAAGATCAATAATATGGTTCAGCAGCATTTAAATGATCCAAATCTACCCATTAACCCTCTCTCGATGCTACTTAACGGCATTGTGGATCCTGCAGTCATGGGAGGGTTCACAAACTATGAGAAGGTAACGTCAAAATTATCTGTCCTGCAGTGCTTCACCTCTGGAGCCTGGACTCTCCTGGAATGCTGCAGGACATGTGTGTGTGTATTTGTATTTAAACACTATGTGAGTGTCCCCTCATATGTGTGTTGTAGAACGTTGCTTAAAACTTACCTTTTTTAATGTCTCTCTGATAGTTATGGATATGTTTTTGCCTTTCTACATTTTGAAGTAGGAGTTGATATGTTTAGCAGCAGGAGTACTTATGTAGGGACGTGGTGGACAGTTGCTTGCTAGAGTTAGACACTGAGACCGATGACATTTCCAGCGTGTACTCTCATGCGCTTGGACATCAGAGCTTCAGTGACCAAAGTAACCGATTGCAATTCTCTCCTTTGCTTTCAAATGCATGAGTTTTGAAAGGATTAATCAAATGGTAGAGACTTCTGTGATACCAGTCAGTTGCAAATATGTGTAAGTAATCTTAACTGCCCGTTTACAACATCAGCTTTTAAAGTTATATGGGATATATTACTTCTGCCAAGTAACTAGTGATAGGACGAGAGGAGATGGCCTCAAGTTGCGCCAAGGGAGGTTTAGATTGGACATTAGGAGAGATTTCTTTACTGAAAGAGTGGTCAGGCCTTGGAACAGGCTGCCCAGGGAAGTGGTGGAGTCACCATCCCTGGAGGTATTTAAGAGACGTGTAGATGTGGCACTTAGGGACATGGTGTAGTGGGCATGGTGGTGTTGCGTTGACGGTTGGACTCGATGATCTTAGAGGTCTTTTCCAACCTTAATGATTCTATGATTCTATGGTAAGATATTAACATAGGGAAATGATAAACACTGTATCAATTATTTATGTTGTAAATATTAATCATATTAAGCTGGCATACACAAGCAACATGTATTTGGTAACATAAATGGAGAAGGTATATGCTGACTGACATGTCACTGTATCCATCCGTTTATGTCCTTCTGTAACTCTCACCCATTTCATCTACCAAAAATTCTTATGCCCTGGGAACTGCTAGAAAGACGTTTCAGAGATGTGCCAAGCAGAAGTCCTCTGCAGGGTTGCCCATGAGATTTGGTCTTGATCACCATATGGCTCATCTGCCCACTTTACTGCTCACGAAAGATTGTTGTCTTTATCTTAAGACATGGTGAAATTCTGTATCTCTTTCCTAGATTTTCACTTCGTATTTGTAGCTATTAGTGCTATTTTGCAGAACTTTGGGGTTGACTCATTGACCTTTGCTATAGGTAATTCTTCCATGGTAGATGTTGATTCATTTTCTGAAATAACTGCTCATTTCTCTCTCTTGACTAGGCTTTTTTTACTGAAAAATATATGCACGAGCATCCAGAAGATCATGACAAGATTGAAAAACTAAAGGATCTGATTGCTTGGCAGGTAAAAAATTTTAAGTCAGGTTGGTTGGGGCCAACGGCTTTACAAAGACAGTTTAGTGTCACTTTTGAGAAAATTCAGACATTAAACTATTCACCCTGTGTACGCTTCTTTGGCATTTAAAACTGTCTTGAAACTTTAGCTAAAGTTCATCTTTTCAAATCTGACATCATTTGTCATTTGATAAACCCACAAGGAACAAACATGATCAACCTCTTTTTTTTCTTTCCTTTTTTTTTCTTTGGTAACCATAATACAGTGAAAATATCTCATCTGTTTCAAAGGAGAAAATATTTTTAGTAATGTTGGTTAGTATTACTGGCAATTTAGTTTCGCATTTTAATTTTCTAAGGGTGATTTCAGAAATTCTTCTCGGACAGTAAGATGAAATGCTTAACCCTGAATCCCTCCTCCTGCTTGCATGGACTGGGACAGTATTTCTTCACATATTCACTTCTTTCTTCAAACAACATATCTTCCATTTATTAAACTTCCTATGTATACTTACAGTACCTTTTAGCACAGAATATTAAATGCAAGAGTTGCAAAAACTAACATGCATGCAAAACTTGTAGTAAATTCATCGTTGTGAAACCTTTGCTTCATTTATGTATAACTTAACATGGTACAAAAACATTATTGCTTCATAAAGCATGTGAAATTACTTGGTATTTTTACGATGACATATTAGAGCAGAAATCATTTAAATGTAAGATCACACAGGTAATATTTCCTGAACCGGGAGTGGAACCCAGGTTTCCAGCCCAGTGCCTGAGACAAAGCAGGAACCCCCTCTTGCATGAAGAACTGTGTTTACAGGTACCAAAGAATATTTTTCAGGGCTAACAAGAAACAATTCCAATTTTGTTTCATAATCATACACTGGACATTTTTCAGTGGTCTCAAGATAATTTTATAATAACTAAAAAAAATCAGTATGATTGGAAGTGGTTTTCCCCTAGAAGAAGAAAGTGCATCATTGTCTTTTTATATTCAATTTTGTCTTTATAATAAAGGAAGTCATTTACATTTCTGTAGGTTTCAATCTTAGAGGTAGTAGAACCAAAGATACAGAGCTCAAAAAAAAGGTCCTCTGAAAAACATAAAATTATTACTGAATAAAAACTCTTTTGGTCTGCAAAAAAATTATGTATTTATTTATTTATTTTCTCATGAGCTTTTACAGAAGATTAGATTTTAGGAGCTTTAATTTTTTAGAGGAAAATAATTTGATCCCAGAAGACTAACTTCATGGCAGCTGTCTTTGCCTCTGATAGCGATACTTCAAATGAATTGCAAACACACTTTTCCTCAGCAAAGATTCACTCTGGTGACATTTGTGTATTAAAATAATATTACTATTTGAAAATATGTATGGCAGCTAATCCCATTGTATTTTAATTATTCAGTGGTTTTAAATACATAATTTCCCATCAGTATTGTAGTTCCGAAACAATAGGAACCAGAAAAATAGGGAAAAGGGATCAAAAACTATTTTTGTATCTGAAAATTCTTTTCACTGAAAGGTCTAGCCATTTCACAGTGGAAATCAGCACCTTTGAATTACCTTAGACATTTGATATACATTTAGTGTATCCTAAGACTTAAACCTCTTCTGAAATTATTTCAGTTTTCGGAACACTGGCAGCAGCAGAAGATGGGAGCAGGGTGGGGAGCTGACTGCCAAAATCGGCTGGTGTCAGGAGAGGGAGTTGTTATGGAAACTTTCCGAAGTGAGGCAGTGGTCTGAACTCATCACGGGCTTGACAGTGATTGAAAGCAAAAATGAGTTTTCATTTTTCAATAATGCGGGGCTTGGAGTTTTGTAATCACATGGAGATTTTCTTTATGCTGTATAAATCAATCTGGATATATGAAATAGTAGCCTGACAATCATGTTATCAGCTGACTAGTTAAATTTAATTTTTTTTTCTATCCCCTTACATTACCTTTTTCTCCATTGTGCTATGGAATTCGTGCTCTTCAGGATATTATCCTTTTGTAATTCTTGTGAACTTTAAATATATGGTTTTTTCCTGTCTATTATTTTTTCAGATAAATATCACTAGTAAAGCAATGTCCATTTTTGTCCATCCTAGTGCTTTTTCAACTTCGAAAAAAATGTTTCCATGCAACTACATCATTTCAAGCTCATCTTTTATTTTAACATTAAGATAATGAAATGATTGATTGAAATTATGGTAATGAAATGAATGATTGATGACATTAGTCACTCTGTGTTTAGCTAACGTGTTTACAGCATACCAAAACTAGTATGTCACATAAAAATCTTGTGCTACTTCTACATAGCTGAAAGCATTCTAGCATACAAAACTAAGTTTTTACAAACATATTTTATGATACCATTATTATGAAAGATTTTCTTTTAAGATTTAAGATTTTCTATTAGTCTTAGTAATTCAAATGTATGTAGCTTTTTCATTGTTTTCAGCCAAACAGATAAAGATCCTTTAAAAAAAAAAGAAAAAAAATCAGGGAATAATTTTAAGTTGCAGTGGAACTATAAAATTTTAAAGCCAACAAAGATTAGAGTTATGGAATAAGTGCTATCTTGAGCTGGTTTCCTTTCTCATTCAGCTCATTTGTTTCTAGTTCACCTACTTACATTACCTTTACTTTTTCATTCACCTCTCCAAAGGTGAGGGCACCCTGTAGGGTCTTTTGAAATAGAGCCGTAAGCAAACCCCCCCATTGCTCTAAAGCCAAATGAATTGGCAATATCGGGGACGTGGCAAAATTCTGCCTCTGTCTCCGCATCCGATGAAGATTCATATAGATGTAAAATTCAGTGTCACTCGTCACCAGATTTCCCTGTGCCATTGTCTGGAAAGGAGACGTAGGAAGAATTTTGAAGTTAGGAGAAGAAGGTGAAGCAGAAATGGTAAAACAGACTGAAGGTACTTTCTTTTTGGACTTGATAAATGTTTAAAGGATTAAGTGGTCTTGGACAGGGAGATCAAATATCCTGACTCAGAAATCTCACAGAAGTTCTGTAGCAAAGCCACGGGAAGTTTATTAAATTCAGCTTCTGTTAAGGAATAACAAGCCTTTTCTTCTTCTGTGGTTTCTGGTCTTACTTCGTTCCCTTATAGTTGGTGCCTCCTCTTGCCCGTTCCTCGATCTCTTGACACCAGTCTTCAGGTGCTCACGTTCTCCCAACCCAACCCACACTCGCTCCAGCAGACCTGGCCATCAACCCTCCTATCATTTTGCTTCTCCAAGTGCCAGAAGGTCTCCACGGCTGGTTGTATACCCCTGGTGTATATCAGCAGTGAAACCCTCCTTAGCACCTTCAGTCTGGGGCACAGAAGGAAGCACCTACATTTTTTGTTTCCTGACTGGGAGATTTCCCTACAAAAAAGGTCATTTACTTCAAATTGCTCGATTTTCTAAATTGGAGATGGCTGATCCCTAGGACAGGCTCATTAGTGCATTTTCTGCTTATAAAAATTATCTCAGGGCTGAAGATTCAGACCCCACGAGTACTTCATCTTGATAATTTGATTTTTTTAAAAGAATCCATTTAAAAAGTCCGCAGGTTCTTTTAAAGAAATGAGCCAAGTGACCACTTACCCCTGCAAAATAGGAGGATCAGAGTGTGGTCTGATAATTATGAAAATTTGGAAATTCATTTACTTACTCAGAGCAGGGAAATTTTCTGATTTTAATGTTTAATTTTTGTAGAGTGCAAATCCATATGGCTATAAATAGAAGTGGCTACAGTAAAAAATTTTGTCATTATTCTTACTTCTTTTGTAGTCTTTTAGAAGAAACTGTGTCCATTTAAATAGTGCCAAATCACAGAGAATCATCTTGATAAGATTTCTTGAGTTTGTTCATCTGTAATTCATCTGTGTATTTATTATTCTCCTTACTAATAAAGCTACTCCTTCTGATTGCTGCTCAGTCTTATTAGAAAAATCTGTTTTTAATCAGTATTATGATCTAATTATGAATTATTAAGAAGAAGCCTCTCAGCTTGATTGCTGCAGAGAATATCTAAGTTAGAATGAGAGCACTGTGTGGGCTGAGACGGACCTGGAAGAGGAAGTCTTTTTCTTAAGCTAGAGGTAGAAAACTCTAATGGTATGTCTGGATAGCTGGGGGAATGAAAATGTCTCTCTTAAAACATTTTAAAAGGTCAGCTACACCTCCACACTATGAACTAATTATATAATCCTGTGTTGGCATGGATATTTTGTGACACAAGCCTTGAAGATAAATGATTATTTTCAGTTATAAAAGAGAATTAATTTTTATTTTTTCTCTTCTGTTTTGTTCCCAAAGAAAATAAAATAATTTTTCCAAGGAGAAATGTATAGTATATAAAACTATATGTTTTATTAATAAATATTCCTCTGCAATATATACGTGTCCAAGGATCTAGCTCACCTGCAGTTTTAGAAATAGCATTTATTAAAGAAAACATACAAGTATTTTTTCCTTCAAGGTTTTACTCTCATGAAACTGGGAAAGGACTGATATTAATAACCCGGTGTGAGAGTCGTCATTCATCACCATCAAAATGGCATCAGTTTGCCATTTTAAAGTACAGCGTGTACGGGGGCCTGTGAATATAACATCACAGGAATATTTGTGCTGTCTGATAAATTCAGTATGTGATTACTGGGCAGAACTATGGGTGTATTAATTTTAAAGGACTTTGGTTAACAGAGAAAAAAGGAAATCATGTATAACAGATTTTTAGAGCTTCTTATACAGTGAATGTGCTGATGATTATGATGATGATTATTGTTGTTGTTGTTATTACTATTACTCCTCCTCCTCCTCCTCCTCCATGAGATCTTTCACTCCCCTTGCAACATATGTGGGAGTCTTGCCCTAACCCTTCGCTTAGGAAGGGCTGGGCAGACTGAAGCAGCGTAACTCTGCTTTCCAGATCCCGTTCCTGGCGGAAGGCATCCGGATTCATGGGGAGAAGGTGACGGAGGCACTGCGGCCGTTCCACGAGCGGATGGAGGCTTGCTTCAGGCAGCTGAAAGACAAAGTAGAAAAACAGTATGGGGTCCGCGCTGTCGTAAGTTACCTGCTAATTTTATGTTTCCTAAATACGCGGAATTTCTTTAAATTATGGGCAACTGTGTATTTCTGTATTACAGTTCCCACTGATTAAAAAAGCAATGTTGATGCAGCATTGCCTCGTTCTCAGCGGTCATCAAATTATTAAATACTGAGCAGATGCTGTAAGAGATGTTCAGAAAGCCTTAGTACTTTCATTTTCTAGCGTGGGAACAATTTCTAAATTGCCTGAATCTGTTCCTTGAAAGTCAAGATAATTCTTCAATATTCCATTTTTAAGGAATTGGGTTAAAAAAAAAAAAAGCCACTATAGCATGATATTTCTAGAGCTGAATGTCACCTTTCCATAGATGTAATTCCTTTTGAGATGCGAGAACTGTGCTGCTCTACAGTAGGGTGCAGTCTTACGTACTCTGGCACCACCGTAAACATAAGCAGGCAATAAAAGGGTAGCTGCTACTTAATGAGATTTAGCAGTGCTGGAGTTCATGCTTTTCTCATTCCAACATGTTATTTTCAGTTGCTGCTTCATCTTTAAGGCACAGCCAAGAATTTGGTGGTATTTCCACTGCTTTTGAATGTTACCCATCGGGGAGGAAGGCCAAAAGCCAGCATACAGCTTCATAATTCAGAATATAATTGATAATTCAGTCAAAAGCCACGTGGATTGGGTGCTGCTATATGATCAGTTTTTAAAATCATTTAAAAACCCGAGGTGCAAGCGGTTAGAGTTGCTCTAGGACTGACTGTGCGGAGCTGATGTCCAAATAATATATTGAGAGCTGCTGGGGTGAGCTTTATCTCTGTCTACCGGTGGTCCTGACGTGCTATAATTTTTAGGTTTATTTGTGAAATGACAGTAGTACGTGAAACTTGCATATGCAGTATATATCTTCTCACTGCTCCATAAAACAAAGCACATCTATTTAGCAGAGAAGACCCGTATGTCCTCTACCATGTATGTGTGCCAAGATGGCCTGGCAGGCAGTCGGCTCCCTGTGATGGCGAGGTGCGGCTCCTCTCCTGCCTGGTGCCTCTGCAGCCCCCCCACCTCGGCAGGGGACACCCCACGCACCCCTGGGGCGGAGGATGGCACTGCAGGGTGCCGTGGTGGCAGTAGCCTGTCCTTGGCACGTTGGAAGTGCCAGGAAATTCTGGGGTCCCCCCCTTTGCTGCAGAGGTTTTTAGCTGCACTTGGACTCGCCAGATCTACTCGCTGTTGAGTTGCCTGGTTCGTTTTGGTTCAGGATGCGTAAGTAGGCTTCAAGTATAGCACTTACCCAATTTTTAGAGAACATTTCACCTCCAAAAGAGCAAACAGTGTGGTATTATTTGGGACAATATGCATTTTCCCCAAATTGGACTCGAGAATATCCTATACCAGAAACCATTTCCCACAAAAAGGACTGGTATTAAAACCAAATGATCTCGAAAAGCAGTGATTTATTTTTAAGACTGCAGAGATCTTTAGGATTGCACAGATCTACCTTCTGTCAACAAAAGCCGTCTAAAAACAAAGGAAATCACCAGCAGACCATTAATTACTGGGCCATGGCGCAGGAAAGCCAGCTTGCCAGCCAGCACTTTGGACTGCCGTCTCGTCTCCATCCCTGGCTTTCCCTGGCACCCTGGAAGGAGATAAGGAGCTTGCACTGTAATCCCATTAACTGGCTTCTAATAAGAAAGCCAGTTAGCAGGTCCCAGCAGGCGAAGGACGTGGCATCAAATGGCAGGTGCTTCCCTGCGAGTGCGTGGTGGCTCCTTATGAAAACGCCAAACTGCGTGGTTGCCCCAGTTGGGGTTGGGTCATCATTTTTGGAGGTGCTGCATCAATTCATGTATGTATCGAGCAGATATTACTTCATGGGCTCAGATTTTGAAGGTTATCTCTGCAGCCATGAGGCTAAGAACATCTGCAGTTGTGGTTTTCGCCTTGTACCTGAAAACTCAGTGTCTAAAGCACAATTGCACAGAGAGGAGATCACAGAGAAAATAGTGCCCTCTTCGTGCCCTCCCCATGCCCTCCCTGCCTTCCCCTGCTTAAGCCCTCCAAGGCAAGAATATCAGATAGGAGCTCCATCACAATCTAGTCCTTAAAAAATTAAGAAATAGAAGATTGAGAAATAGAAAAAAAAAGAAATTGGTAACAATTACAAGTTCTCCAATTTCACCTCTGCCCCTAAATAAGCAGCAGTCACTAAACTGATTCTAAAAAGAATGAAGCAACCAAGATACGCCTGAACAGCCTTAAACCAGCACCCTCTTCATCCAGTTCTGATTATGGTCACTAACGGGTGCATGCCACTGAGTTTATGGGTGTTATGCCAATCACCCATAAACATAAACAGAGTGTGAATTTGGTTCCAAATTATCTCTGGAAAATCCCCCAGAGATTTATCCTGAAGAGTGGATGGTGTGGGATATGGTGAGGGAGAGAGCTTCAGCTTTCTGCTCAGCGAGGTGCAGAGCATCCTGGACGAAGGAGGCAGCAAGAAAGATGCTGCAGCAGGCGGGCAGCAAAAACGTGCCAAGTGATGTTGTTCTCTGAGTGCCCAAAACTTCTGTGGAATAGTACACGCCAGTGAAGTATCCTGTTGTATTTTATGACAGGCCTTCCTTCAGAGATTAATTTTCACTTTTGTCTATAGCGATGACATTTTTTTTAATGGGAACACTGAGATCTTATGGGGAACGTGCCAGCCGTTTTGGTGTCCTTCTAAGTGGTGTTCCTTTTGTAGTCCTTCAAATCCCATCTTGCTAATATATTTAGGAAGAGAAAAGTTCAAATAGTAATTTATTCCCAAGGAGAACAGGAATAATTGACATTAATGATACTTGCATGTCAGTCACTTCAATAATATACATTTACATCATCAGGGAGATGACTGGAAAGTCATACACAGGTGGTGTTATCTTTCTAATTTCACTCTACCCACCAGTAAGAATTGTCAAGATTGATGGAGTTTTATCGCTTGTACAAGGCCAATTTACCAGTAGTTGACAGGGTGGAAAATATACCTGTTATTAAACAGCATGAGAGTCTTATTTGTTGACTGAAAGAGTTCAATTATTTTATGCATATATCAGTTATTAATGACTAACAAAGCTTGTATAAATATTCAGAACTCCGAAATTGTCTGAAACAAAAAAAAATTTCATGTATTTTCTTCTTAACCTAGATGTCACTCTGTAAATTGGCTCTCTTGACATAAGTTCCTTTTAGTGGGTTTTTCTTTTTTTTTTTTCTTTTTTTTTTTTAAAAACTCGATTTAATTTAAATATACTGACAGGGCAGTCACTTCAATTGTAGAGATGGATTTAAAAAAAAAGTTATTTGTAGAAAGCTCCTTTTTTAAAGCCCAGATGTAAAAAAGCCCAGATGTAAATACAAAAGCCCAGATGTAAATACAAATGAATTATTGGAATATGTTTAAGATTATACATGTGCCTATAAGGACCTAAATATTTTTTTCCTAGTCCTTTAACTGGATTTTCTTTAGAATTTGTTTCTTTGTTGTTAAACACAATGTATAATTAAATAGTATAAAACGCTACATGGAAGAAAAACCATCGAACCTTTCCACATTACTTTTGGTAACCAGATGTCAGCTATATCATGGTTTAAGAAGTAAGATCTTCGATTTCTTTATTGCAGCTTTCAAGTCTGGATGATAGACGAGGCAGTCGGCCACGGTCTATGGTGAGATCCTTCACGATGCCGTCGTCTTCAAGACCCCTCTCCGTTGCATCAGTGTCTTCCATCTCCTCTGACAGCACACCTTCTCGGCCTGGCTCGGATGGGTGCGTAAGAAACAGTCATTCAGGGTTTATCTCTGTAAAGCATGGTTTGGTGTGCACATCTATAGGTTTTGAGGATTGTCACCACCCCGCTCCAGATCTCGGTGCTATCACGGTGTTACTCCTTCCGACCCTGCTGACTCCTCCTGTGTGGCAACATGACGTTTGTTTGATCTCATAAGGAATTGCGGGTTTTTTGGTTGGGTCTTTTCCCAGTGTATTTTATTCCAGATTTGGTTCATCATAAACATAACATAACATAAACCCCACAAACGTTAATGTGACACAATGGTGTGAGTAACTAGTGTGGGGTGGGGGTGGTGCTTTCAAGTGACAGCCTGATATTGGCTAAAAAAAACCAGCTTATGTAGACATCTATCTCAAAATATATTCCTTGTCCTTTTTCTTAACCAAGATAAATACAATGCTCTTCTTGGTCCTCTTTAAAACAAAGTTAAACAACCCCCCCTAAGCATTCAAACAAAAACCCCCAAGCAAACAGGAGATAAATTATCCCCTTTTAAAGTATTGCAAGTGTAATAGTTCGGAAGCGATCTTTTGCGAAGTCGGCGATGAGACGTGTGTTCAGCCGGCCCTTACGCGGTTACCAGGTGGAGCTTGGGAGAAGGAAGGGATTAGCTAACTGCTCAGTCATTTCTTCTCACTTCTGCTGCCAGAGGAAAAGCTGCTTATGGCAAGATTGTACTTCAAGACTTACCAAGATATTTCACATGAGAACTGGGAATTCTGTTGATAAGCCCTGTCTCACAGTCGCGTCCCTCAAAAGAACAAAATAATCTGTTTTCTTTCTGGGGTTTCCATGCAGCCTCAGAAGTCCCTTCTCCCTCTTCCTCCCCCCAGGCATTCCCGAAATCCAGAAAGTCAGTATTTGATCAAGGCGGCAGTTTTTTAAAGCCTCCTGAGGGGCTGCTAACTTGCAGAGATGTGCTAGAAACGTGTGTGTCCCTCGTGCACCTTCAGAGGGAGTTATTACCTGACTAGAGAGTAAAAGCATCAAGTAAAATTAAATACAGCGCCTGAGGACCAACGTGATACTTACCTTGATTACAAACAGTTTATTTTACCCATTGGGAAGAACTGCAAACAGAGTGCAGTTCAGCTCTCATTACGTTACCCTATATAATGTATACACGGTGAGTCACGTTGATATAAATGTAGGACAGCAGAGACGATAATGCGTTTCAACTAATTCATCCACAAAAGTTGTCTTGCTGGAACTTGGGGATAACTGCATACAGGTTAGTGGGCAACTTTATTTTATCTCGGAAGAAAAAATACTGATTCTTTCCCTGCCTGCCTCTACCTCTTTCTCTTTTTCCCTTCAAAATCACTGTATGTATTTTTCTTTCTCATTGGATGCTATTTTCTTAAGTTTCACCTCTCCATCCCCGCTTTATTGTAGTAGGTGTCACTTAGCAGTTTTGGAGGATCTCATGAGTCTTCTCAGTATGTATATTAAAAAAAAACTCACAAAGATCACGGTGCAGCTCAGCTCCTCTCCGAGCCCAGGATAATACAGCTGTAATACATGTGAGGAAAATACAATGAACAACTTTCATCACTGAGAAGACCTGAAAAAAATGCTCATTTGCTTGATCAGTGGAACAGGAGATGAAAAATTGTCAGATGTAAATAACATAATGAAAGACCTCAAAAATTCAAATGACTGTAAAAATCACGTAGGTGGTTTGTCACTACTAACTTGGAAGAAGTTCACCAAATGTACCTACTATAGTTGATTGGGCTTATGGTCAGTTGTCCTCTCCTGCTTTCTTACGTTAATTCTGAGATTAGAGATGAAGCTAAGAAAAACAATTAAAAATGGAGCTGACAGACTGTCTTGCCCAGATCACCCAACTTATATTTTATGCCTTCTCCAGCTTCTCCCGCTTTGCAGCTTTTAAACAGTAAGAACTCAAAGCAGACATTGACATAGTACGTGTTTTACAACTCCCAACTCTATGTGTAAATAGAACTCTGACTTTAAAAAAGGACCTTGGGTTTATTCACTGCTTAAAATGGGACTTAGAAGTACAAATCTGAGCACTTAGAAGCAGTGGTTGGAAGCGGGGAAGTCCCAGTGTGCCCGGGCGATTTGTCATCCGTTGCAAGTCCTAATGTACTTCGAGTAGGAGCATGGCGTGCTAGCCCATTTTATCACCGATACATTGCATACAAATAATTAATAGTACTAATAATAGTAATGCCTGGAAGGGAAGCAATTAATCATTGTCTGAAGAATGGCAATTCCCCTTGTAAACTTGCAGTCAGCCTGCGAGGCGGCTGTCACTGCCCTCCAGCCCAGCGCAGCCCGTGTGGAATTGGCTTTGGTTATGAGGGTGATGGCTCAGGGGCCGTTGCCGCAGGTACTGGTTTGAGCATCTTTCCATCAAATGAACTAACTTAGGCTGAAAACTGAAGGGCCTTTAATGTTTCAAACAACAAAATAATAATAATAATAATGATTTTGGATATTGCTGCTGGATATTCCTGCTAATGGAGAGGATTAGGATAACTTCACTGCAAATTGTCTGAAATATGAATCCTGCAGTATTTCACAGCAAAGACTGTGGGCTGTACGTGCATGCATCACCGTGGCATAGTAAATACTTTTCCAATGTTAAAAAGTAAGCTGGTTTGTTTGGGGATTTTTAGTTTGGTTTTGGTTTTGTAGTGTGATGATTTGAGACGTTCTCTTAAAATCTGTCAGTGTAATTTTGGCTAGGGTATGATTTTAGTAGTTTGTTCAGTTTATAATATAAATTAAATTATAAAGTACTTTGTCTAGCTAAGAATATTTTAGCTCGTTAAGAGCGAAATATCTCTTTTATTTAAACTACTCATTAAAAAAAGGTGAGATAAGAGAGATTCCTTTAAATTACGGAGTGAAAATTAGCTAAAAAGAGTTCCAATATTACTTAGAATAGTGCTTTCCCTACAAAATAAAAACTCTTTAAAAAATGAAGTTTTCCTTTAAAAGTTTATTGTACCTCCAAAGATTTTTTCCTTTGTAGACAGAAAAAAAATAGTCACGGACTGTAAAAATTGCAGAGCTGATGGTAGTAGTATATCAGCCTTGCCTATATTCACACACCTGAAGCATTCCAGGTGGGAAAATACATCTGCTTTTTGGAAATTAACCTTGCCCTTCATTGTTAACGGACCGATTTGTCATTCCTGACTTTATCTGTAATATCAGAACAACTAAGCTCAGCCCCCCTGGCTCCCCCTCACCAGGACATGCTGTAGGTGAGCAGAGGTGTGGATCTGTGAGTATATGTGTGCACGCTCGTACAGATACATATCCTCATGCACGCGTGCAAAACCAAACGTACACAACAGGGTGTTATTACAGACAGGAATGGTGCTTGTGTCGGTGGTTAAACCTCTATACCTCATGCTTTTGTGCAATGTAAGGTGTTTCCTTTGCATTAAGGGGGATGTTGTTTGCTTTTCTGTGAAAAGGCACTGTAATTCTGATGAGTTACAAGGGTTTACGTTGTGCATGTTCAACAGAAAATCACTACACCTCTGCAAAACAACTTCTCAATTGTTATTCCTTCTCTGGAGAATAAATACATTCTCTTTCCCCACCAAAAAAAAAAAAGTCCAGGAGGAATTTGGGGACTTGGCTATTTTTTAAAGAAGTCCTTAAAGCCATTGGTCTGCCACATATGGACTGCCTCCAAGGTGCAGGGGAAGTAGAGGTGACATTTCTTTAATGCATTGTACAATTACCTGCACTCCTATCGTGCTGATTTCCACTGGATTCCACGTCTGCTGGCACGCCTGCCTTGGTGCCACAGCACATAGAGTGGGAGTGCTGAGTTAGAAACTCATTTTTATGTAAACCACGTACAGTGAAACTCAGGAGTTTGTGTAGCTGTAAACCAGTAAATTTACTACAGAGCAGGGAAATACGCGGTACTGGCTCTTCAGCAGTTCTGCAGTAAATTTTATTGTAAGACAATTATGATTGTTATGACCTTCTGCCCCCTCCTTTTCTCTCTAATGAGTTTTCCTGGATTAGCAAAGCATCGTTAACTCAAGTGAGACTTTGGGAAATATGTAAATGAATATTAGGTGTTTTGAAAATAGCATTTTATTGATCTAAGCAACAACAATTTTCTTTAGGTTTGTGCTGGAGCCCCTCC
The DNA here is from genome assembly GCF_964195595.1 of Calonectris borealis. Lineage (NCBI taxonomy): Eukaryota > Metazoa > Chordata > Aves > Procellariiformes > Procellariidae > Calonectris > Calonectris borealis. Next base: position 41,651,700 of record NC_134318.1, read on the forward strand.
TGCCAAAAAAGATGCATTCTAGGTCTCAAGATAAATTGGACAAGGATGACCTAGATAAAGATAAGAAAGAAAAGAAGAAGGAGAAAAGGAACAGCAAGCATCAAGAGATATTTGATAAAGAATTTAAATCTACTGATATTTCTCTGCAGCAGTCTGAAGCAGTGATCCTTTCAGAAACGGTAACTTTATTAGCAAGTAATGCTTTATCTAATTCTGAGCAGTATTCTTTTCTTTTTAAACAAAAATGTTGATTTTTACGATTTAGTTTATTTTTAGACCAAAAATAACTCTAAGGGAATACGCTACGATGTTAATATATGAGATAATGAATCAAAAATACAGATTTTATTTTCAGTGTAAAAAAATCATGGTATCTCATATGAAAATCTTACCAAAAGCTATATATGACTGTTTGATAAAAGGAACAGATGGTATATCCTGAGTAAAATAAATGCTACCATTTTAGCAGCCTCTTGAATTTATGGTTCCCAATAGATCGTGATGGGTTTTCTCATATTTCAGCTGACTACCGCAAGACACTTTTTGGCGGAAATGTTACAAGGTCATTTCGTGCATGGCAATTAGGTATTCTTGAAAGGCTATTTTGAGCAGAAAATGGTAAGCAGTTCCACTGGTGGATGTGTGTAAGAATATTAACTACAGGGCATATCTCTTTAAGCCCTCTCTTCTTGGCATATATTTAATTCACTGAAACTGTCCTAAAGGCTTACTTGAGAACTTGAGAAGTTTCAGCTCTGAAATTGAAAGCAAGACCATTTTCAACTGGAGCAGGGAGTGCGTGAACTAACTGTAACCTCCAAATCTCTGCCTGGACACCTGTTTTGAGGCCAATAGTTTAAAACGTGCCCTCCAGAAATAAATGAAATGTCTTTTAAAGATTTGCAGAAGTACTTGTAAAGCCAACTTTTAACTCAGCAGAGACTTTCGTTGGTGGCTGTGTCATTTACATTGGACTTTCGAAACGGTTTCTCACTGACCTGTGATGACCAGATCCTTTAAGTCTTTCTGTTTGGTATTTGTATCGGAATATTACTTAGATGTTCAGCCATAGTTCCTCTGTTTTCTGGATTTGCTCCTTCTTTTCCATCCAGAGATGAGCTAATCTCTCAGTTGTGTCTTCCGACATCTTGGAAGATCAGAGTTGTTTTGTCTGCTGTGGCCTTGGGCCCAGTATTAGCTCAGCAAAAACTCAGATAAAAATCCCTTTTGTGCGTCTCAGGCTTTTCACTCTAATTCCTTTGAAGCCAGTGAGTTTTTCCATTGACTTCAGTAAATTTTGGATCAGCCCTGGTTTGTTTAAATGGAGACTCCTCCTGTCAAAGCCAGTCAGGTGAGCATCGTTAAGAGTGTTTTCAGACAGCAAATGCATTTTGCACAGATTTCCATATGTCTCGTCTTTTTGACGCAATGCATTCAACTCTGCACATCGCAGCAGTTGTATTTTGACTAAGCCTGAACACTGCAATGGGAAGGCTTGCACTCGCATCTCCCAGATCCCCAAACGGACTAGCAGAGCTTGTGGAAGAAGAGCATTAGCCACAGGAGAAGAAAATTGTATTTCAGGGCAGCTCAGTCAGTTGGACTTGCACAAATCCATGAGACCAGATGGGAGGCATCCAAGGATGCTGGAGAACTGGTTGATGTCGCTGCAAGGTCACTGTCATCTCTGAGAGGTCTTGGACATTGGAGAAGATTGCTTGTGACTGGAAAAATGCAAATGCCGGCTGGAAAGGAGGACATGATAACCCTTCAAGACATATTCCCATTTGTCATCTGAGGAACAAAAATGAGCAAAGCCCAACATGGTTTGGCTCAAGTTTTCCACTCTTCCCAGTGAAGAGCTTTTAGTGGATGACTGGCACGAGTAATTTTCCCCTGGTTATAGAGAGAGAGGGAAATTAAATGTCAGAATTAGTTACGTACAGTTACTTTGAGCTTCCTGAAATCCACAGATCAATAATATGAAAAGGAATTTACCGATGAGAGAAAAACTCTCCCTTTTCAGTATCTGCAAACTACTTGATGAGCTCCAAAATGACCAAGACAATTTTTAATGCTTGATGTTAGTGTGGTTCATTTTCTCTTGTAGGTGAAATAGAGGAAACACTTTTGAGATTAGTTTACAGGAGTGGTTGTACAATTCCCACTGCTGTCTTTAGGAATTTTGTACAGATAATGACAAGAAGTTTAAAGATAAAATTTGCCTTGTCTTGACATTTTTGCGCTCTGGAGACATATGTCCCCTATTAATGATATAAAAGGGAAATTGTTATCTTTTGTGGGTAAGAATTCAGCTTTTCCATTGTTCTACTTTTGTGGGCTGCACTGTGTGCAAGTTCCCTTTTTAAGTTTAAATTGCTCCCAAAGCACTGTTACTGCTGTGTTTTATGAAGAAAAAGGCATTTTGATTTCTCTTGCATTAGGAGCTTGGAAGCAGAAAGTTTGCTAGCTTAAAAAAAGATGATGATGAAATGGGGTGGGGGGGAATTAAGGATTGTTTTTTTCCAAAAAAGTTGGAATCCAGATTTGACTAGAAATGGAAATGAAAATAAAGATTAAAAGAGCTTTTAAAGTGAGATTTTAGTAATAAATTACTGTTGTTTACTAGATTTTGTATTATAGTTACTGGATTCCTTCTGTTGAGAATTTTAGAACTCGCTTGTACCATCACTAATTCAATTACAAGATTTTAGTTATTTGGTGCATTTTCTAATGGATTCTTAGTTCTGACTTCTAAAATATTTGGAGGTTTTACAGCAGAAGACATGCTTTTCTTTAGTACGATGACAATTTATAAGTACCTTCAAAAAAAACGAATGAAAGAATAACAGCCAGCTTGGATTTGTCAACACCAGATTGGTCAAGCCCTTCTTCCTTCTTTCTGTGGTAGAGGAGGAGGCTCTGTAGGTAGGCCAACGGCATCCTGGCCTATGTCAGCAATAGTGTGGCCAGCAGGAGCAGGGAGGTGACCGTGCCCCTGTACTGGGCACTGGTGAGGCCGCACCTCGAATCCTGTGTTCAGTTTTGGGCCCCTCACCACAAGAAGGACATGGAGGTGCTGGAGCGTGTCCAGAGGAGGGCAACGAAGCTGGTGAAGGGCCTGGAGCACAAGTCTGATGGGGAGCGGCTGAGGGAACTGGAGGTGTTCAGCCTGGAGAAGAGGAGGCTGAGGGGAGACCTCATCGCGCTCTACAACTACCTGAAAGGAGGCTGTAGCCAGGTGGGGGTTGGTCTCTTCTCCCAAGTAACAGCGATAGGACGAGAGGAAATGGCCTCAAGTTGTGCCAAGGGAGGTTTAGATTGGACATTAGGAGAAATTTCTTTACTGAAAGAGTGGTCAGGCCTTGGAACAGGCTGCCCAGGGCAGTGGTGGAGTCACCATCCCTGGAAGTATTTAAAAGACGTGTAGATGAGGCCCTTAGGGACATGGTGTAGTGGGCATGGTGGTGTTGGGTTGATGGTTGGACTCGATGATCTTAGAGGTCTTTTCCAACCTTAATGACTATGATTCTATGAATGATGCGGCAGACCCCTGATGTGCCGACTTCAGTATGACTTTCGACACATCTGACAGTATGTTCTCATGAGCAAGACTGAGCGATGAAATCTGGTCTAAGGTGATGCTGAAGGTTACATAGCAGCCTGGGAAAACAGCGCTCAATATTGTCACAGGTGAGATGGAGTAAATGAGAACCTGTGATGGATTTGGATAGTGGGATATGTCAAAATAATCTACGTGCAGAAGCACAGTGTGTGGTCAGCCTCTTAATCGCTGGCTCTGTCTCATGTCTATTTATTAGTAGGAGGGTTTGGTGTGTTATCACTACTGTTTCATCCAGGCGTCATCACAGTTTATAACCAGCCCGTGCCAGTTGTAGCTGGCAAATAACAGGCTTGTGCTTGACAGTTCTAAAGTCCAGTTTCAGATATTCACCCCACACACATGCTCACACACAATTATCTGTTGCCTGACAACATCCGTATTCTAAATTATTCTTCGCCCACCACAAATAGGTAGTTATCAGTGGTGTGCTTTCAGGAGGGAAGGATGCATCAATAATCTTATATATGAATCTGTTCTGGATCCTGTGTTATTCACTACTAATTGGTTTGTGCAACGTAATACCAACGTGATACCAAATTTACAGAGAGTGAGAGGTGCAGCAGGCATGTCAGGCAGCGGTCATTCCCATCTCTGCAGAGCTTCTGCTACTCTTTTCAAAGATAATGTTGCCTAATGGAATGAGTGTTTCCATCACTGCAATGGACTTTCTTATATAGGAGCTTCTTTTTTTCCAATCAAATGAATTGTCATGGAAGAACATGGGAAGATTATAAAACTGAAGAATTATTTCATGGAGCTTTTACATTTTCTTTAAAAAGGAGCATTCAGAGGCCGTTTTGTCTAGTTGTATGGCTTAAATACTTTTTTCCAAATTTCACTGTACTCATAATGAATTTATTGACTGATCAAAACCCAAGCCCTAATTACAGCGTTCTTGTACTACTGTGATCTTATTAGAAGATAAATTAAGCACTTTGGTACGTGAAGATGATCAGTAATGTCTTTATAGTTTTCTAGAGATTTATATCTTCTTTTAAGTATCACATAAACTTCTTTAACATAAATTCTCATTGTTAGTTCTTTGATTCCATGAGCTGATAGCAAACCTAACACCAAAGTCAGGTAGTTAACAGACCACTTGGAAGCTTGTGTAAGAAATCAGAATAACAGGCTGTACATTTTACTGATTTAGTAGCATCTAACATCAATCACTATTGATCCTGCTTTTGTTAGACCAAAAATAATTAGCAATGGGTTCATTATGGATTAGTGGTCTCCAAAGAGTTCATATTCCCTAGCAGAACTGTGATTTATATGAAGCTTTAAGAAAAGGACCAAGCTTGTCAATCACAGAATTTATCTGAGGTAAGTAGCTACAGACCAGGTTAACTTGGGAACTTGATTCTAGTTGTTGGTTTTTCTCTTGTTTCTGGCATTGCAGCTTTCCTAATCAATTAGTGCATTTCCTTAGTTGTTTTTTTATAATTATATGCCTCTGAGAAAGTGATTACTGTGCTTATCCATTCTACTAAAAATATGCTTTAAAAGATCTTGAAAGAAGAAACCTTTGGAGTCTTTAGGACTTGAATCTTAGTATCAGGCAAATTTCTGAAAGGTTACTCTGAGGTCTTGATGAACTTTCAAAAAAAGGTACATACTTTATGGTCATTCATTTCTTGTAGAAGGGTCTCAGAGACACAGCCTTTTATGCAAACCCTTTTAGGGTTTGTTTTCTGACAATAAAAGGAAGCACTCGTACCTCATTTTAGATTTCTCCTTCACAACACACTTTTTAAAAAAACATTGTGAAATGACAAAATTCTTCAAAAAGTATGAATTGCTGCTGGCATTTTCTGTTTTGTCCTAATGCAGCACCATGGCTGTTCTTCCCGTCTTAATGTCAGGTTGCTGCTCCATTTTCTGTGATCTCCTGGAAATAAAAAATTCCTTTCTTCACTGCAATTACTAGAAATACGTGGATAGATAACAAAGAGTAGAGCTCAGAATTAAACTCAGTAAAAGGAATCACCTTAACAAAAGCATTAGTTGCCCATCAGATTACAAGTATCATTTCAGGGTTTCTGATGGAAAATTGAAATGGAGTATGAAGCAGTCAGAGCAAAACAATAGGGATATTTCAGTGAATTTAATATAAGCACAAACAGGCGCCATCAAGAAAGTGTTCCTGGACAGATGATGTCTCCCATGCAAAAAATTAAATAGAGAAATTTTAAGAGGGAAGTAGAGCCGCGTGAGAAGAAAGAGAAGATTTTGAATGCTATATAATCTTGTGTAAGGATATAGACTTCCTTAGCTGTTATTAAGGAAGTGTTTGGGGAATTGGCTCGTTGCTTCAGAAAAATATGCCAGGCTATGGGAAGGTGTGTGCATTAAGTCTCCTTTGATTCCTGGGGAGAAGGGAAGAACATTTGGAGCTGTGAAATACTACATTAAATCAGAAGTATGGTATGTTATCATTGCCCTATTACTGTTTAGGAGGTAGTGGGGAAAATGTAGCAATCCCAAGGTCTGCTGCTCAGTAACAACATGTATTCCTTTACTGTCTCACTGGTTTTGTCCTTGTGCAGATCAGCCCACTAAGACCACAGAGACCAAAAAGCCAAGTCATAAACGTCATTTCAAGTGAAAGACGTTTCTCCGTCTCTCCATCACCTCCCAGCTCCCAAGTGACGCCACCCCCAATAACTCCACGGACAAAACTTTCTTTCAGCATACAGTCCAGTAAGTCTTCAATTTTAACTAAATTTTCTTTTCCTAGCAAATTTTATGCAAAATAACTTCTACTGGGGAGATGTGTTTCCTGAGCATTGCATTACACCGTGGGTTGAGTTTTTGGAGTTAGTCTTTTTGCCATCACCATGGAATTGCTTGCAGGAACAAGAACTTACTTTTTAACATCATGCCTCTTGCATTTGCCAGCAAAAATTATTTCCGCATTTTACAAAAGCAAGCAAAATTGTTGCATTGAAAAAGTTTCTTTTCCTTTTCAAGTAATCATTAACAATTACTTAGGTGTAGAGTTACTGTCGAAAATTAGTGTTGTACTTGATTCTATATTGGATTTAGGGTATTTTGGAGCATAAAGACTGAAAAAATAATCTTTTAATGTAATTGTACCTTGAAAGAACTTTTATTTGCTATGTAGTGAGTACAAGCCAGAAGGGGGGAAAAAAGTCAGTCTTTCTGATGTATTTTTTGTTTGACATTGACATCTATCACTCCATTGTTCTGTACAATACCGTCTCTTTGCTTCAGTCTTCAGGAAACCCTATTGCAAAACTGGGTGTAATACAACACCTATTTCTTTTACAGTGCTGTTTTCCAAAAACTGTTATTCAGAGTTTTCAGTTGCTAGTATGTGACAAAAAAAGAAAAAGATCTTTTTGATATGTGCACCCGAATGCTAGTACAATAGTCAAGAGGACAATGTTAGTAAAGAGGAGAACAGATGATCAGTTTTAAGAAAAAAGTCTTGTTCTATCAAGGTCACTGTTTTATTTACTTTGATACTGAAAACCTTTTCCCTTAAATAGTGAGTGTTTTGGAAAGTTCTTATTGCCAATTGCAGATATATGTCCTGTGAGCAGGAACGTGTTTATTCTACAAATCTGTAGCAACAGAATTGTCTTCTAGAAGGCATGTGGCTTTGTTTTAATGGTCTGAAATTGTTGGTTGCAAACATGTGGAAGAGGGATAAGCAAGTGCAAATCAATGCAGTGTTTCCTTTGCATAGTCAGACACCCAAAACAAGTATTTTTATAACGGTGAACTCTCTCCTTTCTTTGCAGTTTTGATAGCCAAATACTACCAGTATGCTAAAAATTGGAAATAGAGAGAAGTAGAGTACGTATACTCCTGCAAAAGATACTCTTTGAATTGGATTATTTCTTCCTGTGTACATTTTATTAAAACTAACTTGATCTGTTTTTTAAAAAAGTATCTGAAGCTATCATGTATTTCTGAGAATATTTATGTCTATATGCAAGAGATTTATGGGTGTAATGTAAAATAGGTTCAGCTTATTGCAAAAGCCATGGGACTTGTCCATAATCGTTTGAGGAATTGTACTGATAATTTTTTTTAGGAATTCCAAGGATAAAGAAGTTACTTCAGTGCACAAATTGGCTAAAAGCAGTTAATGGGTTGCTAAGCAATACTGCTTGCTTGTTAGCTGGCAGTTCAGGAGAATGGAATGTAAAATTTGATCATTAGGTTAAGATGAAAAAAAAGTCATCTAACTGATCTCTTGCCAGCTCAAAGATAATCTCAGTGGCACGTGTCCAGTAAGGAATAAATATTCAGAGCATGCTAGTCTGATGAGACACCTTGAATAATGATAGCAAACCAGAAATTATAAGTAATTATTTGTATAGTGCCTGAGTTAGTGAGGTATAGTTCAGCTGAATTGAGCAGGAGAAAATTAATAGATCTGTAGGAAATAGATCTTCTTGAAACATGACTGAAAATTACTGGTTTGTGTTCGATACCTGTTTCTGCGGTAGGGTGGATGACTCCTGGATTTCATTAAACTGTGTGAAAGATTAGCTCGTCAGGGCAAATAATTTTTTCATTATACAATATTGTTGTTCTACTAAATAGTTTGCCAGACTGAATGCAAATATGTTGTTAATGTATATTATGAACTATTAATGTGGATGGAAATACTCTGTCCACATTTACAGGGATTTATCGCTGACTTACAGAAGGATGAGGTTGTGAAGGTGCCATGTACAGGCTGTAGGAACACAGTGGAGGCTGCAGAAAATTAGAGCTGGGGAACGTAGGGAAAGGGACAGAAGCAGGGCGGGACACAGTTGCATGGACAGTTGGTGACCATCCAGGTTGTTCAGATTATTGCAGACCTTAAAGTAGAGTTGCCTCCAGACGTTGTTTCCTGTGCAGCTCTGGTGAAAACATTGCTGTCCTGCCTTTCCATGGATCTTCCAAGTGTCAACCTTAAAGAAACAAAGGATTTGTGTAACTCCTAACAAAATTTGTCTTACCATCTTCTTGGTAGCACCTATAAGTCTACATGTAATGGCTTAGATTAAGTTAGTAGATACTGTAATATCATATAAGATACAAAGATGAAGTGTTCAGGTCAGTTAAATTCAGCTACTAAAAGGCTGTAAGACTAAATTTCCAATGTTTTTCTATGAACAGGGAAGTGATGCTGCAAATGAACAGGGAAGTTCATTCGCAGTGTCAATGTTTAGTTACAAATGTTTTTCAGATATATGTTTTAATGACACGAGCTTAGCAGAAGTAGATTCTGATGGAGATATTTAAAGGAAAGCATTATAAATGTTTGGGGAATGGAGAAATCCTGTACGTATAGAAAAGGAAGGATGAAAAACAGGAGCAATGGAAAAAACGATGAGAAATTCAGGTGCTGGAGGACAAACAACGCTTTTCAGCCTGATGTAGAAGAAGCCACTGAAAGTTTGAAGTCCCAGGATGGCAAATATTCTTCTTCCTGGCGTAGTTGAAAGTTCAAGTGAAAGGATGAAGAATAAAATTACAGTTTTCAGTGACAAATCAATACAGCCACCTTACAGTTAAATTGTGTTAGTGAGAGGCCATTTTAGAGAGCAATAAAAGGACACTTTTTGTAAGATATTGATAGGAAACTTGCAATAAAATATCTGCATAAACAAGTCTTCCACTTGTTTCACAAATCACACCAGTAAAATAAAAATAACCTTTTTTCATTTCCTAAATGCAAACACTTCCCTAATTTATCAAAAATAAATTAAGTTTCTTATCTCGTAGAGCTCCCAGTGGGTTTTGCCTGTGGTAAAATGACTGAATTACCCTGAAATACACCGTGGGTGGATTTCTACACAAAAACCTATGTATCACTCAAGCCTCAATAAACTTTATTGTCCCTCAGGCTATTCGCCTTTACAGCACGTACCTGCTAGGATTTATCTGCTAAGAAAAGGGAACTTTCTACCCAGCAAACAGTAATAATAAATGTTTTGTACTTTCTCTTGCGTGATTTTATTTACTCAACAACTAATGACTGCTCATTTATTACAGTTACCTGGAGTTTGAAAGTTTCTGAGAGATGTAGTTAATTATAGGCTTTCATTTGCGCATTTTATTAACAGGAAGCTTTTATTTTACTGCGGGAAAGTAAATAAAGATTAGCTCGATTATATTTTCTTAGTGCACTTACCAAAACTTCTATTGTGTATTAATGTACAAGGTGAAAATGCAGAGCTTACAGCTGAGAAAATTATATTTGCTAAGCTATGAATATTTTGGCGTGAAATCTAAAGGAAAAAGTATTTACTATTAAAAAGAGGGGATCGTTTGAGTATTTTGAGTGTATCCTAAAAATTAGCCCAATGCGACTCCACAGTGCATACTTCTCGTCGATGCGGGGGTGGGTTCATTTGCTCTACTTTCCTTTAAAATCCTTCATTAGATGAGCTGCAGATAATTATAGAGGCAGTGAAGAGCAGACAAAGATATCACATGTGCAGCATTATCGCAGTATCAATGCCATAAGAATTGGCACGGTCTGGATCTTTGGATTTGATCCATTTATTGAAAGAGTTAACTCGTATTGATTTTTACAGATCTGGAGCTGAATGGTATGTCCAGCTCCGACATCCCCGACGTTCCTCCTCCTCTGCCTCTCAAAGGAAGCATGGCCGATTATGGGAATCTCATGGAAAGTCAAGACTTGATCAGCCCGACGACCTCCCCCCCTGCCCATCAAAGGGTGAGTCCCAGAGATGATCATTTTCTGCAATTTTCTTTGCTTTTCTCCTTTGCACGATCCACAGCGAGATGTAATCCAGAGATTTCTGCAGTTGCAAACAAGCATCTGGAGTATGAGGGAACGGCATCGCTCACAGGGACCGACCTGAAGAGAGGTTGGATTCATTCTGGTGGAGAAGACTAAGCAAAATGTTGTTAGCTGTGTTGGTAAGGGAGCTTAAACCGACAGGATATAGTCTCAGCAGCAAATTAGATTTAATAGCCTTTCAATCCTGTCTCAGGAAAGGAAATAAAACATGTACCTGACATCTTTTCTTTCTGGAGCTCGGTTCTGTCGGCATTCAATCACTGCTTGTTTCCTAGAGGCAAACACACGTGCCCCCTTTGAGGGAAGGAGCTCAGAAACACTCTTCATCAACAAAGGTTTTCAGCTTTCTGAAGAAAATACACTTTTTCAACTTTGTTTCCTGTATCGTGGAAGCTTTTAAAAATAATTTGGTCCTTTTCTTTAAAGTAGCACTTTTGAGAAGGACCATTTATTTCCTTTTTAGAGAAAAAAATATGTTTAAAGAGGTTTTCTTTTCTTTGACTCTGAAATGTGTAACTTTGGCCAAGCTGTTACTTTGTAGAAAAATTCTCAGGGGTAACGATTCTTTTTTGTTTGTAGAGGTATCTTCCAGTTCATAATTAAAATGAAATTCTGTTGAGTAATTTGCTTTTCAGTAAATGTATTGGTTAGAGAAAACATTTATAATCTCAGCAGAGAAAGAGTCAGGCAGGAATTTAGTTTTAACTCTGGAAATAGTTTTGTTTAACACAGACTATCACAGTGCACAGCAGTACACAAGTCTGGCTTTTTCCATAGTTGAAATTGTAACTGTGTTGTTGCAGGAATTTAGTATTTTCAGGCTAAATAGGGAAAAAAAAACGGATATAGAAGTAACTTCAGGAATGTGAGTAGTGTTATTCAGAACACAATGCTTTACCATTATATGCATATATTGAAAAAATCTCTATTCCCATAGTCTCTTCCATAGTTCTTCCTCGTGGCTGGATGGTTTTAGTAAATATTTTCACTAAATTTTTTTGCAAACCCTTTTCCTCTAATTCCCATCGAGGTATACTAAGCTCTTACCCATTTCCCTGACTTCTCTCTCAGGGGCCAGCTCTCGCTTGACCTGAATACAGACCTCAAAGTGGAAAATTACAGAATGTACAGGAGGGCTGCCAGGAGTTTTGTCTAAGGAATCCATCTTCATGAAGAAGCCTGAGAAATTCAAATTAGGTTTCAGATTTCTTGAGCTCCTTCCTGTATGAGCTCCAGAGTAGTAAGTTCATTTTGTATGGTAGACTGTAAGTTTTAGGTCATGGTGGTAGCTCAGGATTGTTAACATGAGTTCAATTTTTAGCTAAAAAGCATTAAACAATGAGATGGTAAAACATGTGGTGAGGAATAAAAATCCCAATAGCCGGGTTCTTTTTCCATTCCTCACGAGGGTGTTTGAAGGGGTTTCCACTCAGGGACGAACGCTAGATATTGACTGTACTACTTGCAAATGCCACCATGCCGTGATGGTTAGAGCCCAGGCCTGAAGACGACTCAGGTTCCAGCCTTGGTCTCGTTGCTGTTGAAGATGTGACCTTGCACAGCTCCTGTACCTGTCATGAGCAGGGTTTCCGCATCATTAAATGGAAGTTCCTAAAAATAGTAGCAATATGCTGCCTTGGTTTTTTCCAAAGTTTTATTCAGGTCTTAATATTTTTTCTCTTTACAGTCTTCACGGCTCAGACTCATTTTTTTTTAAAATATATTTTGTAATTGTAGAAATGGGCCTCATTGTTCAACATCAAGTGTTGAAGGAGCTCAAGATTTAAGCATACCTTAGAAATGCAATCGGATATAATCAAAATTTTCTTCAGCATTGTATTTTTATAAACTTTCCAAGACAAGGGAATATAGTTTCAAAGCCTGAAAAATGGATCTAAAGCAGATTTGTCACAAAGCCGCATCTATTAGTCTTAGAATTAATTTTAGGAAAGGGTCCTAGTCTTACAACTACTCTGCGCATTTATTTCATCAGGTTTATAGGAAGGAAGCTGTTAAAGAACATAAAGAAAATGAGTAGTACTGGGCATGAAAGATCAGATGGGTAAATTCTTATTACTGCTGAGATTAAATCCCACTCCACAGTTTTTAATGTCTTGTGTTTCATGGGTCAAATAGCTACATGCTTCATAACTTTATAATTCTCTGCCTAGTAAACTGATCATCTTTTAAATTACACGTGCTTTGTATCCGTGAAGAAAAATCAGTAAAAAATATTATAGACAAGATTATCTCAGTAGCTTTTAAACTGGAAATATCTCCTTGAATGAGAAATTATTACGTGGTTCACCCTGGTTGTCTTGCAGTCAGTTTTGAAAACCAAAAAAGGCGCTGTAGTGAATTGAAAAGCATGCAGTGATAAATGCATCAAGAAATACTTCAGACTGCAGGCAATAGTGTCATTTAGTGTCTGAGACGGTAATCTTAGCTTATTTGGAGTCCACTATTAACTTGGTCTACCTTAAGTCTTTTGTCCAAGTGATCATCTAATTATAATTTTCTGATTGTCCTCTTATTCTTTGTTAACTGTGATACCCTTACATATATTTTCTTGCACTGTATGACTTTTTCTGCTAAAAATGTTCCTAATTATATATGGGAACATAAAAAAAGAAGTCTACGACTCCTGCAAGGATTATTATTACATCAAGGGATTCCTTCAGGCACTTCTCATTTTTAAGGGTTCATCCATACCCTTGCATACAAATCAACTGCCTGCTTAGTATTCACAACGAGAAGGGAAACTCAAAGAAAATAGACAGAGGAGCACTTACATTTATAATATCGGCTATAACACCTACTAAGCATCAGATAATTGTTTGGATGAGAAGATCTCGATCGATGCGGCGTAGAACTTGGCAAGGAGGGATAGCAAAGGCTGAAGCGGTGTGTAATGTGAGGACCGGAACGGTCTCGCGTGGGTGACGGCAACGGCGCTTATTTTGAGACTCTGGGATCCTGTTGCACGAGGAGCACTCAGCCTGGTTATTTGGATATAATGGAAGTGTTTACACAGAAGGAAAAATCCCGGGGATTTTTCATGTGTTGCGATGCATATGCTGCAGTGCCGATCATTATCTCTTAGGTTAGCCACAGTGAGCAAAAAATGACCTTACAGGCTTCAGCAAATGTACTGTACTCATGTGGACAGAGAAAAAGAGTTGGGGCTAGAAACCCAGCTGAAACTACGGAGGCAGCAGGTAATTAGGGAGCACTGCTTCGGGGTTCACAGTTTTTCCTTCTCTGACGTTATTTCTCAGGAGAAATCCCCTTCCTTTCCAAAGTGCCTTACGCAGCCCCCTGGCTCCATTCCCCCCAGCTGGGGCTGGAGGGGAAGCCTCTGAGCATCGTGTGCCACCTCCCCAGGACCCCCGCTGCTGGTTTGGTGGCTCAAGGCTTGCTGCTGGCTCTCTTATGGGCGGACAGTTAGCAGCGTTATCCCGTGGAGATGTTGGGAAAAGTGAAATTGGAAAAAGTGCATTATTAATCCGTTATATTAAATTAGAAAGTTGACTTTGTGGGCTGCATTTGCTCACAAGTGGAAATAAGTGTCTCTTCTTTTGTCTGATAGTCCAGATTTTTACAAAAACAGACTCTCTGACCAAAGGCTTTCCATGATGCGTAGAAGTATATAATGTGCCCAAAAGAAAAAAAAAAAAATTGGTTTTTATTTACCATCTGATCATTATTTTTGCCTGCTGGAGATGGGAAGCATTGCAAGCCCTTCCTCCAGTGCAAAGTCTCCGCCACCTCCGGCCTCGGCTGGGCTGGGGTTTGATGGGTTAAGCTCTTGCCGAACAAAGAGTTTCTAAGAAGCTCACAGTCACTTTTTAATAAGTCTCAAAATCAATGAACTGCCACTGCTTATTACAGGATTTTGAGTGAAAAATATGTTCTTCTGCTGTCTGCCTGGAGATACAGAGCCCGTGATGTGTCCCTGAGCAGCACCCTTGATTTTGTTTCGGAAAGGGCTGTGTCGCTGCCCTCAGTGCTGCGCGGGATCAAGCTGCGGGTTTTGCTCTGGCCAATTGGTAATCCGTTCGTTTATCGCTCTCGCAGGGCCCGGGCCTTCAGTAAGAAATACAGTTTCGGTCTGGAGTCTAAACCTAATTCTGAGGGTATTGCTCATAACTCTTGAGGTCTGTTTGTGTAGGGACCAGAGCAGAAAAACAGTGCTTTTGAAAATCGAGTTAGCCAGCACGGTCTGAGATACTAATAGCCTCCACGTGCAGAAATGTGGTTCAACAGAGGGAAAATGGCATTAGCTGTGCTTTAACACACGCACCAGGAGCAAAGTCCTCCCTGCGTGAGGGGTGCAGACCTCTGCTAGGTCCAGCTTTCTCCCTCATCCGCTGCCCTCACTCCCGCGGGAGCAGCCCTCCAGGGAACGCTCCCCCGTTGGGAAAGCGGTCAGGGTCCTGCCAAACAACCCATCGGGAAAATCTGATTCAAAGCAATCCGGTGTTGCCCGTTTTGAAGGATCTTTCACGTTGCCCAAGGAGGGGATGGGAGCACACAAAGGGCACCTCTGCAGAAGGACTTTTAAAATTACTTTCTCTTATCAAAGTACACTCCAGCAAGGGCAGCTAACGGCTGCGATACACAGTCAAATGAAACTCTAATAGATGAAGTATGACAACAGAGTTCAAACAGTCATTTTACATCGGTTACCTGCGGTATTTTCCACATAATTTTGCTCCCTGGGTCAAACAGCCAATTAGCTTAAACTGTCTCTAATTTGGTTCAAATTAGTGGAGTTGGGTTGATTCTCTCTGCTGGCACATTATCGCACTTTCAGAACGGGAGTGTTATTCCTCCAAGACCTCACATTATGTGTTATTTTTCATTGCAGATATCAAATAAGCAAGTTGCTGCTTGTCAGGCGACTTGGCTCCATGCTAAAAACAATGGTGTAAGCGAGAAGGAGCAATTCACAGCTCAGTGTTTGGAAGCATTTGCAGAGTCCCGTGTAGTTGATAGCCTATATACGTCTCATTTCTACTGCTTCTGACCTAATTAGATCCGTTAATCCTTCAAACTAAAGTGTTTTTGATTGGATCTCCGTAGCTTGTCATATTTATGACCATTTAATTTCAAAGAAAAATAGTTACACAGGAAGAAATTTCTTACAGTGTCACAAGGACCATTTTTGGGAATCAAATTTTGTTTGATTTTTTGGTTGTTCTTTTAGTAGTATTTTCTGATTAAAGAAAAATCTCATATCTTATTTTGCTTCCTCACAGAGTAAAAAAAGAATGTATTTTTTTCATTTTCTTTAATTGTTCTTCATTGCATCCTGAACATGTGTAGTGTAGTGTGTTTTATATCTCTAAGAGAATGGAGACAAATGTTTTTAAACCTGATTCTTTTCTGTATCACGCAAAAACAAACAAATGGGAGCGATTTCATGTTTGAAGCAGAAGGAACAGATTGCCTCCGTGTTGCAGATGTGCCTTTTACATAAGGTTTCTGCTTCCCCTGAGGTACCCGTGAGTCAAGGATTCTGCCCAAAATAGGTTTGAATGTGAACCAGCAGTCTCTATCATTATGTCAGAAAGTAAAAGCATGCTTCAAGATTCGGGGGATTCACAGTTAACCACTGACATATAAACAAGAACTCTGCAAAGCAGTTCTTAAGTAAATGTAAAATCAAGGGAAACTCTGTTTTGTATTTCAGAGTTTCTCAGGGGAAGCAAAAATTAACTTCACAAGCCTAGTAACGATTTTCCGAGTATGATATTAAAGGGAGAGAGAAAGTGTGCTTGAATTTCTTCTTGTGCTGGAATAAAAGGGAGCGTGTATCGGCCCTGGGAGTGATGGCTAGATTTGGAGTTGCACCAGTTCCATATTGGCACGTTTTGTCGTGCTAATTTCTCAATAATGTTGCCCCGACGAGCATTACATGTCCTACTTACTATATTCATTGGTAGCTTATTATATAAATGAACATGTACTAAATTTATCCAACTTTCTAATGGAAATTGTAAATTCAATTATAATAATTATCTACCTATCTCTGTTATTTCTTTCTGCCTAATTTGCTTGCAGAATCTAAGCTCTGGTAGGTTTTGTGCTCGTTATTTATAGCATTTATATTTAACTTATTCTCATTGTATTTGCATTGTATCTGTTCTTCAGAAGCAGGTTTTCAGGGGTAATTTGATTGTTCTCTGATCAATATGAAGGGCTCATTTGTTTGAGAAATGCCTTTGATCTAATTGAATTGAGAATTATTGCCAATATACTGTTATTTAAATTGAAAATGGATTTTCACAAATGATGCTATCAGCAAAGTTAGTTTTTTCTAGTGATAAATACTATGTTAAAGATATCATCTGAGACCAAAGCACTGAGGAAATTTTTATGTTCTGTGATGTATTTTAGAGGGGCACCGGCTTTATTTAGTTATGAAATTGATGTCATCTCCGTAAGGAGTTCTTGCATGTTGCATGCTGATGTTCTGCAGACCACCGGCATTTCCCAAAGTTTGCCCAGAAGCCCCTGCCTGGATACACGACTGTAACTGAGCAGTTTTCAAAGATTTCGAAACCTGCAGATCACAATGGAATGTGTGAGGCTAACTACCGTTGACAGCCCAGCTCTTGTTCAGGTGCTTCAGTAGGGATTCAGGAGCTAGTTTAACATACCGGGTTAAGACAAGTATTTGGTCAGATAGAGGAAGTATTTAATGGTTCTGACTGTAAAAGGTAGAGACAGATCAGCAGTGGCATTTAAAAAAAAAAAAAAAAAAAAAAACCAAAAAACCCAAAAAACCGAACTTCAGTTTTGCGTTTGGTAAAATAAAATTCTTATTTTATCTGCTTTACATACTAGTCTGTTGACTGGATTTTGTGTCTCAGAGATCATTGTGCACCGCAACGAGGGAATACGTAGTGCACAGGTTTGAGCCTCGCTGGGAAGTGAATGCTCTTACTCAGCAGGGTCTTCCTGCCATGTGCGTTTCGAGCAGCAGTGCCCTTTCGAGACTCAAACCTTCCCATAACCTGGTTGTTTCTTCAGAAGAGCTCGTACAAACTTTAATCGGACCGTGAACATGAAAGTCTTCATTGCCAAATACGTTCAGTCCTGTCCTCATGGGTGAGCAGGAGCCTTCCCTGGCAGACAGGGGAGTGCAGCCTTCCGGACAGGGCACCCCCGGGCTCCGGCACCTTGCTCTCGGTCCAGAGTTTCTTCTCCAGCAGCAGATTAAACCCAACTGATTTCCGAGTTGGTAACAAAGCATTCTGTAGCCAAGGAGGAAGGCGAGAGTGCAGATGTCGCTGCGTTGGCGGTGCTGCTGGAGAGGCCGGGGAAGTGGAGAGTGGGCGGCCTTTGCCCCTCCGTACTTGGGCCTGCTGTTTTGGACAATGGAGAGACAAGCTCAGGGCACGGTTTCCTGACCATAGTTTGTGATCCCTGGTCGTTTACCATGGGGGGAGCCGGGAGGAACGAGGAAAGTTGTAAAACAGATGGGAAAGTATTTATTTCTGGGTAGGATGCAGGAAAAATATTCCAGCAAAAATCCAGCCTTCCCGGCTCTGCCAGTACGCAGTCTTACCTTTCGATTTAGTCTATGATTAGTAAAACTGGTGAAAGCTCCGGATTTATAACTTCGTGCTGTCTTAAAAGCTGACTTTGAAGAGGGCATTCAGTTACCTTGAAGATACTTTATTCCTTCTACTCTTGCACCCCTGAAAACTCCCAGTCACTAGCTCGCAGGAGTCTCCCCGGGCTCCTGCCTCGCGGCGCAGGAAAGACTGAAAAGTCCTGGCATCTCCCTGAACCGCTCTTCTTTCGGATAGCAGCTTTGGATAGCTTTTAAAAGGAACAGTCGTCTTCCTTACGCGCTTTCACGTGGTTTATCAGCTGCGTGTATACCAGTTTCTTACTGTGATGGAGAAATCATCGGTTATTTTGTCCAAGACATTAAAAAAAGTTGGAACACGAGTATCGAGGTTGCAAGTGCAGTACGTGCGATGTAGCGCTAAGGCATTTCAGATACTTGACCTGTTCTCGCAGCAGCGACGAAGGGAATTTGGCAGAGTCGGTGTGCGTCGTAGGGTTTTAAGCGTTAGTGGAGTCAGCAGTGCGGGGTGGATCAGTCACAGCCTTCCCTTGCGCCGGGGACGGGTGCGAGTGGACGAGCATCGTTGTGCTTGGAGGAAAACGAAAGGCGGTGGCTGGCTGGGCGGGGGAAGAATCGTAGGAAGAAACAAAACCAAAGCAGCGTTTATGAGGTGGGACACTGCAGTACGGCCTCAGTGCAGTGATGGGAGAACTGTAATGGCTGCATAGCCAAAATGCTGTAGGAAAACAGACAGCAAAGTGCGTGAGCAAATTGCAGTGTTCTCAACCTCTTTCTGAAACAGATTTTATCATATATATGATTGAACATTATGGAAAAGAGTCTTAATTTCCATAATGACTTTTTTAATTTGTTCAATTAGCCGATGAATCTAACCGAGGGTGCTCTTGTTCTGCTGTATGATATATGAAGTGATTTAAAATATGTATATTTGAACAGTCTGGATTTCTGTTTTGAATATTTTAATTATAACTGAATGTGTAATAGTAAATTGCAAGTTACTTATCTCTTTAAATTATTTCCTTTTTTTTTTTTAATTATTTGTGTTCTAAATGTGCAAAATAGAAAAATAATGGAAAAGCAATGAAGCTGTTGCTTCAACAACTTGGGTTTTAAGCTCTGTAGTGCATAGAGGCTGAGGGCAATCGATACAGACCAAGAAATCAATATCCTATCATGATATAAAGTGGGGAATTATAAACTTCTCCAGTGCTTTCACAAGACTTTTCCTGAAATACTGAGCTAATTAATCAGGAACCCTTGAGAGATCTTTTTCATTGTCAAAAGTAAAACTTGTATTTTAAGCTAATGGCCAAGAGCATTCAGTATTCATAGCAGCAAATTCTGCAGAGAAGCTCTTAGGAGTCAGATGGCTACAGACTTACCTGCCGTCTCTCGCAGTTATATATGAACCAGGAAATGTTTCGAAAATCCATTCATTGCTAACACGGTCTTTCAAAATTGGTTTTCCAGCACCTGCCACCTCCGCTCCCCAGCAAGACTCCCCCGCCTCCGCCTCCAAAGACAACTCGGAAGCAAACGTCTGTTGACTCTGGGATTGTCCAGTGAAGAAGGAAGCGTTTTTTCCAAAGATAAAGCTGTAACAATTCATTTCCCTAAGTATTTTATGGTATATAATGTTTACCTCATTCAGGCGTGCAGTATCTAACATTTAGTGCAATGACTCTAACTCTGTAAGAAATCCATTTCTAGCCGTGTATCGGAAACAACACTACATCACCCCTCTTTCTGGGGTTATTCCCTCCTGTAACTTGAAAGAAATCTGGATTTCTACTGGAGACCAGGAGGTGTTCATCAACTGACAGTACCCTCTTCCTAAACCTTCTCCCTGCTTCTTCTGAATAACTTCAGGCACATAGGTAGCTGCGGAGATTAAAATGAGAGTTGAATATTTTGTACCTAAAGCATTTAGGTAGCTCTGGAGTTTAAAATGAGCTGAGTATTTTGTACCTAATCTCAGTGTATATAGGAGTCGATGACGATATTCACATTGAATTCAGTGCACGTTGGAGTAGGCTTCATAGTAAGGAGAAGCTGCCGTAGGATTTCCCCAAATAACGGTTCTGCCCAGGGTTAAAAATCAGACACATCTTATTTGTGAAATGTGCCTTCTCTTTAATTGTTTTGTATTACAAATAAACTGATTGCTAATGGGCTTTCTAAAATTAGTCGTTGGTGATCAGTCATTTCCATTTTCATTCGGTCGGCCATTATTCTGGGTGTTGATCAGTGGGTAAAGCGAGGAAGCCTTTTAGCTGCTGACGGGCACGAGCACGTAGGAAAAGAAACAGAGTAGGCAGATAGGAGACTCCTGGTCATTCTGAACCTACCGGTTGAGTACAAGAATGGGAAGAGCTTTTTCTTTTCTTCTTGAATGTGTAATATTTCATGTGGATTAGGATGAACTGAATGGAATCACTTTGTCCTTGTGCCATCATTCTGTACAGAGTTTGTATATATGATGGTTTTTAGAATGTTTTAATTTTTATGGTGCCTGCTTTTCATGTAATAATGAATTAATGTACCTGCAAGGAATGCCTTACGTATTTTTAATTTCCTAATTGCTGAAAGTGTAAAAAAAAAAAACCTTTTTTTTTCCAGATATTAGGCTCTGAGAAATATTGGACAATGATGGGGTGGGGTGTTGGGAGGGAGGAAGGAAACTAACTTTATACTCTAGCGTTTTTTATTGTCATCACACTTTCGTTTTTTACTATCTACAACCTTTTTACTCTTACAGTAGATTGTTTTTAAATATACCACTGACTCAAAAAATAAAATATTATTTTAAAAACTTGTCTGAGAAAATTAATACATTTCCTTGGTCTTTTTCATCCTTATTGTAGAATTGTTGCACTCTATAGAAGGCTACATATATACTTTCTTTCTTTCTGAACAGTTTTGAGGGAGCCCCTGATAAAGCTGGAGTCTTTCACCGCACTGATGTGCTTGTTCCTGCATGTATGTAGTACTGAGGTAAAACACACGTCAGCACTAGAAACGGCCATCTTTGTACGCTGTCAATATTCATAATGATAACTTACTTATCTTTGTTATAAGTTATCTGTTGCTGAACACTTTAGAAAACAGATGAGTTTTAGGTAGAATTTTCTACCTCTAGTAGCTGATACACGATGCAAGTAGCAGGCAGAAGCATGACTTACAGAGCAGTAAAACAATAATGTTCTTACAAAGGCAGAAAGATTGCCCTTCTCTTAAAAAGTGGCTCAAATGGTCAATTACATTCTCATAATTTTGCCTTAAACCATCTTGTTGCTTTGGATCGAACAAACACACTTTTCTTTGCAATGTGAGATAACATCGGCTACCAGAGTGTCTCGGAATTTACTGTTGGATATTGGCCTACAATTCCCTATTTGTTTTGTTATTAGTATAATTTCCATTCAAGAGGAACAAGCTGGGAAGGATTCTTAGGTACAGTCGATCAGATACTCTTTCTGTAGACGATCAATAATGTATTACAACTTTAATTCTTTCATTTAATTGAAAATTGCTTTAGAGACTGCTCTTGATGGGAGATCGCGCTGCGATGCTGGTGAGTTTTCCTCTTCTGTTCCATTTACTTTCTAAAGGATAGGAAGAGGCTTTCACATGGACCTTTAACTGGATGCATGTACATTCTATTTCTGATAATGTGTTTGTTTTCACACGTCCTTAGCAAATTCCTGTGCTCATGCAAGTGTTATAATTTGGCCCTGCAAGACTTCTCGAACAAGAGCTGCACTTTCAGATCGGTCTTGCGGTACAAACTCTAAATCTTGTACGTGTGTACGTTTTACAAATATGCAAGCTGAGACTGGGAATTGAAAATCAGACTCTCAGATTCACTTTCAGACCCAAATTGTCACCGTCTTTACAATCTAACAGCTTCTAGGCTGTAACCCGTATAAAATCCAGCCAGAACGAATCATTACCCTCCTCAAAGTGTTGTAAAAACACACTTCAGCAAATCCAGAAACTAATTCGGTTACAGTCTCTAAGCAGTGAACAATCCTGCGCAGGCTGTTACTTTTCCTACGATATACTCTCTCCCTTTGTACTCCAGTGGCGTTGTATCCGAGCATCCCAATGCAATATGAATTTCCTGTGACATTGTTTGCAACAAAGCTGAGCTAATGCAGAAGAGCTCAGTACAAGGCAATACCGAAAAAGAAGGTTATTTGATTTTAACCAAAGCGGTATCACTTACACTTGCTCTGTCATGCTCAGGTCCTCACAAGGGTCAAGGCACGTGTGTCCAAGTAATGGGACCGGGCTTGTTTGCGGTCATGTAGAGGACAAGAGGTGCCTGCTGTGAAGTCCGCTTCTCGTCTCCTGCGCTATCTGGAGGTTGGTTCTTGTTGTTGGATGTGCCCTTGGTTCCCTTTGGGAGTTGGCGGTGGCTGTGATCTCGTGTCTCTTTAGTCTGTCCTACTTTGTGGGAATTCATTAGGCAGCACTCCATGTATTCCATCTCTGTTGTCTCCCCGCCTGGTGAGGATGCTGTACAGTTCCAGTTCCGCTCTTCATCTTCCCACCATCATCCCTTAATGGCCTCAATGAATCTTTTGCTTTCCCTACCTTGAGTAGCTGGGATTGGGATGACCTGCTCCAGCTGTCACTGCTTTATCCTCCTGCCAGCTCTCCTGGTGCCTCCACGCCCAAAGGTCCCCACTCAGACTTCATTCAAATCGGTATTTCTGCTACAGGGGGATGCCGAAAGAAAGCTGCTAGGAAAGGTGACCCCTCCGTGTCTTCCATAGTAGACCAGGGCTTTAGCATTCACGGGGGCCAGGGTTTCTCCATGTAAGACAAGCGCTCCTGTTCAGGGATTAACCTCCCCCCAGATGCCATCCCTTCACTCAGACTTGAGAGCAACACCACAAGGCTTTGCAGCACAAATTTTCCTGAAAGAAGAAATTCAGAGGTGTCAAGTTTCTAAATAGTATGAGAAAACAGATTTTTAATGGCCAGTAATTTTTGCTTCTTGAAAGTTAGCTTGAATTTACTTACTCAAAGTTAACTTAGAGCGCCAATATAAAAAGGAGAAGCCCTTAATACCATTTCTCTGCGTCTTAGCTTGGGAGTGAGAGGGCAATTTTTACAGGTGCACACATCAATTCCCATCAGTCCCATGCAAAACCGCAAAAGGTTTGTTGGGCAGCGGTTGTTTGTTTTTTAATCAAATTTATTTTCAGTGGGAAGCTCAATGCAAAGGTCAGTTCTTAAGCTGGTTTCCATAATTGACATTTATGATTACTGAAATGTCTCTGATGATACCACAAATTCTGAGTGTAAAAATGTTTTTAAATTCAGTTTTGTCTTAACGTAGGTATTTTTCTTTACCATGGATGTCTGTGATAAGTGACTTTACAGAGAAAAATGTTAAGAAGTTTGCAGTGCATATATATATGTTTATGATGTATGAATAAGATTTATGTGAGTGTACATACATATGTGTATACATGCGCACACATCTAAACACACATTTTTAAATGTAGAATATCTCACTTCATTGACTAGTTGAGGTGTCCACCTTCTTGCTTCACGATAGTCATCTTTCCTATCGATTCTTTTGACCTTTTTGGGGACCATTCTATGCCAGAAGCTCGATGTAGTGGTGTTGATGCCAATATCCCGTGATGGTTGTTCACAATTACCTATTTTTAGTAAAGGTTCTTTGGATAAAATAGTTATTTCTTGTGTACATATTTGACACATCAGGTGAAGTAAGCAGAAAAATTTCTTACAAAGGTTAAGCTGGTTTATGTTTCAATACGTGTAGACCAGACTTAGGCAGTACCTGGTGTAACAGGAGTCATCCTCTTCTGATCCGGCAGTTGCCATCCTGCATTGGCCTTTGGAATGTTTTTGTATGCCGTTTTGAACAAAACAGCAAGCACTGGAACAGGCCTCCCAGGGCAGTGGTGGAGTCACCGTCCCTGGAGGTATTTAAAAGACGTGCAGATGTGGTGCTTAGGGACATGGTGTAGTGGTGGACTGGGCAGTGCTGGGTTAGTGGTTGGACTTCATGATCTTAAAGGTCTTTTCCAACCTAAACAATTCTATTATTCTAAAACCTAAGTATTTTATCCCTAAGCTACCCTAAGGTAGAGTAAGGTAAGGCAGAAATTGTTTTTCCTGGACCTGTTACGTTATGTGTGCATTTGCTGTGTTTCACAGAGATGTTGCTGTTCATTGTCTGTAACTGTCAGACGTGCCTCCGGGAAACAGGTTGCCCTTTCCGTTGCCGCTGCCTTTCAGCCATTAGTGGAAACACGCGCGGTGCCTTGTCCGGCTTCTCCCCGCCTCCCCATCACGAGTCTTTTAAGTTCTTTGTGTTCTCTTGCAATAAAAATTTTTTGTTGGTTTTTTTTTTGGTTTTTTTTGTTTTTTTTTTTTTAAGTAAATGCAGGACGCCTTTCTGGTTGTTTGCTTCCTGTTAATGCGTCCTTTGAGATGCTGCGCTGATAAATTGCCTGCGCTTTGCTCAATGTATTTAAATTCGGTGCAAGACGCTCAGGGTGCACACATGGACTAGAGCTCGGGGACAGCCCCGAGCAGGAGCAGGTCTCCCAGGAGGATGGGTGGTGAAGGTGGCCAAGCTTCGTGCCTGCTCAGCACCATGCTGCCACGGGGCCGGGGGCCGGACTGGGGCTGCCTGCATCCCTCTGCACAAATAGAATAAGGCATTTTTCAATTTGCATCTACACCGTATCTTGTGATGAAGCAATAAATTGTAGCGCATGTAGAATATGCCCGTGAAAAAAAGACCAAGCGCTCGAGTGATGCTGAACTCTAAAATTCAGGGTTTTCCTTTATCCTCAGCTTTCGGCGTTAACGCGGTAATGGGAAGCATGAGGTCCAGCTGCTCTGACATTTCAATTTCCTCTCATTCTCCTTTTGTACTTTTCATGGATCCAAACTGAATTTCAGGGTTGCAATTGCCATCTTCTTGGTGATGCAGAAACGTGTGGATCGGTATAAACACTTGGATATTGTATGGGATCTAACCAGCTGTTCTCCAGTGAGGCTATTTATAGGATTTTTAATTTCCCTCGGTTTTGTCATATGTATTCTGTAGACATGAATAATCACTATAAATTAGGTTTCTCTATCAAATGGCAGACTTAATTTTTATCAATTTCCAGTGTGTGCGGTATTGTATTCTAGCACTTTAATGCGAAGTTGCTGAATTAAGTAACTCATTTCACATCTAACCAAGCTGGCTCTGGACGGGCGTGTTGAGGACATGTGCTGACCCCCTTTGGAGACTGAGTTGGGACAGTGACTCCATTCAATCTCATGATGTGTTTAGCCAAGTGGTTTCCATTCCCTAACGCCGTCTTGTTACAGCTACACGTTGATGTATGGTTTTCAGAATCCAAGTTGACCATCTCAGATTCATTGCTACCCAAATTCCCTGTCTGCCATCCCAAACTTGCAGAGATTTTATGGGTGGTGAAATGTTGCTATTTTGGGGTTGAATCCGTATTGTTTTGGCCGTTCCTTCACATTTTCACTGCACAGTTTGGCTCTGATGCTGTTGAACTTCTGTGTTTGCAGCCCAAACTGTCTTGCAGAGCTGGGGAACTAAACAGAGGAACGTTGGCCATAGCATATTAATGCTACAGATTCAGTGATGAGACCTCACTTTCTTCACCGACACCTTATGTTTAATTTGCATTGTTTGCAACCATTTACAATTTATTTTTATGAAGCTTCCTCTGAGTTGGAGCTCAAGGCAGATTTCCATAAACCACCCATATCAACACGTTCTCCTGGTGTTTAGCCTCCTTGGTAGATGCTCGCATTTCCATTTTTCAGATGTTTATTCTCCCTTAAAGTGCAAGAAGCCCAAATGGTGTTGGAATCTTGTTTGTCAAATGATTCCTAAAAAACGCCCCTGAAAAGGCTTTTGGGGCAGTATCGGCGTGGTCCCCAAAGGAGGTGTGTGCTGCCTTGCGCTTCGTCTGTCACAACAGAGGTGTCCTCGCTATGAGCAATGCCCAGTTGCGTGCCCCCATGTTCTTTGGGTGATTCACCTCACATCGCATAAAAAACCTTGGAGCCTCTAATTGTCCTCATTATCACCAAGAATAAGCAGCATCGGTCGCTCACACATTTCCAGACCAGGAGGTCTGGCTGCCTAACAGATGCTTGAAAAGATGCCGATTCTGCTGTTGGTGAAAGCTATGGCCTTCTGCCAGTTTGCATTAAAGGGGAATATATGGTGTCATCAACATTTGAGGGAGTCCTTCACAACGAGAAAGCGTAGACAAAACCAAATGCGACACTGTTTTCCTATAGATAAGGCATTTTTTGTGTGCGCTGCTGTTGTTGGCTGTTCTTCCAAGTTTTATATTTATTCTCCAGCCTTATTTTCCTATGGCTGTGCTTACATTGCCTCAGCACTGTAATCCCGATTTAAATTGAGTTCTCTTTCTCCATCATTCCTATGAGCAATGACAGATCACTGCACCGACAGTGGAGAACCCAGAAAATGAACTACAAAAAACATCTCTACTAAAAAAAAAAAAAATTTAGCAGAGTTTTAAACAGCCTGTGGAAATGAATAGGTACCTGGGCACCCTTGTAGAGCAGTTTGACACAACGTGCTGTGTTGAATCGCAGACGACTAATGTAGAAGTGTAACAGTTTGAGAGGTAAAACAACCCCCCCAGCTTCAGTCTAGGCAAAACACTTCTTAGATTAGCATAAATTATGCAGTTTAAAATGCTTATTAACATTTAATTTAACATTATGAACGTTGGTTTGGGAAGCGCGTTCTTGTAGCAAGAGAAGAGTGCAGGAAGTTCGCTTAAGCAGTAATTATTGCTTCTCTGAAAATTATATGTATTTTCCTGCATTTTGATCTCATGTGCTCAAAACCTATCAGAGAAAAAATCTAAATAAATCAGCCATAAATTCAAAAATTTCAAAAGAAAAATGCCTTCTTGCGAAAGATGAGGTAGTTATCTACTACTTACTGGTGTTACAGGAAGCCTGTCCCGAGATATTTTTTAAATCGTGTGGAGGTCTGGCTGTCAATAATGTCTCAGTCTACTGGTTGTAAACTTCCTTCCATGAGTTTATTACTGTGTACAGTTGGCAAATGTATTTGTTGTCGTTGTTCTTCTGTGCAGCACGTTATTGTTACCTCGCTCCTCAGGGGAAAATAGCAGAAAAAGCCTAGAAAGAGAAGACTTTTTCTTAAAAGAGTTCAGTTTGTGTCTTTAATTACCGACCCCATGGTCCACGTGGAGGTGAGCAGGGGTCTGTGGAAGGTTGTGCCCTGCTTTTGTGCTGGATCGTCCTTCCGTGTCGCGCGCCGTGCCTGAAACGGGCGCTCGGGAAGGCGAGCACGGGTACGCACACAGGCACCCGCGGAAAGGGGCGAGCGCTTCTGAAACTCGGGTCAGGAGCACCAGGAGCGAAATCGGTGTTCGCTCTTGTCGCAGCTGCTCCGTGGGGCACCGACACGGTGGCAGAAAAGTGGCTTTGGGAAAATTAATTTCCTTTCTCTGGTGTGAGGTTTTCTGGGGACGTGGTGTTTGTGTAAGGTCAGTAGCAGAAGAGAGCAGGCCAGCTCTCTTAAAGACCTGCAAAACGCGAAGTTCTGTTTTGTTTGATGGCAAGCGCAGTATCGCTCTCGCAGCGCTGGCACCTCTATTCTTTAAAAGCAAAAAGGAGACGCCAAGGGCTAAATCCTCTCCTAAGTTACAGCTCGGCTCTGCCAAGTCCACTGAAGTCACCCCTCCGTGGGTATCACTGCAGGCAAAACCTAGCGTCCTTCTCCCGATACTTAATCAATGTAAAGGTATCTGTTAAGCATCCTAGGATAATGAAATTGCAAGGCTAGTCCTGAGTTTATGCCCATAGCACTTGCATGCATCATTTCTGTATTGCATTATTATTTTTCTTGGTACAGATGCAATAATTCTGCTGAAGGGGGTGAGATTGCTTTTCTAAAGTGTTGGAAGAATTAAGGAGGAGAAGTCTTGCCATAAAAGCTTAGTTTATTCCTCCTGTACACAATAACACTATAGTATTATAAAATTATTTTTTTAAATACATGATCATTAAGCACATGTCCAATTTGCCTCAATAACTAATTTTCATTCAAGAGTTATTCAGACAAAATTACTGTTGGTATCAGTGGGCTATAAAAAGTGAACTGATTTTTAATTTTATTTAAAATAAAGGACTGTTGTCCAAGAAATTAATCCAATGCCCAAGTTACAAGTAAGTGTAAACAATAATAAAACTTGGGTTGGTTTTAAAAGTCAACTTTGAGTGATGACGAATCAGTTCTAGGCGATGATCAGTCTCGATTCTTGATGCTTTGTAGCCTGTTATTGATAAGGCTGTGGTTTAATGGCAAATTGCCTTTATTGGAAACCATCTTATATTAGAGAGTGCTTTACTCTACCCACGGTAGCCACGAGCACTGGGGAGCTGAAACTCCCTGGCCTCGGGGAAGGAATAACTTTGCCAAAACAAAGCAGTGGCTGACAGAATTTTCTGTTTTGTTTTGTTTTATTCAGTAAACAAAACCAAGTAGTAAATGGAAGTTGCAGTAAAAGCTCCCCAGCATCCTTCTGGTTCTTTGGCCCTCTCTGGGCTGGGGGCGAGCGGTGTGTGCCCCCCCCAGGTGGGTTTGGAAGCGGGGAGCCGGCGGGGGCGCGGGGAGGACGAGCAGCGCTGTGCGAAGGGTTTTACTTACACCCTGCGAGGCGCCCGCGGGGACCGCTGCGGGTGCGAAGGTGCTTAATGCTGGCTCTCCGGAGAGAGCCGGTAGCACGTCGTGTGTCCGTCCTTTTTCTTGGGGAATGTAGTTAAATCCTATATAAGGCACGGCAAGAAACGCCATCCTTTTTCTCAGCAGCAGAGAGCAGAGGGTGAACGACATCAGGGTACGTTACATCCTTTCCAAGGGTTACGGGGCAGTCCTGGCCCTGGGAAAACAGAGCTACAGAAACACGCCTGCCCTCCTCCTCCTCCTCCTCCTCCTCCGGCCCTGCGTGCCCGCTCCAGCAGCGGGTGGGACGTGCAGGGGGGTTCAGGCAAACGGGCATCTTCCCTCCCGGGTGCAGCTGCCCGCTGGGAGGGATCAACGCTCTGCAACGCAGTAACACGAGCCTGACATCAGCCCAAATAGGGGAAATCCAAATGCAGGTGGAATAAAATTAACATGCTTGTGGGGCCGTAGGGAAAAATGAAAGTCCTCCGAGGGAACTTTGCAGAGATGTGGATCGCAGTGTGGAGGCTGAGGTCCGTGGGACAGACCATGGCTGGGTCCACGGCCACAACTGTGCTTCCAGCAGATGCATCTCCAGGTGCATTTCATGATACGTTACCATCTCATTATAACCTTCCGCTGTGTGATTATCTTCCTTGTTTCTTCACCTCCTGAGTTGCTTGCCCCTGGTTTTCGGTTCAGGCTGGGGTGGTTTTTTCTCGGTGCTTTGTTCACCAGAGCAGCGCTGACTTCCACATCCCTGCAGCAGACGTACCTGCATTTCCTTCACGATTTTCTCTCCCCTGTGCTTGGTGCCTACGACGCTCTTCCCGGACAAGTGCCAGCTCCACGTTAGTGGGGAGAGGCCGATCCCGAGGGGGGACGTCGCCCTGGCACGTCGCGGGCAGGAGAGGGCTGCTTTTTGCTGGGACCAGAGCGGGACTGGGCTCCGGCAGCGTTATCTAACGCAGAGTTACCCAAGTTCAGCGGGGATGCTCTTCTTTCCTGCAGGCCATCGTAGTACCGTTAAAAAAACCCAAAGTCCCTGCGTGGAACTAATTTTTCTGCAGTGCTCCTTGTTTCTGGCTGACAGCAAGCATTAGCCGGTGGTACGAGCTAATTGGAAGTGACCAGTGACCGCAAAGCCCCGGGTGGGAGCGGGAGCCTGGCTTCCGCTTTCTTTAAATACTGACGTTTGCATTTAAGATGTTCTTCTTTCCCTCCTCTTTCTCCTTCCCCCTCCTTCTTGATTTCTGTTATTTAATGAGGGGGATTTTTTAAAAGAATCATAGAATCATAGAATTATTAAGGTTGGAAAAGACCTCTCAGATCATCGAGTCCAACCAAAAGGGAACAACTGGAAGGCGTGTTTCCTAAAAACGTGGGTGTGCGGTTTTGGTGCGGTTTCACCCACCCCTGTTATCCTAAGGGCGGGAGCATGGGGACGTTTGGGTTTTGGAGGGATGAGCTGTCTGTGCCTGGCTCTGCCCGTGCTGGCTGCCCTGCCATGCCGTGCTGTGCCGTGCCGTGCCGTGCCGTGCCGTGCCGTGCCATGCCGTGCGTCATCCCCCTGGGACCATCTTGCCCCGACGGAAGGTCTGGGGCCACAGCGTGGCCCCATGCTGGAGCCTTCATCAGATTTGGGAATGGAACCCCGTGGCTTGGGCATGGTCCAGAAGCCATGGAGCCCGTCCCAGTGGAGATGTGGGGCTTTAGGAAATTTTTTTCCTGGCGAAAAGTTGGTGTAGTTGGGGGGCAGAGGTTCAGGGGGAACCTCAAACCTCATGGAAGGGGGGTTTGTCATTCAGACAAGGATTTATGCAGGTGTATATGGTATCAAATGATACTCTTATTACACTGTGCTGATAATAATAAATCAATACACCCGTTGCATTTTATTTTCACTATAAGAAAAATGAAAGGGAAGAAAGCCAAGTGCTTACCTATTTTACCAGATAATTTACCTGTACTAGAGCTATAAAATGAATGTCGCGTACATTTCTCTTCTCTCTTAAAACAAAACGATGGAGCAGAGGAAGGCACCTTCAGGCAAGAGCAGAGCTAGTGGAAAAACAAAGTAGAGCACATGCTCCCGTTGCGTTTGCCGAGAAAGGATATGAGCATTTGGCAGCTCCCCGCGAGGTGCTGTGGTACCCGCACGTTGTGTAGGGGAGTGGGGAAGGATGGGCAAAGGAGGAGTGGGAAGGAAAGGCAGTTAATTAAGAGTGGGTAGCAAAAAGTAGCTGGCAAATTTATCTCTATTTCCTAACCTCTGGATTTATTTTCAGATGGGGAAGTCAAAACTGTAAGGTGCTTTAGGTTAAAATCTCATTTGTTTTGCAGGATTTCTGCCAGAGTGCTGTTTCTCTCATTTATAATGAACTGGAAAAGGTGTGAGTGCACCATCCAACGCACTTAATCACCACTGCTCATCGTGGTCTTTCAAACATTTGGCTGTATCGTTATGATGATGGGTCAGAAATTATCTATAAAATAATTAATGCATATCCACTGCACATAAAGAGGAGCTTTGGCCATTCAGTGGATTATATGTGCTATAAAATATTTTAAAGACATCCTGAACATTTTTGCCCAGTTTCTCTTCTGCTGGGTGACCCCATCTCTCTGTGTGCCCCTGCCGCAGCCTCCTGTCCCTCCTTGGGCTCAGTCGCTGGTGGTCCGGGGAGCCAAGCTCTGGGGTAGGGTAGGTGTTTCTGAGACAAGATCCAGCATTCAAGGAGAAAAAATATTTGCACCGAAAAGTACAAAATCCTAAAGGAAAAAACAATTTCATTTCTCTGGGGAACGTGATAGCTGTCTTACTGCTTAAACCTTCTCCATCTTACATCATGCTATTCTATGTTTTACGTAACTCTGGTCCTCAGACCTCACTTTAGCGTCCTGGATGCAGCAAAGTACTGACTGGATGATGTGCACGTTAAGATCTTGGCCTCCTGAAGCCAATGAGAGTTTTTCATTACTTTGTTGTTCCTAAAGCTGTATTTTAGCTCAGTTTTGGGTTTTTTTTCAATGCCTGTAGGGTCTTTTAACTCTTTAGTGCCTAGTTCACAAATGGGAAGGATTTAGAGGAAAGGAAGTCTGCATTTTGCAGCCTGAACACTGGCACGTGTAGAGCTGTAGGACGTTCAGCCCTTTGAAAACCAGGTCCTTTCCCTAGTTCATCCCGTGCACCCCCAAAACTTCCCAGGTTTGGGCATCTCCCCTTCTTCCCTTCTCAAGCTGAACCACCCAGGGAGGGAGAACATCCCCTTGACCTGAGGAGCTGAATTACTGGGGACGTAAGTGAAGATGACGCTTCCATTCTTTATAGCCTCACATCCCGCTCTTTGCTCTTGATGTGGTCTCCCGTTTCCATGGCTTTCTGTGATGTTTCCAGTCTCTTTTCAGCTGAATCAAGGCTTTTAGTCACATCAGCCCTTAAATTCTCAGTGCAGAGCTCTGCATCTGCCTCTCTGCAGCACAGAGAAGTTGGCAATGAGGTAACATACGTATAAGGTAGATTTAAAAGCGTTTTCACTTAAATGGATTTGATTTTATCATTCTAGATGACCTCCACTTCCCAATACGTCGCTCTTATCAGGCACATTGTAGCTGATAAGAGAAATGGGATTCAACCATTCTGACAAAGTTAAGGGGAAAACTCTGGATTTTTAATATTTTGGGTTTTGTTCTAAGCATTAGACCGTTTTCCTTTGCTCCTTTACTTACAGGGAATATTTGATACTCTCCTGATAAAAGTGCAATGCCAACTTAGCGTTAAAATTCAGAACCCGAAGTAGATCAATCTTACAATTTCTCTTTTGACTTTAGACTTGTCAGGCTCTATTATTCTCAGTACAGTTTGACAGTTCTGGGTTAAAAAGACATCAATTACCTTTTGAAATTACCCTCTCCGCTATAGGATTAGCTCTATTTCTGCTGACTTTGGAAGTCCATTGTGCATAGTAGATATTTTTGGGGGGAGGGATTCCTCAAAATGCTGCATACAACCATTGTATTGCACTTGACTGGCTGCCTTGGCAATGGCTGTGGCACTTGGTGGCAACTGTGTCTTAGTCCT
The DNA here is from genome assembly GCF_964195595.1 of Calonectris borealis. Classification (NCBI taxonomy): domain Eukaryota; kingdom Metazoa; phylum Chordata; class Aves; order Procellariiformes; family Procellariidae; genus Calonectris; species Calonectris borealis. Next base: position 41,684,573 of record NC_134318.1, read on the forward strand.
TCTTGGCCACACTGGGCAGTCATTTTAGTTATTAGGAAAAACTGGGTTGTGTGGGTTTACTGGTGCCATTTCACTTCTTTTGCAAGGTGTACAGCCTGTAAATATGGTATTTTGACATTGCACTTATTCTATTAAACATGCAGAAATGGAATCAGTCCCAAAGACTGTCACTGCCGTATAACTATAGGCAGTTCTGTTATGTGCTGTGCAGAAAAACACTTTCCAGTTGCAGAGTTGACTTCTCTTCCCCGTTGGAATGTGACCAAGACCCTTGCAAGTATTTTTGGTTTGGTTGGTTGGTTTGTTATTTGGCTTCTTTTTTTTTTCTTTTTTTTTTCAAAAAAAGATAAAGTAAAAATAGGGGAGAGCAGGAGAGGAGCAGAACGGGATTCTCCCGGGGATGGTTCAGCACTAGACGTTTAAAATTGCCTTCTGGAGGAACCTCCCTCTAGTGCATCTCCTGTGCCTAAAATGGCTTTATTATTCCCCTATGCTTCTGGGGGGTCTAGGTGGATAACAGAGACAAAACTTCAGATTTTGTTTATAACAAGTAATTAGTTAAAGGGGTCTGGGTTTGAGCAAAAGCCAGAAGTTCTCATGTTCCCCCATTTCACTTAGTCAATGACTGTATCTGACCTGTGTCTAAGACGTTCTGCTGTTACAACCTCCCCTCTCCTTCCCAAATCTAGTCAGGCTTTTGTGCATATTTTCAGTGACAGTGGATGAATTGATACTAGAAATGTCGCAATTTAATTTATAACTAGAAAATAGAGAATATGACTGCAAAGCAAATATTGTGACCCAACAACAGAACTGTCCTAGATTCTCACATCTTGTTTTGAAATTTTATGACAGCCTTATTGCCCAAGGGTACAACATAATCACTTCGCAGTTCACTGATACGCTTTCTTTTAGCATCTGTACTAAATGCGTTTTTATTCCTACTGCATGTAAGAGCACTTTTTAATTCTTCAGATGCAAAGAAAAAACCCATCTCAAAGTGTATAATGGCTAGAATTGCTTTTGTTTTAATTTTGAATGTAAATATGCTTTGAAAATTAACAATCTTTCCACCCCCTCACCACCCGAATTCTTCATTGATTATATTGTTTTTCTGTCTTTTCGTAAGCATTAGCCCTGGATAACACCATCATAGCTTACTCTATTGTAATATTTGCCAAGGAAACTTCTGAATATCTGAACCATGAGGTCATCATTTGCCAAAGTTACTGGTGGCACCAGGAGAGGTGTGAGGGGCTGTAGGATCTTTTGGCATTGGATGGTCCTGCATGGATGTCGTGGTTTAACCCGGCAGGCAGCCAAACACCACACAGCCGCTCGCTCACTCCCCCCCACCCCCGGTGGGACGGGGAGAGAATCAGAAGCGTAAGAGTGAGAAAAACTCGTGGGTTGAGATAAAGACAGTTTAATAGAACAGAAAAGGAAGGGAAAATAATGATGATGATGAAAATAATGATGATGATGATGATGATGATGATAGCATATACAAAAGGAGTGATGCACAATGCAATTGCTCACCACCCGCTGACCGATAACCAAGTAGCGATCGGTACTTCCTGGAACACACCTACCATTCGTATACTGAGCATGACATCACATGGTATGGAATACCCCATTGGCCAGCTGAGCCAGCTGCCCCGGCTCTGCTCCCTCCCAGCCTCTTCCAGAGCATGGAAGCTGAGTGTCCTTGACTAGCAGGGTACTTAACAACAACTGAAAACATCAGTGTGTTATCAACATTCTTCTCATACTAAATCCAAAACACAGCACGAGGAAGAAATTTAACTCTATCCCAGCCAAAACCAGGACAATGGAGCATTTCGGGTGCTGCAGCATCGGGCTGATGGGGGCTGACAATGCAGGTATAGTAGACTATATCTACATATTCCTATTTACGTGTGTGTGTATATAAATGGATATATATAAATAAAATAAATGTATATTGCTCTGTTTTTCCATTAAAGTCATACGTGCAACGTCTGAAAATCAGTGTTTCAGACGACTAAAAATGTAGTCTTTATCCTGAAAGGTGCTTTCAATGGCACATTTCTGAATTGTATTAAACAGCTTGGTAAAATAGCTCAGTAGCTGAGTAAAAAGGAGATGTTCTTACTTTGACTTTTGTCTCCCCAAGAACTGCAACCAGATCTTCGAGGAGTGCTTTTTGTGCTTGCTTCCTCTGAAATCGAACTGCCTTTCACCTCGATTTCGATGAAACTTTGACCGCAGTTGAGTTCCTTTAAATCCCCGCTGCCGTGTGCGGAGCTGATGAAGACTGAAACGAACTTTGCTGACAATTAGCAACACCATTCCAGAGGAAACAAAAAGTCCCACTGCATTTGCTGCCGAGATGGTATCTGACATCTCTGAAACGCGGATGGGACGAAGCGACAGGGTGAGATAATAACCCAGGAAGACCTTTTTCTCCTTGTCCCATCCAGACCTCCACAGAGCCTCTCTGACTCTTCCTCCTCTCTTTCCTTGATGATAGATTCGACATTTGCCAATACGCTGTTGTGTGTCTCCACAGTGCCCCGGGCTCTCAGCGCCCTGGAAGCCTTGGACAGAGATTATAAATGAGCTGCGCGCCCCGAGTCGTTTCACCTGGCTATTACCGCGTGCTTCCGAAGTCTGTCATCGAAGAGAGACTTTTATGCCTCAACATTTCTATTTTCTATTGCCTTGAATAAAATAGGACCTTCACATGCCCATGACCAGCACAGCAGTTTCTCATCTTTTCTTGGTGCTTGGATTAAATGCATTAAAAAAAAAAAAAATCTGTCCATGATTTGCAATAAGTTTTGGGGAAACAAAAGTGTCCTTAAATTAATAAGCAGAAGATAAGTCATGAAATATTGTATTTGCATCAATAGGTATTTTTTTTTTACAAAAATCACATTGTTGCTTTAATTTACTAGAACTCCAATTTGGGGAGCATCACCAGTGCAGGCAGAGCACCCCTCTGGAAGCCCCTTTGCTGCAGATGAATGTCGGTGATCCTCATACGCTGAAACAGCTCATATAAAAAAGGTAGACCTCCTGTTATACTACCAGAAAAGTAATTAATATAAAGAGATGGGAGAGTAGAATGTTGGTAATCTCAACCTTCTGTGTTTCATTGTGATCTGTTGTTTCCTATTTACAGTTTTAATGGATCGGCTTGTCTTACAGCAATTAGATATCTCATAATTTATCTGAATTTCTGACTTTTGAGTTCTGGGAGAGGGGATGTAGTTGTTATTTTTCGTATTCTTTCCTTTCTGCATTTTCTTTTCAGTATCTTTTCTTTTTAGGATATGCATTGATACATGCTTTCCTAGGAAGTGTAAATCTATTTTAATTTTAACCTATATATACTATGCCTTTATTAGTTAGGAGTATTAAAGTAATTTTGAATCTTCAAATCGGCTCTTAAATCGCATACAAAAAAATGGAAAATGCTTTCTCTATGGCCTTCTCCTACAGGGCAGCAGCAAACCTGACAATGGTCTTTGTTCCTGGAACAAAAGGAGCAAATTTAAAGGGCGATCTCAAGCACTTCAGAAAAGCCATAAGCAATCAGAACGCCTTTCTTTAGCTACATGAAAATAATCCTTTTTTCAAGGGTACTTATTTATTTATTAGGAAGAATTCAGAGAGGATTGAGTAATTTATCATATGTAAATAATTAGTCTGGTGCTGAAAATAAGACCACACTGGTTTAGCTCAATGAATGTTTTAGAAACCTTCATCCTATGTAGCAAAATTTTAAAATATTTCCCCCAAAATATTTATACCTGTGCCTGCATGTTGCTATTGCAGGTTCATGCTTTGATATTAATGGCAACATCATGCAGTTATCATATCCTAAATAGTCCCATCCTGAGGTATGTACTGCATCCCAGCATTTTTGAAGCTTCCCACTTTAGAGACATTTTGCCCAGATAATAGCCTTAAGATTTACTTTAGTTCTGTGTTCTTCATTTTACACATCATTTGATCAGTTTTATACTCTGCCTGCACTGCAGCTCACTTTTTTCTGTGTCACATGGGCTGTTTGCTCCACTTACTCAAGAGATCAGGAACCTGTTGAGTAGCACTTGACTCACCTTGCAGAGACAAAATTTCACTTAGACCTTTATATAAACAAATATCATCTGTTTTTGGTAATGAAGCAGCTCTGACCAATTGTCACGTTTCAGGCTGCATCCCCAAAGTGTGTTTCTTACTCAACACCCGCTCGGGAGGAACAAGCGTGTCTTTCTGGAAAGCAAACTAAATGGTTCTATATGCACTGTCGCTACCACTGTTTTAAACCCATAGAAATTCAACGGTTTTTCATACCGTTTTTGCTCTTCCAGACTGTTAGTACATATGAACTATTTTCATTTTGGTTTTGGCATTGTTCGCATTGTTTTTAATGTCACAGCCCTGGAAGCTGATGGTCCTGACATACTTTGCCACGGAATTTTGAACGCAGTCAGAAGACACGCTCGTGCAATCTCTCATTTATACACTGGATAAATACCACCTGCGTGCTTCAACTCTACATGACTGAAATCAGAAGAGGTTTTCACATTAACCTCAGTAGGAGAAAAGTCTGTCTCAGAGTGCTCTTGCACACATACGCACTCAGATCCATTAACCGCTCATGCACACCTCGGGTCCACCTGCCCCAGTACTGCAAAAATACCACTTTTTACGTCACGTCTGAAAACCAGTGACTGTAACTGCCCTGGGAAAGGGCATTTTAACTGTTACATTTCACAACCGTCACGGATGTCACCTAAAATCCTCACTCTTTTCCACCACCTTGAAACCAATGGCACATATTAAAGTGGCTTCGGTGGTCCCGGAGTGGCCCAGGGTCTGAGCATGCAGTAAGGAGCTGTAGACATGGGCTGAGAGGAAGCAAAATAGTCCGTGTCAGGAGGCATGTGGTTTACACATTTAGAATTTACCATTTGCATCTGCACTCCTGCGGCCGGGCAGCAGCACAGTGCACAACCGCAGCTGGGAAAATCCCTCGACGGCACCGGTGGGACTGAGCGGAGCTCGCTCCAAGACCGTCTGTCCCTTCAATAACCCTTGAAGCTCCAGAGCAACAGAGATGTGCCATCTTGAGAGGAGCTGGTGCGAAGGCAGGCGATGGCCCGGGCAGAGCAACTGACTGCCGAGGGAAAGCAGGAGAATGAAAAAAAAAGAAGGAATTGGAGTTTTCCACCCCATACCCATTTCTAGTCTTTTCGGACCTGAATGCTACCCTAGGAGAAATAGGGAGCTATGAGAAAGTACTTTCCAGTTGGGAAAAAAATTACTGGAGAGTTGTAAAGCACAGATGCTTCGGCACAAAAAGGCGAGCTGTCCTGCTATCATTCAAGAGAGGGAAGGAGAGGTGGTGGGTCCATCGTGCAAGCGTCAGGAGAGGAAGCTTTGCTGGGTGCAGAAACCCATTTATAAAAACAACCACGCAATTTTGACTGACTGTGCTTCTTCCTTGTTGTGTGACATCTGGATGAAGATTTATCTCTTCAGTGAGATTTAGTTCCTTTTCTGTCTTCATTCATGATGTCCCGTGGCATTTCACTCGTTGCTACTGAGAAATGTCTCCCAGGAAGGGAGATCCTGTCACGCAGACATGAGCTGCGATGGGTTTGTGGTGACCTTTGGTGAAAGCTGGCAGGAAAAGGACCGTTATCCGCAGTTGTCTGATGTTAAAAACGTTCCTCTTCAAACTGCAAAACAATTATCATTATGATCAATGTTCATGCAGTGCTTCGTTTCTGGGGACACCTGGTTTTTGACGGGTCCTTTCTCGGGAGTGTGTGTTGACAGGAACGGCTTAAGCTATCCTCCAAAAAAATCAGGTACAGCTAGGGACACTTTGTCTTATTTATTATAATGCGAAGCGCAGCCCGGTCCTCAGCTGATCGGGGTTCCCAGGCACGCTGCGCTGAGGCGATGACGGACAACAGTACCGGGACAAGATTCGTCAGCTGGCAGCGAACCCCCGTCCCTGCTGGGTTGCAGGGTGCTGCCCTTTGCAGGCTGCCGTGACGAACCGACGCTCCCCGCGTGGCCTCGGTGGCCGCAGGCATCGCCCCAGCCCTGCCACCGCTGGCTTCATTACTCCACCACATCGTTTCCGTCGGGTTTAGGGCATTTTGTGCCTTAAGTCACTCTCGTGCGCTAATACGCTCTTGGTCGTTAACTGCAACACAAACCAGATATTAGCTTTTCCTGATAATGCCTCTGACATAAACCCACTTATTTCATCCATCATTGTTCTCCACATCTCAGAATTTAATACTGGAAGAGTTGAAATATTGCGTTGCAGTCTCTGCCTTGTTGTTCCTCCACTTCTTCCTTGTTTGTGGTGTGAATTGACCTGGGAAACGTCTACAGACAGCAATAAAGACCTTTCGACACTTCTAGATAAATTCCTGTTACTACAGCAAAGAGCTGGCAATAGTTCTCAGCTCATGGGAAGCTGTCTGGAAGTCTCATTTTCATGTCCGCAAACGGACAGAGACTTTTGTATATCCACAGGTGTTTGTACAGCCGACTTTGTTGCAAACGTGTTGTGAAAGCAGACATTTGGCAAAGTAATTAAAAGTTGTGAACGCTTTATGACTGTCATTGCAGGTAGTGTGTTGTGCTCTTTGACTATTTCATTCAGTCACTGTGTGAAATGCCTCCATTTCCAGCGCTTCCTAGAATAACTGATGTTATTGTTACTGATGTATTTTGAAATCTATCTTTATGGACGTTCTTTTTGCACCATTTTTTTTTTTTTTGCATTCTTGTGCATTCTTTTTTGTTGGAATTAGTGTATTCAGCACAGTCCCATGCTCAGGCTGTTGATAATGATAAGCTGCACAAAGAAATGTAAACCAAGCTGATGCAAATATTTAAAAGGACGTCACTACCACATGCTTTACCCAAGTTTGGGACAAAGTACCCTTTACTTCTCATCTGAGGATGTTTTTCTATGTCAATCCTTTTTCTCATTGTAATGATTTCTCTTAAATTATTTGATAGGCAGTGAAAGTCCAGATTACTGCCACCACTACTGAAATCCTAGAATTTTCCATCATCATTGAACCTGCAGCCAACTAAACATCACCTCAAAAGTCATGAGCTCCCCCCCGTACTCCTCTCCCAGAAGCTGTCTGCTGTCTGTTCCAGAAGAAAACTGGAGGAAGACTGAAAAACTGTATTTTCCAAGGTAATCACTTTAATATGTACTTTTCTAGCTGAAATCTCAGGCAGAAAACATGTCCAGCCCCATTTCTGTGGTCAGAGGCGTTGCATTAGAGACGGATAGGGATGGTCAATACCTGCTTGCTGCAGACAAATGGAGTCCTTCATGGGACCTATTCTAGGAGTAAGTTTAAATTGGTTCTCTGAGGACATCTTACTATTAAAACTGATGAGCTGAAGTCTTTGCGAGAGTCTTTTTTTCCAATTTTCTGCCACTGCAGGACAGGTTTGTATAAAATGTAGTTGTACTGGCTCAAAGAAATTTCAAGTAAACAGATACAATGTTTACAAATGTAAACAAAATCAAAACACTGCAATGATCCCAGTTATGAAAATAAATGTAGGCTCTGCTATGAGATATGTACTATTGCAAATAAATGATAGAGTGCAAGATAAATCACACAGTCTTAGAAGCAAGTACAAAGGACTCTATAATATAGAAAACCTGTTTGAAATTATAATCTCAAATAATTTAGGCACTTCATTTACAATTGCATACTGTTTTCAGGCATTTCCCAAAATTCTTGTTCTCAGCTGTTTCACACAATAATCTGCTTCATAATGTGGCTGTAACATACATAGCCCACATGTTTGCTGACACACAGTCTCTCTGGCTATTGAACTTAATTCCTGTTTGGGGCTAAACACAGGACTGTGATGTGCACAATAAATATCGATTCCTATTTTCCACTTAACAGAGAATAAAATAATTGTATAAAGTTCTAAAGTCTTAATTGCTGATGGATTTTTCCATGGGCAAAGGCAGACAAAGGGACACACAGAGTTTTCCATCAGCATCCCCCAGGGCAGCATCACCATTTTTTTTCCAAGGACGTTTCAGTCCAGGCATTTTCCTGCTCTACGTGCAGTGGATCAGGAGAGGGGAGCAACAGATGTGATGTAAAGGAAACCTGTGACTTTTTAGGGGTTTTAACCAGCATCCAGAGTTCTCTCCAGAAACTGCTGATGTCTTTGACCTGCTAACCCTGGCTGCCTGGGAATCGGCACAGATTACTTCTTCACTATTGCTTTATGTTTCACTGCCTCACTCTCCCTGACAAATGTGAAGGGAAGTTTATTTGCAGAAAGGCTGAGAAGAAAACGTGGTTATAAAAAAAACCAAACCTGTGGCTTGTTCAACAATATGTGAAAGTCTTTCACCTGGTTACTTGACATTCAGCTTATCTACTTGCTAAGCTTCATCACAAAATATTTCATAGTGAAACTAAGAACTTCTGTCCCACTTCACAGATTGGTTGGGGTTTTTTTTCACTCTTTGACATGGGATATGGTACTCCTGGGGAAACATTTTCTCCTCTGCATTGGAAAAGTGTTCTCACAGAGCTTTCTGGTGAGATCTTGTCTGTCAGTGGCATGGAGACCTTGCAGGGTATTTCAGCTTTTGCCTTCAGGAGAAAAGAAGGTAAAAGTGAATTGCTGGGCTCAGCTATGACTGTGCTGCTGGTGCAATGATTTTGCAGTATGACCAGAAGTAGTGTAGGTTCCCCTTGCAGCGGCCAGTGGTGCTAGGTGGTTTGTTTGGAGTGCCTAAATAGATGAAAAAAAAACCAACCACGGGATATAAGAGTTGGTTAGGTGGCATCATTGGCATTCCTGCATAATGATAATATCTTGAAGCTGTATCTGCTTTTAAAATGAGCCTTTAAAGCAGGTTGGATATCTGCAGGCACCGGTTGCTGGATATCGATTCCCTCCCTCCAGGTGGCTAATCCAGCTCTCCAGCCCTTGTCGATAGAGGCTCTTTGATGCCCAGCCTGAAATAGGTTTTCTCACCTACAGGAAAGAAGTCCACGTCACAAGCCACCATCTCACTAAGTGCTAATTTGACAGCCTTATTGGCAGCCCTTGCTGCGAGGCCAAGGAGTTGTCAGAGCACGGATGTCGGAATTGCCGTCCCAGCCCCTGGAAGTCGGCCCTTTGGTTCGCTGTCGGGCTCGCTGGCAGCCAGGGCTGGCAGCTGCTTCATCAGCCTCTGCTGCCTGGTGTCAGACTGGCACTACGCTTACTAAACCTACTAAAAATTAATGCTAAAACCAGAAGAAAATGTGCAAAATAGATTTTTTCTTTCCCCTTTTCCTTTTCCTTTTCCTTTTCCTTTTTTTCCTTTTTTCCCTTTCCCTTTTCCCTCTTCCCTCTTCCCTCTTCCCTCTTCCCTCTTCCCTCTTCCCTCTTCCCTCTTCCCTTTTCCCTCTTCCCTTTTCCCTTTCCCTTTCCCTTTCCCTTTCCCTTTTCCCTTTCCCTTTTCCCTTTCCCTTTTCCCTTTTCCCTTTCCCTTTTCCCTTTTCCCTTTTCCCTTTTCCCTTTTCCCTTTTCCCTTTTCCCTTTTCCCTTTTCCCTTTTCCCTTTTCCCTTTCCCTTTCCCTTTCCCTTTCCTTTCCTCTTCTTTCCTTTCCTTGTTCTCCTCTCCGCTCCGCTCCGCTCCTCTCTTCTCCTCTCCTCTCCTTCTCCCTCTCCTTCTCCCTCTCCTTCTCCCTCTCCTTCTGCCTCTCCTTCTCCCTCTCCTTCTCCCTCTCCTTCTCCCTCTCCTCTCCCTCTCCTCTCTTTTTCTAACCATGCAGAGGCTGGTTGGTGGTGGGGCACATAAATCCCGTGTTCTCCCCAGTATCAGCGGATGTAAAGTAAAATAGTATGGCATCTTTGCCTCTAATGTGACTAATTCTTTCTAAAATTTTCTCCTGAAACATTGTGTAGTGAAAACCTCAGTCAAATCAAGCCAGAGCTGAAATACTAAAACCAGTAGAAGCAGTTACGCTTAAAATATATGTTAGGAATCAATTGCATGCAGTTTGCTGGAAGTTTAATTTTGTTTGTGCAGTTTTGACTGGTTTTAGCAGCATGTTCTGTAGTTGGACAGAACAATCTCTGCACAGGCCTGATGGTGACCTAGCAAAAACCACAGGTCTGCCTTACAACACTGCTGTATTCGTCTCAGACTCCAGACGATTTTCTGACGTACAATAATTTATGCCTGTATATTTTAGCAATAAAAAAATCAGCATCAGGAATGGAAGAGTCAATGATATTTTGCTGCTATATTTAACAAAAAAGATGCAATATAAATTAGTCAGAATGTGTATAAACACAATTTAATAAATACAAGAAGAAAGATACTTACATCCTCCAGTATGTGAAGTTTATAGCCTTGTGCAATGTAATTATGTTTATATGAGTATGAGCATAATAAACTGTAGAAAGTCACACAGCAATGAATGATAACAGTGTATGTAATTCTAATGATATACAGCACCACAGCTGAAGTGCTGAATATAACCCCACGATTTGTGTAACAGAGACAAGAGTGGAAGGGTGTTTTCTTTTGTGGGTATTTTTTAAGTGAAGGACTGGAACGCTAGCCAAAGAATGGGAAAAAAAAAAAAGCCAACAAGATGCTCCCAGACTGGTACTATTGCAATCTGCTATTTAAACACCTTTTTTCCTCCATTTTCCAGGCACGTGAACTGCGCGATCCCAACGATACCTTTAACATTCCCATTGGCTCCTTTTTGAGCCTTGCACAAGAGCGAAGCCCTCCCGCGCGCTGCCGCGCAGCTCCCAGCTCCACACCTCCCTTTCTTCTGCAGCTTAAGCTGCCCACAGGGTACGAGGCGTTCCGAGTTAAGAGCAGAACAAATTCTTTGCTGACCTTAGCGGGTCGAGCAGCCTCAGAGATTGAAGACAGACCCTAGCAAAGGCCTGGTAACGCGGGTTTTAAATCCTGTAGGGATTTCAGCCTCTCGTTTTTGGCTGCAAGACTTGGCTCTTTCAGAGCAGAGGAGTTGATGCAGTTGATGCCCTGGGAGCCTCGAGCACAGGATGGAGTTTTAGCATCTATTGCAAAGCTTGAAATTTCTTGCTATTTCCTATGTGGCTTCCCAGCCTGTGACCTAAATTATGAGTAGAAGATATTAAGCCTGGATTTTAACTTAAGAGCTGACTACACCCACAGGAGAAATTAAAGCACAGTGTTGTTTTTTGATTGAAGGTATATACTGGATTCTTTGTTTAAACTGCTGCCAGAAATAAGAAATTTTGAGCAATATTCTGTTCTTCTTTATTGCTCTTTCTCCTCTAAAACCAGTCTCATACCCCCACCATATTTAGACACAGCACAGTCCTGTTTTGGCTTGTTGGTTTGTTATCTTGCAGTAAAATGTCATCTAACCTCAATTCCTTACTCCTTCCTGCTTGCTATTAAACCCATTTTCCCCCAAACTAGCATTTGCCAGCTCCTACTGGATTTTCTTCACCATAAAGTCTGTGGGGTTTTGTGTGTAATGTCATGGTTGTGGTACCAGAGAAAACCTTGGGAAAGGCGCGTGGCAGAGCTCTAACTTCTTGGTTTAGCACAAGTCCTGAATTGCTCATTGCTATGAGAAAGTGCAGAGACTGTAGCCCACCATCCACCTCTGGCTGGTTTGTGGCTACCTGATGGCTACCAGTGCTCCTTCTGTAAGTATTCACTGTATTCTTTCTTAAAATAGAAAAAAAAAAACCAATCCAGATCTGCAAGTATTGACTCTAAATAAATACTCTCAGTCCCTGAATAATCCCATCTCCTTTGATTATAGATCCTTTGTCTCATCTCAGCCAGCTCTTTCAACTGCTAATAACATACCAGCGGATTTAAACCTCGTGTCTTTTGCTGAGGAGTGAGATGCTCTAACTATAACCCACCTTTACTCTTTCAGGGAAGATTTGGTTGATGTTGGACAACGAGGCGTTTTATATTGGGTTTAGCTCTCTCAAATTTCAGCTCATACCGTGAAAGAGTTAATTGATTTCTGCGGGTTACAGTCTCAGTTTATCCCGTGTCAGGATTTTCTCCTGACACTGCTCATAGACAAGGTGATAATCTTGTATCTGAAGGCAAACATATAGAATACATTTTAGTGATCCCATGGAGCGGTTTCCCAGGCAACTGTAACATCTTCATCCACAGCAGGGTGCAGGGCTTGCCTGGCCAGCTTCTCTACAGGCTGGAGAGCCTGCAAGCAGCAGATGTGCCTTGCCATGCTTTGTGGAGGTTAAAAAAGCAAATATGGTTTGGATGAGTTTGGGGTATTTCCTCTTGAAGTTGAGGTCATTCATGGGTCTGGTACTGTCCAGAATAAAGGGTATTTGACTGCTCAGGTTGGAAAGATACATAGCCCGGTCACAACCTGCCAGCTAGGGCTGAAAGGATGGATGATAGCTTCTGTGAACAGGGTGAAACACACTGCTCAGGGTCCAGAGGTGGGCAGGTGAACCGGGAACTACCCCTTTCTAAAGAGAAATATTAGCGACACAAGAGACAAAACCCCCACATGGCTAAAATTAGGAAGAGGAGAATCAAAAGATCACTTTATGCAGAGGAAAAAAAAGTAGTAAATACATTTTGTTCTTGTACTGCAGTCATTCTTGTGGAAAATGGGACTGACCTCAGAAGGGTAGCGGAGACCATGAAGTCTGCATGAACACGGTGCGCTCTTCTTCAAAATCCACCCCCACCCCAAATGTGTCAGCAGGGCTTTGGGGGAGTTGTAGGTTAGAAAACAGCCCTGGGAAATTCAAAGTTAGGCTCTGTGTTTCCCATCTCTGACATCTGGAACAGAAATAGCCAGCTCACAGCTTGTGAACTACAGGGATTGTAAGGGAATTTGATGTGGCTTAAGAACATAGTGTGTAATTTGGCACTGAAACCTCACACGTTGACTCTGAGACGCACACCAAGAAACCACAGTAGGGTTGAACTGTGAATTGTTCCAGAGAAACGGGAAATCTTTGGGTTGCGCCTCTTGGTCACGTCTTTGATGCGCAGTTATCAGTATCCGAGCTAGCTTGGTGTGCCTGCGGGACAGACATGCCCTAAGGCCACAAGCTTCAACACTTTCAAAGAGCCCGTGTTAGGGGACTCTGCCCTTATGTCAGAAGCCTGCAATGAGTTGAGTCGGAGTATTTTTAGCTCCTGCCCTGTTGGCTTAGATGACACTGATATTATGAAATGTGGCAAGGCAGAGAACTGTAGGGTTATTTGAGTTTCAAGGGATCTCTTATATGTAATGTGGTCTTGTTGTTCCTGCTGCGGTAAAGAGACTGGGAACTGTGCGAGCTTCCCTTTCTTAATTGCTCATTCATAATTTGTTGTACTAGTCTGGAGCACCTCAGATCTCATGAAGTAATGACGAAGGGCAGGCCCACGCTGGGCGCTGGAGCCCTGTGCAGAGATCCATGCGCTAGCGGAGACGGTGCTCACTGCAGCACCAGGAGAAGCATCACCTTGGCCCCGGGCACGGTCCCTACGCCCATAAACCCCCTGAGACGGCTTGGGTCCCACCATACTCATGTGTTGTTCAGCGTTGAGGACCAGGCGAGTGATGCACGTGGTGCTTCCATGGAGCGTTAATTCAGGTGTGCTCCTTGCTGCTGCACAGTCGAGTCCTTCAGCTCCCAGTGCTTCTTGTTTTTAAAAAGAGGCCCTCAGCCCCTTTGAAAGTTATACCCTGTCTGTCTTCCCTCCTCACAGCTGGGACTCGCTCAGTCTTTATTGAAAAGTGCAATATTGAAGTCCATCATGTAATTTTTTCACTGTACTTGTGTGATGGGAATTGGGTTTAAAAGCATGAACTTTTACTGCTCAGATGAAAGAACTAGCTGTCAGCAGGCAGGCTCTTTGGAAGGAAAAAAGTGTCACAGGGTTTTTTGTGGACTACAAGTTTGCTTCTGGCAGTCAATACAGTGTCAAGCTGAATGGAGAGCTGGTCCTTTTCATGTACTGTGTCTGCCTCACTTTTCCCGTGAGAGTGGAGCAATGAAGCTCTGTAGAAAGTAGCTAGAGAATATCCACTGTCCTGTCCTCAGAGAACAGCCCCGATCCTCAGCGTTGGTGGCCTTTCCTATTCCCTGGAGAGTGAGGTTATATTAGCTTTTCTAATATTGGATTTTGTGTTTATTCATAGTAATCTGTATTCTTGATTAAGAAGTAGCAGTTGATTACCTCCAAAGCTAGCAGCTGTAGGAAGGGGTAGGGGTTGGAAAAAAGCCTGAAGCCCCTGATGCTAAATGGGGAATTCACAAGGTGGAGACAGGGAGAGAGGTGAGGTTCGTGAATTAGGTATTAACGCAAGAAATAGAAGAATACGGGAGGCAGATATAACTTCTTGAGGAGTTATATCATGCGCTAAAACATAACTAGGTATGAAGAAATGCGTGCACAGAGCAAGAAAAATGCAGTCAGCTGCAACAGGTTTTCAGTGAGAAAACCAAAACTACTTCTGTCTTTTGGCATGTGGTATTTTCGATGAAGCCTTTTATAAAAGGAGAACACGGGGGGCTCCTCAGTAGCTTATGTTGAGACAAAAGGCATGTCAGCTTGGGCACCGAATGGTGTGACAGCAACATTACTTCTCTCCCACGTGAGGACCTTTATAAGCAACGATGGTCACCAAGTAAGGATCCAGGGCTGGCATTTTGCAAGGTCGTGAAGCTCCTTGCCATCGCTCCTGGAGTACCAAAGGTACTGAGCGGTCCCTGATGCCTGAGTACGACCTCTGTGTCTCGACTGCCTGTAGAGCAAGGCAGACTCGTAATTTGATTTTATCTTCCTGCCAGCAAATTTGAAAGCACGGGCATATTCACAATGTGAAGCTTGCTCTAGGGTTCAGTGCCTATATCTTTTCTGTTTAGTAGGTCATTACGGAGAAGACCCTTCCTATCAAAAGTCTTTTGCGGAAAAGGACAGCTCCTTTAAAGAGGCTGCAATATCCTTGTTTATTTAAGTGACACGGACAAGTAGAAAGAAAATAGCAGTGAGTTAAAAGAGCATGAAGAACAGATGGAAAACGCTCTGCATTTTGGAGAAAAAGGGTGTGTCCTCTCACCTCCTACAAATGATGACTGCTGTTCCAGATGTAGCCGCTTATTTCCTAAAGGTACTTTAGGTCTCGTGTCACAAATTTAAACTGGCATCTTACCCCTCCAGAAATGCCAAGAGCCAATCTGTGGAACAGCTGAGATTTCTCCTTCGCAAATGTTGCCTGTTCGGAAGGAAATGAACCACGCCTGAGTTGTGATTTGGATATTTTCTCATAATTCCGTGTCAAGCAAGAGGTAACTTTGCTTCTCTCCTGGCTGATCAGACCAGGACTGTTTGTAGATGAAATGAGACCATTGAAAGTTGTTTTGCTCCAGCTGCCCTGTTTTCCACCCTGAAGGTCACTCCAGATTGCATAAAAACCTGCTCAGGTGTGAGCAATTCACCCCTTTCTGTCCAGTCTGTAGATGGTGAGTGTCCTGGGGAGCACTTGGCATCCTCTGTCTCCTCCTCCGACCTTGCAGTTACTACAGGTCCGCAGGTTTGGGTCCCACTTTTTGCCTCCCAACCGTAATTGTTTCATTGGGTTAGCTGTGCTACCGCGACTAACTTTTGCCCTACGTCGTTCCTTTTTTTCCAGTCCCAAATGACATAGGGCTTGTTGGTACGACATCTCAAGGACTTAGAGAGCAGGAAAAATGGTTTTGTAATGAGATTCTGAGGACGAAAACATGCAAACTTGCTTGAGCCAGAATATCTGTTGGCATTTTAGCATAATAAAAAATATCAGATATGTTTTCCTTGTCTGTCTTAGCCTTATTCACTGGAGAACCCTGAGATACAGTGCAATAACATATATAAAAAATTATGCCCTTCAAAGCCACCCAACTCTTTCTCCCTATTCCCTACTATTTATACTATTTATGTTAGCTTTCCTTGACTCCTTTAAAGTTTGATCTCTTCTTCTTAAGCCACATCAGACTTTCCTACATCCTTTTCTCCTCGCTCTCCTCAAAAAACTTTCCCTTTTCTTGTCTATCTAGGCTCTTTTCTCTTTCTTCCTTCTACTTCCACAACTATTCAGACTTTCTCAGATCATCAAGATCTTTGTTGCACCTGAACAGAAATTGGGTTTCAGCTTTGACAGGCGTCTTTTTAGCTCAGCACTGACATCTTTTCTTAGGCAGCAACTTCCTGTAGGATCTATTTGAGAAATTTCTGAATGCATGAATTATGTTGGCATGCACAAATAAGCATAGCAAAAATGTTAATTACCACCACTTTTCAGTTGCTGAGTCTCCCCTTAATGGGTTGAGCAAGTTTTTTCTGCTCTGCTTTTTTTTTTTCCCCCCCTCCAGATAAATTATCAAATGACTTTAACATTTGATGGTGGTGCATAGAGAATAATGAAAGCTTGTTTTTCATGTTATACTTCATGCAGATTGTTTTTCTGAAGGCATGCTAAGGAATCTGACAAAAATGAAAGAGCGCCTATAAATCGGAAATATTTTCTGCCATGTTTAAATATGTTTTTGCCAAAAGCATTATTCTTGTCATTTCCCTTAGAATATGGCAGGAATGTGGTAGCGTCAGCAGAAGTCGTGTGGACGCTTGTGCACTTGGCAGAGGGCCTGCAAGGTGCCATGTGCTGCGGTCTGCGGGAGATGATGATGTTCGGTATCACAGACTTGGGTTTTACATCACTGCGCAGTGCGACGCCATCGGCAGCTCTGCCCCGCGCCGGGGAGCGGGACTGGCAGACCCGGGTGAGGAAACTCATGCTGCCTCTGCCCGCATCGTCTCTGTGCACGTTGACTGTAACCAGGCAGAAGAATATATATAATTATAGATGATGATTTAGACTTTAAAATCCTGAGGATGGTGACTGTGACGCAGCCGACAATTCCTGTCTGAGGTAGGATCGAAAATGTGGCTTTAAAGCCAATTTCTACTTCTGGCGCGGGGGATCAGACAGCAGCTTTATCCCCTTTGCTGTGGCAGTGACGTGCACAGCTCCGATGATGCAGAAGTGCTTCAAAATCGGGTGGCAGCCCAGACCCCGAGGTTCACGTTATCTGTAGGGCCACACGTCTTACACCCTGTTCCTCACGTAGTCTAACGCCGCTTGCTTTCTGCACCCCTCCTAGCTGCTGAGCGTCCGCCCAGGCAAAGCAAGCCGGCCAAAATGCCATTACGGAGAGGGAGGCAGGAGTGGCAGTGCTGCTTCTTGCTTTAATGCCTTTTTTATTTTCTTTTTCTCCTCATAGATCAAACCTGTGCGTCAGAAGGTGCGTTGCTGGAGCCTTAACCATTGCTAACGCAGGCTTAGAGGGGAATGATGTCTGAGTGGAATTGCATTGAAAATTAGGTTTTAAAAAAGGGGCCGTGCGTCTTTTAGGTGAGGGCTGCCATGGCACGGCTCAGCGTAGGAGCCGTCCCCGTCTGCAAGGAGCTCGAGCAGTGTATCGCTCGCAGGACTTCGCTCTGTGGGCAGCAGCGTTAGCAAGCGAAACGGAATTCCATAGCTGCGTCTCTCCTTCTGGAGAACTTCTGAAGTTGAAAGAGGAACGCGGAGCTGTTTATCCGCAGCAGCCAACACGGGCTTCGATGGACTTGGAAAATATGCACCTGACCTTTGATGAGACTATCGCATCCTCCACAGAGAGCACTTCTCTGCAAACACCTTGGCGGCACAGGAGCAAAGTAAATAACACAGAGGACAGGCTCCAGCCACGGGCAGGAGTGCTCGGGGGGTGGTGGGAGACAGTCAGGCACTGCCCGGTCAAACATCCGAGGGCAGGAGGGGAGGCAAGAGCTGCGCTTCCCCCAGCTGCACCGTTTGGCCTTATAACCCCTGACCCTGGCAGCCAGGGACATGTTCTTTCTGGATCATAACCAAGTTTAAGGGGATTAGAAACGATCATGGCAGGGAAATGCACAGAAATAGTCAAGTGTGCATTACGGCAACTCTTCAGCTCCTCTGTGCCTCTGTAGATGAGATCTCAGTGGTGCAAGCGAAGGGTTTGGTTGCTGGTAGTGAGAACACAGCAGTAACGACCAAAGGAATAAACCTGCTTTCTGACTTCTGTTTTTCTTCTGCCTTTGTGTCTTGCTGGGATTTTCTATTATCACTGAGTCAGAAACAGATTTATAGGCTGTGAGTACAATTAATTTCCATTTTGCACCTTGCTATGATCTCAAAGCAAACCATCCTGGCTCCTTGGTTTCTTGATGTTCTTGAAAGCAAGAAAAACTTTGAGCTCAGAGCAAAATATCCAGGCAGCTGTCTCAAAAAAAAGCCATGCTGAGGTTTCACTGCGAACGTCTTAGAGGGGAACAAGGAGATTTAGCACTTTGCCTTTACCCAGCCACTAACCTGCTCTGGTTTTACAATGTTTGGGGTTATACCAATGGACCATGCAGATAGTCTTTGGTGGATGCTTTAATTTTTATTATTTTGATCCCTTAGCAAAGGCACACAATGCCAGTTTACACACTTTAGATTTACTACTGTGATGAGGGAGGGAAATACCATGTTCTTAAACTTATAGGCCTATTAACCTTATTAAGTTGCAAGGCTCGATAGGTT
Source organism: Calonectris borealis (assembly GCF_964195595.1). NCBI lineage: Eukaryota > Metazoa > Chordata > Aves > Procellariiformes > Procellariidae > Calonectris > Calonectris borealis. The sequence continues at coordinate 41,703,235 of NC_134318.1, forward strand.
TATCAGCAAGCTTTGTGTTGTGTTTCATATGTTTTTCGTGGGGAACGGAACGAGAGCAGCAGCGAGGTGCGATACACTATTGGTTTAACAAAGCAAGCAGGAGGGGAGAGGTGATGTTGTTGGCTTTGCAGGGAAGTGGAAGATATTGCTGCTAATTTATTCTCATAAAATGCAAATTTTATGGATGCTGGGAATTTTTTATTATGGTTCTTAATGATTCATATGACCTGTGATACCTGCCAGTGAACCTTACCTGGGAGCAAGGCCTCAGACTGGGTGCTCTGCAGAGAGAGGAGAAGACAGAAATGTCAATTGCCACTTGTTTTGTTAAACCTGATTCATCCAAACCTGAAGTGGGAATATCTTGAATGCATCTAAATCTCCATATACACTTTATGCATGCAAATCACAGTTGCGGTCTGTTAAATTGCATCCTGAATAGCTAGAAAAAATAAACTCGAAGAAGTGAGAAGCAAATGTGAGAGCTTGCATCTTCACTCCGTTGGGATAATACCGCTCCTGTGTGCCTCTGAGGGGGACAAACGCCCGGAGCCCGGCTCTGGGCTGGTGATGTCTCGATAACTCATACTCGCCTAACTGCAATCCGCATCGGCCTCGTGAATGCAGTTTGTGGTTGCTCAGCTGGTCAAAGCCTTTGAGAAGGTGGAATCTGCTCTTGGATTTTGTGGGGGGAAAACCCAAACATGACTTGCCGGTCTCCTCTTAGAGTCAGGTGCTAAGGACCGCAGTCTGCCATAGGTGACTTTTAGGCAGAATTGGAAACAGAAAGCAGGCTAAGGAATTTTGCTAAGAAAGATCTTACCATGAGCATTTACAGGACGAGCATGAATGAAATACACGCAAATCCTCAGGTTAACCATTATTTTCTTCCTCGTGTTCAGACCAGATGCAATTGGTTTTGCAAAGCGTTTGGGAGATTTGCTGCTTTCCCTTTCCCACCCCCTGTGTGAAACATCCTTAACGAGCGTATTTGATCATCTTTTTGTCCTTCCTTAGAAAGTCACACAAAAGCTGTCTTCCTATGTTCAAAGTTTCTGTAATCTGCTGTTTTGCTCCAGGCTCCACAAATCTTCCTCCTGTCCGGGCCCACATGGCCATCTCCTTGGTGTCCCCCAAGAGCTGCTCGGTGGCCTTGCTTGGTTGTCCTCTCACCACCTGCTCATGCTGAAGGTGCCTACAGAGAAAGGCTCTGAGCACCTCTCATGTCCAAAGCTTATGAGCTAGAAATGTGGCCAAATCCACTGTTTTAAAGGGGTATGATAACGGTAAGCGTAGGAGGTACTGACCAGGCACAATGGGAGGTCACCATGGACTCAAACAACTCATGATTTAAAAAAACTAAGTCAATAATGCACCGAAGGTTACCCGGAGAGTCTAAGGTACAAGCTCCGCATTGAACCTAGAAATCTTGAACTTTAATCACAAGGCTTTTCTTATCCCTCGTCTTCCACAAATAATGTTGTGTGAAGGTTAATTTTGTATTAAAATGGAGTTAAACTAAATGCAGATACAATGAAAGCTGACGCTAAACTATGCTCAGGTAGAATCCAACCCAACGTGCTTTTCATTGCAGCAGAAACACGGGCTAATCCACTTATCGGTTGGAGTTGGAGGTCCTGTATGAGTCGGAACGGGATGTTCAATTCAAATGAAAAGATTTTCTCTCTGAATAAGAGGACACATACTGAATATGCAAATAGTCAAATGTTCTCTTGATGGTTTTTATAAATGGATTGCTTACTGTGGTGTTTAAATGAGGCTAATTTCATCTTATATTTCTATAGTCCTGTTGGTCCTGAAGAATCCTGAAGTACTTTACCAACAACTACAAACACGTAGTTTTAAAGTAATTCAAGAGTCATTGAATTATATCAAACACTGACGTGATCAGCACCGGCACGTACAGTGATGATGAAAAAATATTCAACCACAATCTGAGAACAAATTATGAATTTTTCTATAAAAATTGTTAAAGCTCTTACATGCCACTGTATTTCTTCTGGCCTTATTTGAAGGCCTTACTGCTTTCTACCTTCTGGAATTAAATGCATCTGCATCAGGAGGCTGAATGTTCCAGTTAAAGTTGCCATAATTTATACCAGCTCAGGTCTCCCCGAAGACTCACACAGAGTTCCCTTCTGGAGCCCTTGTACATTGATTTTTCAGTGTAAACGCTGAAGGAATTGCAACGTTTGAGGCTGCTGAGTCACTGGTGTGCATGTCTAACACTGGGTGACTGTCAAAAAAAGATGCTTAGCATTTTTGTTCTAAGAAAAAAAGTGGAGTTTAATGTTTTTCAGCATTCCCTTGCCCGTGTGGTCTAACATTCACAGACTTTGTGGGACTCCTACCGCTTTTACAGTACTCTGAATAAATAAACCAGAGGATCCCCTAAAATGTTGCGCAATTAAATTATATATTGCGCAATTAAATCTGTTGCTGTAACAAATTATGCTCTTAGACATTAAACATTTGCTACATTGGTGGAGATTAACAGAATTTATTAATCCTATGGAAGATTTGATGGAATAAACTTAAGATAGGCTAGGATATGTCTGCATGCAAGAGAAGGAATTAATGTCCAAAGAACTTAAGTTCTAAGAAAAATGCTTAAAAATTGGGTGCATTAAAAACTAAGCATGTAAAAAAAAGCGGGGCAGGGGAAGAAAAAGCTATATATATTGTTACATGTTGTTCTATGTATTGTAGCTGTTCTAAGTATAATAAGATGCTTTGAGGAACTTTCTACCTAAAGTGCACTTTTCCCTTGCATCCAGGCTTTACAAGGTCTTAATATGATATATTGGAAGTGGTAAAAAATTCTTGAAATGTGTTTTTGAAATCTTTAGACCTTTGACCACATTTGCTATGATGATACAGACTTAACAGTAAACCCACTTGAGAGACATTTTAATAGAACCCTTTAAACGAAATCAATTGGTAGTTTCATAATGGCAGCTGAATGTGTGTTCTTGCCATTTTCCCATTTAACAAGAAGAAAAGGCCAGACAAGGACCAATTAGTCATAATAAAATCAGCTTTGATGACATTTTCACTCCTGAACTCTGGTATAAAATGGTCATCTAAGAAAGAACTGAAAGGATATGTGAGGAAATTGGTATAACTGCATGTACATACATATACACTCCTGAGTAAAAAATGATCAGGTAAAGACACTGCAGATTACTTGGAATATGGAGAAAATATACTGTTTGTGGGTTTATGTGTATGCATGTAGTTTTACTTGATTTTGTTTTAAATTTTAACTGATCTCAGGTTTTTTTTTTGAAGTCTGTGCAGGTTAAACTTTGTTTTCATTCTTTGGATCTCAATGACATTCATGTGCTCGGGTTACCCAGTTGTCCCTTCCATGGTAAGTCATGGTCCCTACTTACTTGAAGATCAGATGCTTCGTTTCTTTTAAATAGCTATTTTGTTTAATTTTTTTTTGTTTGCTTGTTTCTTTGTTGTTGATGTTGTTTATAAAATGAAAGAAGTTTCTTGTATTAAAGCTTTTGGTTAAATATTATTACCTAATTTTCCTGGAGTATAGCTCAATTTTTGCTTTAGTTACTAATAAAATATGCAAGCCTCTAAAATAATCATGTGAGAAATCTATTGCATATTTAATACGGAGTGTGGGGAGCTTTTGCTGAAGTTGAAATATTGTATGGAAAAGAGAAAAACATCAATCATCTCCTCTCCATTTCATCTAAATTCCTTGTCTATATCAAATAGGTACAATAAGATATATGTATTAATTTCACTTATTGCTAGATAGTTAATAAACCAGTAAATTTATTTGCCACTGTTAGTGTGTAGGTAAAGGAGAAATTCTTATATAAAGTTATGGAAAATTATTGCATAGAATCAGTAATACAAATTTGATTGAACTATGAAAGAAAGTAGAACAGCCTATAAAACCGAAGTGAACAGGTTACTTAAGTAATGCCAATATCCTTTCAGTTTCTGGTCTCGACCGGGTTACCAGGACAGCTTGCTGGTCAAACTATGCAAACGCCATTTAAGGCTTTGCCAACGTGGGATGAGATATTTTCTTTCTAATGATGTTCAATTTCCCTGCTTTGGACAAAGTCTTCTTTAGACTCCCTATTTCTTTATTGCTGTAAAATCGGCTCTTGGAGCCATGGTTCAGATTTCTTTGTTTCCTCTGATGTGTTTTGCATCACTATCCTTTCATTAAGGTGATCTGTCACTAGCAGAAATGGTGGATACTCGTGCAGCTGTTTATTTCATTGATGTGAAGTTCCCGTTAGCCTTAATCTGTCCATCGCCCAGTTCCTCTCTATGTTTTCCTTCTGTAAATGCTGAATAGTCTTTCACTTCTGATCACAGATAGTTTAGACACAGCTTGATCTGAGTATCCACATTTCTTAATGGATCTCTTTATGGCAGTGATATAATAGGTAAAATGAGTAATTATTTCAATGAATATCTTGCATGTCAAAATAACAGTCCCTGTATAGGTTGTAAGATAGCAGCTAAAAATTCAAAGGGGAAATTCTCTGTGTCTGTGTTTCCTGCAGAAAGTATTTCTTCTTGTTAGGGAGAAACTTCAGTCTGGGGAAAAAACCCTAGCCAGTGGCAAAGGCAGGCTGTGCGGTTAGTGAGCTGCAGCCTCGGTGCATGCTCTTCCGTGCAGAAGGAATCATTAATCTACCTTTTATACGCACAGAACAGAAAAAAATGTTAAGTGCTAAACAGTATTAATAAAAGTAATAGCCTACTGAATTAAAACTAATCTTAATGAAGCTAATGGCAATTTTACCATCAATTCCAGTGAAGGCAGGTGTTAACCCCGTGGCTTTGCATGCAACCATTTCCCAAGCAAGAATGCAATACAGCCAGCTTTAGAAATGATGCAGAGTATTTCTTCTAGATAGATATTCAGCAAGCTGGTAAATCATGGTAAGATGAAAGATGCACAGAACAACTATAGACATGCCAGAAAATGTTTCCTTTTAAATTCAATGCTAATTTAAATGCAATTTGTTAAATGCAACTGGTCAACATCACGGAAAACAATTCATTTAAATGCAATTTAAATTTGTAAAAATTTTTTATGTCGTTTACATTTTTATACCATAAAGTGTAAGGAAAAGGAATGTGTACATAAACCTATATGGACTTTAATCCAGATTTTTTAAAATTCCCATTACTATTTTGTCATTATTAAACTTAGTCATAACTACTACCATAACTAGTCATAACTACTACCATAACTAGTCATAACTACTAGGAAGCTTCCTCTCCCAAATTTCTGCTTTACAAGTATTTTCATTTTCTCTTATCTGTCATTTAAACTACATGCCTTCACACCAGTGATAACAAGATGCTGTTTCATTGATAACTGAAAAAATCTCATTTTACAGCAACAAACATGCATGCTACTCCAGGGAAACTGTGCTACATGTCACAACTGGTCAACATCACGGAAAACAATTCATTTCATTCCGTAAACATAATTGTAACAGTATCAGTATTTTATACCAGAAACACCACACAACTTTTCTAGAAAGCTACGAAAAACTCTGATTTTGAATATGATGAATCCTTAGCAAATAACAGTTCATCCTTGTCATTCTAAGCCTAAATTGTTTTTGTGTTTCTACTTTGCTTTTTATACTGAACAAGTCCTGGCAAATACACAAATCCATAATTTTACCTTTTCTTATCTCTCTCTTTTTTCTTTTCTTTTTTTTTTTTTTAATATCTTCAGAGCAGCAACCCTTTTTATTTGAATTGCCAGCTGTATGGAAAATCTGATTACTGCCTCGTCCTGCTGAATAACTGCTTAGCCAAGGTGGGCAGGAATGAAGAACTGGCTTTTTTAAAGCCTTACCTGGAGATGCCTTTCAATAAAAGGTCGTTTCGCAACGGTGTTGGATCAGGAATTAAAAAAACTTCCTTTCGAAGAGCAAAGTCATAAACAAATGTTCAAAACCACTCTCGATTTTAGCATCTGATGTTTAACGTTGCGCTTAAAATCATTTTAATGCTTTTCTATTATAAAACCAACAGAGACAAATGTCCCCGTGTCTTCACCATATAAACAGCTGTTTGTTTCAAAGAGCACAAGCCAAGCGGAGCAGATGGAATTGCTCAGAAAGGGCTTTGTTTCCAAAGTTACAGTATCATAAAGTTTTGTATTGAAATGAACGTTTTCATTTGGTTAATTCCCCTTCTTTGTAACGCTACAGATTTAATCAGCTTGCTGTTGATTAATAGAAAAATAGTCCTGTGCTTTGAATAGATGTGTGCGTGCAGCCTGTGGGGAGGACTGACGGAACGTATTCCTGACATCCCTCCTCTCTGCCGTAGAGGCAAACCCACCGGCAGGGCAAGGCACGCCGGCACTTTCCTCTCCCAAATCACATTCACTTGAAGACGCTGCTCTGGCAATTTTAATATAGATTTAAACTACATTTCATTTCAGGTTTCCACAGATATGAAGGGCCACTGGTGAAAGACAGAATCAGGCTCTACTTGTAACTTATAGTTTCTTTTTAATATAGTTATTTAAAATTACTTTAGCAGGAAATAATCTCTTGAGATGTGTCATCTCATTTCCAGAAGAGTCCTGGGAAATCACTCTAAGGCAGGGTATCAGTGCAGCTCCCTTTGCCTCGATTAATTGACTTACGTAGGCCACACGCATCTGATGAAATGCGCCAAACGCGGTTTCTGCTCGTCTGCTACAGTTGTGGTGCAGTAATTAACAAACGCGGGTTTTTTTAATTTCCTGTTAAAAAAAAAAAAAAGTCATTTGATCTGAAAATAAGTAAATGTGGTGTGTAGGAACTCTGCTGAGTTACATATGTGTGAATTTTACCTTGTGGCTATTTCCTCCAAATGCAGTGTAACAAGCTGTGACATTGGCTTGAAAAAGTGTCCACGCAATGCATTTTGAATTCAAAGCTGAGCTAATAATAAATCAGTATATGGATGCTTTCTAATATTTCCCTATTAAATATCACAACCCAGGAGATCATCATTCAACCAAGAATAAGGCCAGCTGGCATCATTCCCTCCATGATGCCCACAGAGAAAAGTGACTGGAGCACGGAGCTGTGCTAGTGTGATACTGGGTTTCTGGACTGCAGCTGGCTAATTTCTGGCTGATTCGAGGAGATCAAACACACTCCTGTCTGCGTTTGTCCACGCTGAAATGTTTAAAGCATCGTAATTTTTTAAAGCTGCTTAAACACTTACACTCCTTTTGGGTACTGTTGGTGTCTAGGTTGCTTAGCTCTTGCAGCTGTTAGTCCAGTGACACCTAGAAACCTTTAAAAATGCATAAGGAAATGCTAGGTAATTGTTATTCTCGTGCACTCTGACCCGTGTGATGTCTGGATGGGAGGAAGCCCAGGCCAGCAGACGCGGTGGCAGGCAGGAGCTTCACTGCACTAGGGCATTCACCCTGTTTCGTTCTTGGCTTGCTGTGGTTTCAGCCATGGCAGAAGTGCTGCAAATGCAATTTTCCAACTGTCCAGAACTGCCCAAGAAGCAGCATTTTAATGCCTTTGGCCACATAAAACTGAAGGGCTAGGAATGACTCCTGGCCTGTGACTGCTGAGCGTGCGGGTAAGTGCTGCCAAGAGGTACTGACCTCAGACACGGGTCCTGAGTGCAGGGTCCCAACAGCACTTAAGGAAAAAAAGGTAACATGGATTTAATTCTGCCCTTGCGCAGGCATAACGTGTGTCTTCTGCATCTGTGCACGTCTGTGTTCAGAGAGGTGGAGGTGTTTTGTCGCAGTGCAGCTACCTGGGGCGGCTCTGCCCCGCTCCTTACAGCTCATATCACCACCCAAATTATTTTTCAGGGAAGAAAAAATCCAAAACAAGTCCAGATTTATCTTTGTCTCGGGCTTTCACATCCATTTTAGTTAACTTTTTTCTATATAATCAAATACATTTCTGCCTTGGTAACCTATGATAAACAAGGTTGTCTGTAAGCCAACGGAGCTATACGTGTAGCTTTGAAAATCAGCCTCTTCCTTTCCATTTATTGTGCGGGTATATGACCAAGTCGTTTAGTGATTCGGCAATTGCCTTTGAGCAGGGTATGGTCAGAAGGGATGGAGAGCCGGTAGCCTGCTTGCACAGACCTTCATCCCCTTTTTTTGAAAGTATAGGCTGCAAGAAAAATAGCTTCTTGGCTACTGGAAAAAGCCCATTATTTATGATTTAGTCATTTCCTGACAAGCCACTCCACCTCAAGGGATATGCATATACAAAAAAGATGGTACGAGGAGGCCACCAAGAGCCATAAGTCTTGCACTCCCCTAAATCACACCGAGCAAGCTTGGAAAACGTAGGTTATCTAGCTGACTTACAGAAGTAGTTCTGTCACCGCTGGCCTGATCTTGCCATCACCACCCACTAAAAACTCACGGCGCTTATGCTGCCTTTGACATGAAATGCTAAACTCTTTTCTGAACTTTAAAGGTGGCTTTATTTTGGAAAGAACAGAGAGTAACCTTAGTGATCTCTGTCAGAAAATAAGGATCTAAGGGTGCCATTGCTGAGCACATTAATTTTTACGCTGACAGAAACTGGAAACGTGACATTAGATGACTTTTTTCAGTGCAAAGAGGACAATAGGAACAACTGTAGGAATGCTAGCCTACAGCATAATTAATGTGCTGCAATTAATTATTTCCTTTCTGGAGAACAGGGATTCATTACTCTGTGAAAAGGTATTTTGTTGACTTTCTTTACTATTTTTCTCTGCTAACCTAAGCGAAAGAGAAAGGACGAACAAGCTTAGAGGGCGGGAAGAGTAATGCTTTGTCTAGGGATTGAGGAGCAAGTTGGGAAGCTGGGAATGCCTCGACCAGTCTCGGCCTTTGATAGTAATTCAGTCTGTGACCTTAGATAAGTCACTTCATTTCTACTCAATTTCTCTGTCTGAAAAATAAGAAGCTATCTTCGCCAAGCTATCTGGCATAAGCAGTGTCATGACTGATGGATTTGGGAAGTGTTTTGGAGGTGTTGGGGCAGCGAATGGTGGTCTCTGCGGTGCACTGGGGCTGGGAGAAAGGCATGAGCTCTGCTGCCCCATCAGCGTGACCTCCAGCGTCACCTTCAGCACCCAGCACCCTAATGCCCGTGTTCATTTTCCAACCTCCAGGCAGCCCGGTGGGTTTCACAGCCGAGCCACTTCCCAGGTTTACGAGCTGTTTGCACCTGCGTTGTCCATTACCCGTTTGCCAAACAAATGGGCGAGATGCTCGTGCACTGATGAGGCTGAGTGAGAGGCATCCTCTACACCTGCACTTCCAAAGTGCAGCTGCTATAGTTTATGCAATCTTGACCTAGCAATACTGTGTATTTTCTTCTTTTTTGATCATTCATCCTTTGGTAAAACACATTAAAATGCATTTAAAGGACATGCAGAATCCCTGAATCCATAGGGATTTTTTTACCCTACTTTACTCTAACTTGTATCTACTTTTGGAGGCTTTGGACATAAGTTTCCACTAATGAGTCCCTGTCTTTGGGCTGTGAGAGCCATCTTTGAGCATAGCAGTCACTATTTTTAGCAGCCAGCCTGTCCCGCTGCCCTGCAGCTGCAGGAGCCTCTGCTGCATCCGCAGCCCCCGCCCTGGAAGGGCACCTTGCAAAGGGCCGTGCCGGTTATTGCACGTTGCCTGCTGCTCCTCTGCTCCCTGGAAATGATCCGTGCCTTTGAAGGAGGCAGCTAAGGTTCACCACTAGGTGAAAATGAAAAGAGCAAATCCAATAAAATATGAACGAGTGAAATCTGCCTGAAGACAGGAGGAGGAATTAAAATTTTTTTCTTCTTCACAGATTATTGGCGAGAAAGGCAATTAAATAGCCTGATGTAATAGCATCTAATTTACTTGCGAGACTGAAAATTGGTTGTTGTAATAATATACCAATGCTTGGTTTTCTGATTACCAAGCATCTATTAAAGTATATATATATATCACGTTTAGATTTCCTAATTTGTTATTATTTGCCTGTAGATAGTAATTTATTGCCTTAAAATACTGAGAGGAAGAAAGGAAGAAGTGTCTTGCTGCTTTTAGCTCTGGATATAATTTTGACCTTAAGAAAGAACAAGGCAGATAGGAGGAAGTACATCAGATGTTATTATTACCATAATAAAATACAGATAAAAATCATAGTGCAGAAAGACTCTAAGACAACTATTAAGCATTTGTCATATAAAGAAAATCAAAATTTAACTTATTAGATATTTGGCACTTTAAAGATTCATCATGAAAAATTACTTCCAACAGTGAAGCGTTTATGCAATATGTCATTGATGAGCTGTCTGCTTAAACATTTAAAGAGTGTGGAAAAAGATAAAAAAATGTCAAAGAGATGCTTTTTATTAGTCTGACAGAATGTTTCACTATATTGAAATTTATTTTTAATAGTGAAACAGTATGGCATTACATTTTTTTAAGAAAAGAAGCTGAGCGATGGTTAGTGAGCATAACCAAACCACACATTTTAGAATGTAGCTTGTTGGTTGAAAAAATGGTACAGCTGTACCACGGACTCCACTCTGGTATTCGGTTTTAGAGCCAGGGGGATTTTTTCTGCCTTTGTGGTGATAGAAAGACTTTTTCTTCTAATACCCTACTGGATTTGAAGTCATTGGGTTGCTTATGCTTAAAATTAAGCATATCTTAAAAGCTTGATCAACTGAGACCTATCTTCTCAAAGTCTTCAGTATGAACCTTTCAGAGGACATAAAAGGGCTCAGTGCGATAAGAAATGAGCTATGAAGTGCTGCTCTCGAGACATCATCCACAACTCATTGAAGTCAACAGAAAGCTACTGAGTGTCTTCAATGGGCTTTGGATCAGACGTTCAGCGTATTAACGGTAAGAGTATTTTGTGTTCACTTCTCACGGTCGGTCGAATGAATCCAGTGAATCTCCATGGCAACCCTTGAGCACCTCACAGCAGCTATGTGCACTAATAGATTTTTCTTCCCAGAAAGCATCCTCATTGATTTTTGTGGTTTGTGCCTACTGTCTCTTTTAGCCCACCGTATCTCAATTTGAGGACCATAGCATCGCTGGCATTTCAAAACCACAGCCAAACGCTGGAGTCGGGAGCTCTGCGAGGAGCCCAGGCACTGCGGTTGGCTCTGTGTCTTCATTAGCAGCCACTGCATCGTAATCAGTAGCATGACACTTGGATGAACCAAAGGTCTACGAGGATGCGTGTATAAATTTATTGTTAAACACAGAGATATAAATACAGGAGTGAGCATTATTCTAGAGTGATTTCAGTCCCCCAACCTTTTTTTTTTTCTTTTTTTAAAATAAAAAGTACACTAGCAAGTAGATGATGGTTATACACGTTGCGGAGTTTTGTTTACTTTGTTTTCAAGTGAAAATCACAAAGTAAATGACCATTGGGGGAAAAATCATTGCCTCTTAGTGATATTTGCTCTTCTTTGCTGATGATTTCATTGATAATCCTCTGCAGTGCTGTTTTAGAATATTTTTACAGCAAAGAAAGACCTGGAATCATGAAATATTTTGGTAGGAGCCTGCTTGATGGAGCTCCTTTTCCATGCCAGGGTCTTCACACTCGTGCCCATCTGCAGTGTTTGATGGGTCTTTCTCAGCACGGTCTGCAACATGCAGCCACGGGGTTTCTCCGAACGGCGCATCTCTGCACGGGTTTGGAAAACCCATCGATACATCAGAGGTACCAGACATTGCTCAGTTGACTGCGGTGGGAGGTTAGACATACAACTCACATACAGACATCTCCTTTCAGGCTATAAATTTAGCTGTCTTAATTTTGAACTGAGTCCCACTGTTTCTGTTAATGATTTTCTTGAAGCCACTGAATGGCAGTTGTGGTAACATTCCCCACTATCTGGAAATGTGTCAGAGATGCCTCATGTTCTCGGTTTGAAGTCGTAAGGGCTTTTGCTACACTTCTACATATTTTGGATGAAAGAACATGGCTTCTTCGATAGGCATGCCTTTCCCCATGTTATGACAAGGGATGTGTTTGACTCTGCTCGTCTTTTTGCTTTTTAGTTTTAGCCAGGTCTGCAAATTATTCCTTGCTGCTGGCAATGTGAATCTTGTCGCTTCCTGGATGATGGGACCAGCACAGTCACGAGCATATTTTCTGCTGCTCAGTGATGCCTGGCAAAGTGCATCCTGTGAAATACCACTTCATTTCATGTTTCTCAGTTTTAAATTCATTTTCATATTCAAAAAAGGGCAAAATTATTGTTGCGCAAGACACCATGGCACGTCATAGAACCATAGAATCATTAAAGTTGGAAGAGACCTCTGAGATCATCAGGTCCAACCATCAACTCAGCACCCCCATGCCCACTAAACCATGTCCCTAAGTGCCTCATCTACACGTCTTTTAAATACCTCCAGGGATGGTGACTCCACCACTTCCCTGGGCAGCCTGTTCCAAGGCCTGACCACTCTTTCAGTAAAGAAATTTCTCCTAATGTCCAATCTAAACCTCCCTTGGCGCAACTTGAGGCCATTTCCTCTCGTCCTATCGCTGTTACTTGGGAGAAGAGACCAACCCCCACCTCACTACAACCTCCTTTCAGGTAGTTGTAGAGCGCGATGAGGTCTCCCCTCAGCCTCCTCTTCTCCAGGCTGAGCACCCCCAGTTCCCTCAGCCGCTCCTCATAAGCCAGGAAGGATGCTAAGTCATTCACTTAATTAGACAGCAATTGGTGCTGGCTGGAGTGCACCATAATGCGGAGAAGCAATGTGTAGTCAAGGGGACAAGCTATTCGACGGCTCATTATTGACTCAGTTTCATGGTTTGCCATCAGAAGTCATGCCGTGTGGGCTAGCCCTGAGTGCTGGACTCTGGCTGCTATCGTATTGTTTGCCCTTGAGACGTGCAAGTGCTATATTGCTATCTCTTTTAATAAAATAGCACAACTGGAAGAAAACAAACTTTACTTACTACACTATATTCTCTCTTATCTTTGGTTACTTTTGGTTATGTGATCTAATCATGTCCATTTACTAATGAGGTTCCTTGAGGCACTTGAGGCAATGTAGGAAAATTGACTGGAGGAGCTTACGGAGCAATTTAAGGCCAAATCCTGATTGCTGAACATAATGAAGTATGCTAACTGATGCATGGAGATCCTGTTGATTACTTTAAACAACCTTAAATGAAAGAAGACAAATGACCCATGTGGGTGGAATTGATGTAATTGGTCTATGAAAAGATACTTATAAGCCCCCAAAAATTTGTTCTTTTCCCACTTGCAAACGTGGGTTGTTATTTATTTTTTTCTTTGCCTATCTGCAAATATATACAATAATGTAACCGGCTTTCTCATGGATGCTTCTAACTGCCAGCAGCTGGGCAAGCCACTGTGTCAGAGCACAATCTCCATTTCAAATTGATGCAACTCAAGCACCAGGCCACTAAAGCACTCTAAAAAGCCCCACCAGTTTCTCTGGTTTTGTATCAAGCTGGCATTTTCCTAAATTTCTGCCACCAAACTATTGCTTTTGATGCCCGAGTGCTTTGTGATGCATTGTTGTCCTTGCACAGTGCGTTTTTCCAGCATAGGAAAAGGGTGTGCATGAGAATGAGATATACAACAGGTTCAGGTCTGCTCCGTGGCAGTTAGTTTAGATAGTTTGCTCTTTTGCATGTAAAGCATTGCGTCAATTTGCATATTTGGGTATTTGAACTTTACAAATCACTCCTTATGATCAACAAATAAGGTGTCATTTACGTGCTTGTGTTAAGGAAATGAGTTACATTTATCTTCACTACGTTCTCAGAATGAAGTCAGGTGTTTTGGCACAGTGCAAGCTCTCGCTGCCTTGCTCGTGCTGTTTGCCTGTCACCCAGTCTGTACCTTTGAGCCTGTAACACTGCTTAATTAACAATAACATAGACGCTACAGCCTCAAAATGAAAACTAGATGTTTTGGTCACTAGCCTGATGTGGATATTTTGCTAAGCCATATTCAATTATTTCACTTTTTATTTATGTAAAAGACCTCGTATTTTAGATGGATAGAGTCATACTGCATTAAAACCCCAGCATTTTTAAGGGTCTCATGGCTGAAGACAGTTTCATTTGACTCATTAATTGGAAAGTGTTTGTTTCGGTCCTTGCAGAATAGTGGGGGAATATATGATATGGTTATTCATTACCATCACACCATTTGCATTAGTTTGTTACAGCTCCTCCCCTGCAGGATAGAGAATAGGCTGGGGACAAGGTCCTGGCCTCTGCACCTGCCTCTGTGCTGCCGTAGGGCAGAATTTCACTCTCTAAGTTTGACTTCACAAATGCCTGTCCTTTTCCGTGTGAACCAGCTCGATGCCGATGTGTCTGTGACAGTATCAGAATCTGCCTTTTCAGTTGATGCCAGTAGCTTCTTACTTGTTGGCAAGATTTTTTTTAATGTGTTTCCAACAAATCCAACATGAAATTTTATTTTGTGCAAATCGTGAAAAAAATTCGTCTTCCTCATGAGGTCTCCACAAGACTCGTACCAGTTACCATTAAGATGCTGGCATTTACCAATGGCCATAGCAAAGGATGTTTCAGTAGTTTTGCATTATATTTTTTTTTCAGTGACCCCAATACAGTTGTGTATTTTTCTCAATGCCTTGTTAAATACAGTAATGGTCAGTAAGAGCAGCGGGGTGAGTACTTGTTCATGACTAACTGAACAAAACTGGGAAGAAAACGCAAACACAACTCTTCTCCAGGGGATCCTGTCTCGGAGTGTATGAAAACTCTTATTTCTGAGAGTTACTTTTAAAATTCTTGACCTTCAGGAAATGGTTCAATTTTACCGTAAATAAACCATGACTTTCACATGCCAGTGAGGGGAGAGTGAAGAGATTCTTCTCGTTCTGTTAATATTTTTATGTTGTGGAGTTGCAAGGGCACAAACCCCGGGCTGCCGAGCCCAGGCAGGAACGCGGTACACCTGACACGGAGCCTTGCAAAAAAAATCACTTAAAAAAATGAGGCCATTTCTCCTTTTCTTGTAGGAAGCTTCCCCACACTCCCTATGTCACCTTGGGCAGGTTACTTACTATTTCTGCACTTGGGTCTTACACCCAAAAATAAGAACTTGTCCTTTTTTCCTTCCTCTGTTACATTGAAGTGATTTTCTGCTGCCGGGGCTGGTGCACGCTCTCTGTTTGGCATTTGCGCAGTGTCTAGCCGGTGCAAATTAAATTAGTATGTCAGCACTACTGTAGTGCAAACGATAACTAATTGTGGGAACGATGGATAACCAGCATGTGATGGCATGAAGGAGGAGATTTGCAGAGGAGAAAGGACAGGCTAAAATTGGATCTCTGAGCAATTTCCGTATTTTGGGGGTGTTTTTTTGTCCTGCATACTTGCACAAGAAAAAAAGTTACCGGAGAGATAAAAGCCTATGACGTATGTATATTTTGCTCTTTCTTCATTTTCGTGATCACAAGCGTAGCTTTCTAAATTTGGTGGGGATGGAGATAGGAGACATGGTACTTTTTTTTCCATGAGCTTGAAGTCGCTGCAGGTTAGCATTCCGTAATTATTTTTGTCATAAAGATGAATGCCATCCTAAAAAAGTTGGAAGCTAACAGCACCTCAGCTTTGATATATGAAGATTACCACTTTGAATGTTGGAATGGCATTATAGATGGTTTATGGTTTTATGACTGTGAGACATTTCTTAGTCTCTGATTCAGAAATACATTTCCTACACATTTTAAAGCAACTTTTGGTCTTTAACATCTTTCTTTTTTTTTTTTTTTTTTTTGGCTTGTCTTTGATTTCAAAACACTTCTTGAAGTGAATTTAAGAGATCATAGGATTTTAGAGATATTAAATCACAAAACTTAGGTGCAAAGTAGTCACCTTTAGCCACCTCTAGGTTAATACCCTGTCATGTCAAGGAACGGCTGCGTTGCATTAATTCACTCCAATTCCTGCCGGGAAATCACCAAGCCTTCATAGATAGCTCTTGCAATGTGAAATAGTTAATGTCTGTTACATTTTCTAAATTGTATACCCTTCTAGCTATACAAAGATCATGCAAATGTGATATTTGAGAGAACATATTCATGGAATTGTAGTAGTTTTTAAAATGAAAATAGCATCATTTTGTTTTGAACGTGTTTCTCCCCTCACCCCTAGCCTGCCAAAGCGCTGGCGGTTCTGCACGTGGCAATAAGCGCTATTTAAATATGTTTGAAAAAAAGCAGTAAAATGGAAGACTGCCCTCTAACGTCAACAAAGCCAACCAAAGGGGGCTGAAAAAGCAGCGAAAGGCTATGGAGGATAACAAAGATTGGCCATAACTTCTCTGGCTGAACAGCGTTTTCAGTAGAAAAGCGGATGGAGGACGATTCAAAAATTTGGGGATTTCAAAAGCATCAAATGGAGTTGAGATGCCAGGAGCCAATAAAAGCCAAATGCTATTTGTTTTGAAAATCCTCCCCAGATAAGGTTTCAGTGCAACAACTGAACTGCTCTGTATTCGTCATCGTAGTGAATAAAGTTTAGAAAAGAGGTCCCAAGGTTTCCTGGTGTTGAACACATGAGGAAACCTATGAGATAACACAGGTCCTTGAGGAATGTGACAGTGCAAATATCTCAGCAACATCATAACCTCACATTTAAGGGACGGGAACTGGCACTCAGACTAACCGGGGTCCAGCAAGGACTTTGCAGAAGGTTTCTGATATTTACAGCAGCTATGTGAAGTTACGCCATCCCATTGCTGTTCAGCTCCTCTAGCTACTTGTGTTCTTACAGAAGATACTTTAGGAGGCAAAACAAAGCAGTACCACTAGCAACAAGAAAAAACTCAAAGTGTTAATTTGTGGTTGTCTGAAAAGCTCCATGGAAAGACAGACTCTAAATATAAAATATTTTATATTATGATGCCAATTGTCAAAACACACAGATTAAGTAAAGTAAACATGTATTGGATCTGTTACAGCTTTCTATTGCAACAAGAGTACTGTAAAAATATTAGATACCAAAAAAAAATCCAAAAAAGGAAAAAATCAATGTTTGCATTAATACATGCTATTGAATAAATAACAAAGATTAATGAACACAAGGCATGAGTCCTGGTGTGAGCTCCTGCTCTGTTTACGAACATATCATTTTTTCTGCCTTTTTGCCATTTGTACGCCACCATATTTTTGGAGTTTGTTTCATGTTGGCTGACAGCAGATTTCTGCGGATTTCATGTTGGGTCATTTACGGTGTGACCACCAGTTCCCAAGCTGGCTTCTCTCTCGCCCTGGGATCATGGTTACTTAACCATGGAGAAGTATTTGGGGAATAAACATGACACGTGTTTCCACAAACACTCCTGGCTGCAATGGTTAATTTTATGATCATTCAGCCAGCTTATAGGAATATGAACAGAGAAGGAACACCAAGGTGGATGCAAATTCAAGCATGATTAAAATATCAATCACTCATTCACTGAGAAATATTTATAGTATTTTCTAACCTGAGAATAACGAAACGTGCATCCTAGGGGGGTTTATGGGCAAATTTTATTCCAAACATTTGCACTCTGTGCAGAAATTGTCCACTCATCAAGTATTGAAAAAGGCCAGGAATGAAACAAAACCCCAAAGGGTTTGAAATCGGGCTGGCCAGAAATCTCCCCCAAAGAGTTTTCCATTGGAAAATGCCAGATCATAAAAAATAGTGATCTGCAAAAATCAATCCATCCTGACAAAGTCACAGGGAGGAAGATTTCCTGCCAGCTTGCCTGTCAAGCTCCCCGGTCCGCTCTCCTTCGGGTGTCAGATCGATGATGCTCGCCCGCCCGAGCACCCGGAGAGATGCTGTTCGCACCCCGCGTCCTCCCCAGCCCTGGAAGCAGCGAGGAGCTTCAGAGCCATTGAAGTCAAGTGTCACTTTGACCTTTCTGTTAAACTGAATGACAGATTTCCTCTTCTGAAGTGACATATGCATGTGTGTTTGGTTTTCCCCATTTAGCAATGTGTTTTTTTAATCTCAGGATTCCTTGCACTGGAGTTCCTGGTCTACTGTACAAGAAAGGAGAAGCAAACCCAAGCTGAAAGCTAACGACCACAACCTATAGAAAAGATCTCCCAGTTTAGCAAAGCACGGAAGTGCCTGTCTCTAAAAGATTAGCACATTTATTGAAGTTAATAAGCGTTTATTCTTTGTTTTTCAGTGATCCTCAGATAATTCAAAGCAAGCTGAGCACTCGTGGTGCTCAAAAGAGAGAGAAGTGCCCAGCCTTGGAGAGCTGCCATCTAAATTGGCCATTCCCAAACTGCAGTGCAGGTATTTACGGTGGGTCATGAGTCTTTCCTAAACCTCATTATATCCTACATGGAGGCATTAGCCCTGCAGCTACTGCACCTGCACTAATTTAGGTGCAATGGGGGGGATGTAGAGGGGGAGCATGAGCGCGGGGGCGCAACGGTTGGGATCCGCAGTTAATGGCCCTGCTGGCTCTGCACCCAAGCTGCCGAAGGTGTTTATGCATTATAATAAGCATTTCTTTTTTTACATCTTAGCTATAGCGTGATGTGATTCCCAGACATAAAGGAGGTGTTCCAACACGTATTGGCATCGGTTTTGGGTACATATGTGTAGGCTTAAGATGCCTGTTAGCAGATGGAGCTAGTGCAGATGGCATGGCTATCACATATGGGGAGGAGTGTTTGATTCCTCGGAGTAGGAGTGCGATGTTATTCTCAATCAGAGGGGTCAGAGTAGCTTTCACTTATCACTTAGTATTCTTGGTACCTGTTATTTCAGGATGGAAAAATCTGTAAATATCGCATGTCGAGGCTCATTGCTGGAAGCTTGGGAGGGACGGGCATGTGAGAGGTATTTCCAGATAAGGCAGTCTGTATTCTGTAAGTTATTTCTGATAAATGCTGATTAACTGTTATTTCTTTTTAATAAATACCATAAGGAGAGATGAAGCTCTCCTCCGCACAGCTATGGTCTGGTTTAAATTAAGATTCAGGAGAGTGATGGGAACACGCCATTGCTGACTGTGTGGGGAGAGCAAGGAAATATTGCAGTGCTCTCGTTTTCCAGAAACAATTTCTAACGCTCTCTTTCAAAACACAATGCCCAGCAGTGGGTAGAAACCAATATTAAATCTGTCGTGTTTTCATTTCGTTCTTAACATCTCTGTTCAAAATCTAAACTAACTTGCACAGAAAAGCAAGGATCCCTCTAACAAAGCAGTGTTCTGGCAGCATAAACAACAACCAAGCTCGAAAGGGAAATAAAACATATCTGTGCTCTCCTGACATTATATAACCTGTTAAAAGCAGAGTATTCTGCGGCAGTGACTGAGGGGTTTTATTTCTTCTATGGATTTTCTTAGAATTTTTATGGGGGAAACCAAGTAACAAGTAAGATTCTTCCACTTTAATAGCTGAAAGAGTGGATTTTATGGAAAATGAGTGTGATACCTTTTATCTTTTCCTAATGAAAACACTGCCACCAGCTGGTTAATAAATGGTTTTGACTAGGGTTTTACACAGAAAGAATTACACTTTTTTTTAAACCTACAGCTAAGCTGGAAGTGATATTTTAGGTCAATATGTTTTCAGAGTAGAGAGCACTGATTATCTGTACCCTCCATTACTTTTTCAAATACAGGTACATGATGATAATGTAATTAATAATGCTTTTTACCTTAAACATGTCGTTAAACAAACCTTCAGGACAAAGCTCAGCTCAGCAGATGAAGGTGGCCACTACATGAGGTACTTTTACCATTTTCCACCTTCACGAACTGGTGTGACCGTCTCGGACTCCACCGTGGTTCCGACACCTCCAGGTTTTGTAATTGATTATTTTTAAATTAATAGTAAAATTATTTGAATTGAAGCATTGAAATATATTGATATTAATTTGCCTTTTCAGATCCAGGGCTTTTTACTGATGCCCAGTGTTTTGTTGAGTCACTGCTCATAGGGGCTGGAAGAAAACCTGACAGCTCTATGTTATGGCTGCATACAGTGCAGTTACGGGTCTTGGTGCCAAGACTTTCGGATGGTGCCATAAATGTCATCAGCTCTTTACTCGTGATTTTGCTAAAACATCAGTAGTGGCTAAGACACTCTGGCAGCGTTGACATTTCAATTGCCATCTTGGTTTTTACTCCTGTGCTTGAGACAATTCATGTGCTTGAAATGCTCATTTCGGGTTCTCTGCAGACCCAAGAAAAATGCAGTTCGGCTTTTTAAAGTTGCCATAACAATCACAGGGAGAAGAAATCTTGTAAATGGAGGTTGCAGCTCGGAGGCGTAATTCTGTGCTCAGGAGGGATTCGCAATTGATCTTGTGTCCGAGAGAAAGTGGATATATTGCAGTCTCAGAAGCTGCCAGTCCAATAGTAGATGTTTCATATTGCAGTACACCATTTTCCCTACAACGGACAATATCTCCTTTGGCCCCAGACTCAGGCAGTGACTTTTTTGGGTTTTTTTGGTTTGGTTTTTCAGTTTGGTTTTTCTTTAAGCTCTTTCAGCAAGTTGAAGCCACAAGGAATTTCAGAGCCCCAAACTCTCCACTGAGCTTTGACCCGAAGAGAATATTTGATACCCGCAAAACCTGTGTCTGTGTTACGGCGATGTACAGCCTTTCTTCTGCACCAGGAGCAAGGGGTACTCCCAGGCTTTTGGCACAATACTCAGTTCAGGGCAAATCTAAATCTCAAAGGAGGGCTGACACGCAGGTCATTTGGATGTCACCATTGCCTGCAGCTGAAGAGCTTAAAGCTGCAAGGGAGTTTCTGCCTTCAGCTGTGCAATGTGTGAGTCCTGCAAGAATAACAGCAGCAGCCATCGCATCTCCTGCACCAGCATGGCTTGTCCTTTCCCCAGGCCTCCAAATTGCCAAATGGCTAGCTGCTTCCACTTAGTTCTCTTACATTTCAAGCATTTTTCACTTAATTAGCACCAAATCCCAATGATTGTTTTGATTTGTAATAGGAGGTATCAATTTTTCATTTTAAAATTAAGAAGAAAAATGGCACTTTCTATGTACGAGAGCATTTGAACTGAGCTATAAAACATATCCATGTAACCCTCTCTGATTTGCAATAGGAGCTGAAAGCTATATGGGTTGCATGGGATCTGCAGGTTACAAAATATTACTGCTGTCAATCCTCCCCCTCCCAGATGCTTTAGTCGAGAAGGGGGAACCACAGCTGGCACAGCCTCCTGCGGAGAGGTTGTGCCAGGCAGGCACGCTCCTGCCGCTCCATCTCAACAGAGGCTTCCCCGCTGCTTTCAGGGCTCTCAAAAATATAGTGGGAAAATAGCGACAGACCCATCAGACTTACAAGTGCTTGCATCACTCCTATGTTAAAGCTGATTTTTCCATGGCACAGAACAGTTTTCCTAGGTTAATTTCCCAGCTTAAAGTAAATTAACCCTTTAATTTCCTCCTATATGTGTCGCACAGCATAACCTTATCCATAATTAAGGCTGAACTAATATTCTCACCGAAGCCAGCCTGAAGTCCCCACATCTCGCATTTCAACAGCGGCTTCTGCTTCCAGCTTTAGCACAGGGAATATTTAAAGGACAGATGAATTTGCTTTGCAAACCTCCAAAGAAAGGTTTACTACTTTGCTCAGCGTAGGTGTTTGAACACGGTCTTGTTTGGGGCTTGGTGCATGGGGCGGAGCGCTCCCCTCCACCGCCGTGTGGGATGACCGGCAGGGCTGGCACCGGGGATCCGCAGAGGATTGCTGCGGGGTGCCCAGCGATAACATGGGTGCTTTGTGCTTGGTGGACTCCCCTTTCCCATACATATCAGCAGAGCAAGGGGGTAGCATGTACCTTGCACACTGTGGGGAGGCTCTTGAAGCTGTTGTGTTACCTTCACAAATGAAACAAAAATTCAATTACTGAAAATAGCAGCATCCCTTTCTTTTGTACAGCCAGCAGTGGAAGAATCTTTTATTGATTTCTTCTGAATGTCAATATCACAGTAGAAACATTGCAATAGGAACAACTTTTTTTTTTCTGAACGTGCATACAAGCATAGAAAAATTTAAAATAAAACCTCAAACTTCCTGTTTTGAAATATAACTTTCAGCAGTTTGTACTCAACACAGAAAGGTGATCCAAATCTCAAATACTCCTGTAGAAGAAGTAAAACTTTCTGTCCGTGGATGAAAGCTTCACATCTGAAGCAGAGTCAAATATCCAGAACACCTGAGGCTCAGTTATTCTACACACCTTTAAGATAATACCTTAAAATCTCTCAGAGTCAGTTTATCAGTCATTAAGATGTGGTTAATTATTACCTCACAAGGGTAGCCTTAATGAGGAGCAGATCTCTGACTGCGATGTCTAAAAACAAGTTGGCGATAAGCACGTTGGTTTATACCAGAGTTCAGGTTTGTTCTTAACGTATGAGATGTGCATGATTGTCTTGAGAGCTCATTAGGGCTAATCTAATACCACTTGTAGTCAGCAGAAAGCTGAATTAGCTAAGGACTGGTTCAGGTCTTCACACCATGTAAGTACCTTCACTAAAGTCATTGCATAGATCTTCTTAATTTAAAAGTAATTCCAAGTTTGCATTAAAAATATTTACTGCTAGTACTCATAGACTGGGATCTTTATGTTCTACTTGTACCTATTTTTTATTTTAGGTAAAATCTTCCATTAGTAAAGGTAAGAACCAAGAAAATAAACCAATTTAAAACTGAAGACTTTTAAAATGAATTAGATACATGAGCCATTATTGGGGGAAAATCAACATACTGCATTTTTTTCTGCATAGACTACAAGTTTCTGCCAAGTTTTTCCTCTTACCTTAATACTACCCAGACTTAAAATAATTCATGTCATTGGTTTTAACAACAGGTAGTGATAGAATTTTAAATGACTCCAAGTCTTCTACAAGCTTTATGGCTTCAAACCAGCAACACACAAGTCCTGCTTGGGGCTCCTTGTGATATATTATTCTCCCCAAACAAGCATGTGCTGCAACCTTCCGTGATGTGAGACCAAATTAATTGCTCTTGTTGTTCCTTGGAAACTACCATTTCTCTAATGATCCAATATCTCATTAGGCAACACTAAAATACTCTTTTTGCTAAAGAGCGGTTTGCCCAGGGAGGACCTCCTTGGCCCCTGATCTGTCGTGAGCTGACAGCAGGCATAGGATCTTAAAACATCAGAAAATTGGAACTATTTTGTCTACGCGCCTTCCACACAATAAATGTATACTATTCTTCATATCTATTAAAATGTCTAAGTAGAATATTGCTGTTCAGCAAAGCAACAAAATAAACACATTCAACTCCATTGATATAATTGGCTGCAAAAATTTTCCCCTGGGATGAAATTCAGGACATATACAACATTTTACAACATTGGCCGGGATTATGCCATGTTCTCCCAGTAGTCCCATTAATTTCAATAGACCTCCTGAAAAACAAGGTAGTGCCAGTGGAGAGAAGAGGGGAGCCAGCCCCGTGCCTTGCCGGGGATGCTGCCGGGCCAGGCAGCGGGGCTGCGTGGCGCAGGGTGACCGCAGGAGAGCTAAACCACATTAAACTCCCGTATGGAAGCTCTCATCCAGGAGGTGAAATTTCTTAGTTCACTGTACTGTCATCCTGCCTTGGAGAGGAGGATTAGAGGAGGATTAAGCTACAGTGAACCAAGGTCACTCTATTCCCGAATGACAGGCTTCACGCAGAGATTTAGTATCATTTGGAAAATACCCGTTGACCTCACATGGCCGTGTGGTTCACCCCGTCTTTCCCGAGCCTGCCTGCGTAGACATGACCTTAGTGCTGGGAATTTCAGATACACGGCTTTGGGGGGGGGATGAGCTTTAAACTTTCTGATCTCTAAGGGCGTTGGACTCGGGATGGCCACAGGACAGGTAGCATCTCCACTGGCTACCGTGGGCGTTGCTGCACCAGAGACAGACATTTCCCTGCATTATTGCAAGCAGAGGTGGGATGGAGCTGCAGGTGCAAATACAGTAACCTGCAAAGGCACATGGGTGAGGAGGAACGGTAGTTTTACTGACATCTGAAATATAAAGATTTCACCTGTTTTTTTCTATTGTTGGGGTCTATTTTTGGATCTGAGACATCAGTGAATATACACTGCCTGCAGCAAATAAGGATCCAGATCTGATTCTGAAATGAAAAGTTATTCCATAATTAAACAAAAAAATCAAGTATTTTCAATGTAAAATTCATTACAGGGAGATATTTAGACACCTGCCTCTTTCCAGCATCCCTAGAGGTCATTCTAGATCCTGATGTTTCTACTGATTGGAAGGTTTCTTATCAACAAAAGGTAATTGAGTATTTGAAGTCAATCAGCTGAAGTCTAACTCAGGATATGACATGGATAAATATAAACTGAAAATGTGCGTGTATGTGACTATTATTTTTTGGCAGTTACGTGCACTTTGCTATTGTGAGACAGCTTTATTTTGCTGGACACTGGCGGCCAGGCTGGTCTGAGTGACCTGGTAGCTCATGAGGTGTCTCAGGGTAATTACACTTTTAAATTTATGCTTCTGTGTGTCTCTGACTGTCTGGGTATATATATCTTCTAAACTACAGATTACCTAGCACATTTGAGAACTCTGTGTTATACGACAGTTTATTATGAGCTACACAGTGATACTAATTGCACTTATAATTACCACAAAGTCTGACAGAAGAAACAGAGCATTTAAGGGATGGATTGCGATTCTTCAGCAAACACAGATAACCGATGAGAAGGGCCAGATTTTGCGTTACAGCAAAGCTGATGTGTCCCAGGAGGACGTGCTGGCTGGAGCAGCCTCACGCGGGCTGGGACGGGTGCTCGGGGCTGGTGCATCATCTCCAAGCCTTTACTTTAATCATGGGTCTGCCCAGCAAGTACATGCATATACGGGGTGGAACCAAACCCTTTTGGATTGAGTGTGCTGATGCTTCAATTGATCCCAGCGGACTTTGGACCAAATCCCGGGATAGCAACACGAGTTATACTATATTGACTGTTTAATATTCATGTTTCTGTACAGTTCTCATTAACTGTCCTCGCATTAGCTCCCCGATATACAGGGTAATTGGATACTTTTCATTTTACAAAGAGAATTTGTTGACCTTCAGTCCAATTCAAAAGGTACTTTAGGGTAAGGTTTAGAAAGCTCATCCTGGAAAAAAATGAAAATTGTAGTGTGTCAGGCATTACAAATATCTTTATTTTCTTCTGTCTGTTTCTGAGGCTTGACTTCTGATTCAGCACATTAATACCTGCTGTTTTCCCAATGTTCTTGGCAGATTTCTGCTCAGAATTATTTTAGATTGCAATGTTTTATTTGCTGATAAGAAGGTAAATAAACCCATAGGCTCCTACTCCCCTTTGATAAATGAATTAATAGAACTAAAGATGAAACAGTCTCTCTTAAAAAATGTTTGCATACATTACACAGTTGTGAAGCTTTCTGAAGATTACTCATGCAAAAATGAAAGTAAAGTAATGTTCACTGAATTTTTGTGTTATATTTTAGCAGGTTACCAGCATTAGGTTATTAAGTTGACTTATTTTTCCAAGTCCTCCTTATGGATACCTGGTCAATTTTAAAAGTGGAACAAGAAAATATTCCCTACTTAGAAGAAATGATGGGCTAGAAGCACATCTGATCAGGCAGTAGAAGTGGTGTAGTGTTTAGCAGAGACTTCTGCAAACAGAGCTGTTACTTCTACAATAGATTTCTGACAGGTCCAGAACAAATATTCTGACAGCGAATCGACTTCTGAATTGTGTGAGCCAAACACTTTGAAAAATGCTTTGTGTTGACTCAGTCAAAGGTTTTCTACATTGTTAATAAACTCAGCTTTCAGTCTTCAAAAGAGCTATTTCTGTGTTCTTCAGCATATCCTTTGTGTTCTCATTGCAGGAATTTGTTAATGCAGGAATAATGAGTTAACTCTTACGCATTTAACTCTGATGAAAAGCGTTTCGTAGACTACAACGGGCTTTGGCTCAGCACCTTAAAATTATACCTTAGGAATTCAAATATTTTCACATAAGAAATTATTCAAGATCTCCCAGGCTAACAACGCCCGCTGGTTTCTGTCATGTTTCCCATGGTAACATGAGCCTTTAGAAAAGAGGGAAAAAACTACCCCAAAGGGGGAAAATAACAAGAAGGATGGAAAATAGAGGCTTATGAAACCACTTGTTTCCCAATGACTAAACAGAGAGTGTGTATTTTAATTACGTCTTTCTAATCCAGGCCACCGTTGGCAAGGGGACAGCTGCAGTCTTCCATGTGTCATCACACACGTTGTGCTTCAAAAGAGATTTCTTCTTCTCCCAGGTGGCTCCTGCCTGACATACAACAGTAATACATGAACAAATATGCGGGGTTTTGATGTTATGAGTCAGAAAAAAAATCATCCTCCAAAAGAAAAGCTGAAAGAGACTCAAGAGATGGTTCAGCCCCAGATCTTGTGTTGCCTCCAAGCAAAACCACATTCTTCTAAATACCAAGTTAGGCAACTGTCCTGCTGTGACAACAGCAAAAAGCAATGCTAGAGCCACTGGAAATGAGGAGGTCTTGTCTATCGATGCAGCTCCTGGAAGACCGATTAGGAATTCTTAAAATGCCTCATGTTGCCATTGAGTTGATCTCATTTTGCCTCTTTCTCAATGGACAAGGACAACTGGTTGCTGGCTTCTCCCCGCCCCCTGAAACAGCCTTCCTTAGTCTTCTCTTTCTTATATTAAACAAAACCAAATCTTTCAACTTTTTCAGAAAAGTCATGTGTTTTTGAAAGTCTGTTAAGTCTCCCTGCTGTCCTCCAGCCTCTACAGCTTGTTTCTGACCTTTCTTGAATTATGTCATCTCTTTTGCCGTAGTCACAATACTGGCTCGTATTCAATACATCATCCTCCTGCTCCCAGTACATCTTGAAGTATTGCTGCATGGACAGATACTCCCCACCTGAATTTCACCCTTCTGAATGTGTACCATTTTCTCCCTTTACTACAGTAATCTTGAGTTCTGGTTGTTTGGGTTTTTTCTATTTTGTGGCATTTTAATTTTTACAGACTACTCTCTATTTCTGTATCCAAGTCATAAATGAAAATACTGAATAGAGTCAGACCAAGAAGAGATTCCTGTGGATGCACATTGAATTATCTCCAAGTGTAGAAGCAATTGATGAATTAGTTTCTGAGGGTAGAAAATACCTTTTTTTCCAACAAACATCCAAATAATTGAAATTCTGCCATTACTGCTGAAGATCCTGGAGTGCTGGAGTTATTCACTATTCACTCAATGCTTTATTTATGTGTACATTGTGGTTCCACATCACCGATGCTAATCTGCTTGCTGAGTTCCTGTCGCCTTCATGAATGTTTGAAAACACATGGAAATAGTGCCGTGCTGATCTCAGCACTCGGACACATCTGTCTTTGTAGAGAACTCCGCAAATGCCACATTTCGGTTAGCAGCCCGAGTGCTGCCCAAGACAAGAGGCTAACACAGATTTTTCCAGCTGTATTATAATCAATTGGTGGTGGAAGCTCCAGGCTTTCCGACTCATGCACAAGTAGCATTTGCCATGGTAGCAATCACTTGAATTGCTCTGTCATTCCGTTCAGAAAAGGATGAGACAGAGTACCTGTATGAACTATGAATTTAGGGTGGAATCCATCTCGTTTAACTCCAGCCGTTTGAGCACTGGATGTCTGATGAAATGAATAATCTCGCTCCCTCTCTAGTCAAGAGAGGCCAACGCGCCCAAAGGCAGTTCAACCCTGTCTGAGTTAACACCTCAAGAGGATGAATCATCCTCCTGAGTCACATCTATCACCCTATCATGTAAGAAAAGCCTGGGTGACAAATATGCTCAGCGTTTGGATAGTCAGCCTGGGGCGAGATGAGCCCAACCTTCATCGCTCGCTCTTCAATCCCATGCAGCCCTTGCAGGAGAGGCTCTTAGCCCCGACATTAAATAATCCAACACATTTGCTCATGGATGGACACAACACTTTTGGTTGGTTGGTTGATTAATCCCCACAAGAGCTTATTACAAAGTTCAGCAAATGATACTGAAGGAAAAAATTTTCACTTCCAAATTTCTGTGCTGCTTCAAAACAACAAGATGTGAACTATGTCATTAGCTTTGTTTTTGTCGTCTTCTCTCTCTGATTTTTAAAGCTTTGCACATAAGGCAACTGGAATACTACCATATTTTGAGGCAGGTGACATTTCTTTATCAGATGTACTAGACAGTTGATGACTCTAGTAATGCTCTAATTATGTGTAGTGAGTTGTCTCTAAGTGCTGTATGAAAATGCTTCCTGCATCATTAGCTACCTTGTTGTTTACTAAATGTCTTTATAATACTACAGGGGCCCAAATGAAGGTTGTGGCAGTGATTGCATTCCGAATTTCTATTTTTAGGGATTTATTATTCAACCATTTATTTCCACTTCAGGCTGAAATCTGGCATACTGATTCTCAGCTGAGACTAAACTTAATTACTAAATTTAAAAGAAAAGATCAGCGTGGATGGATTATACAACTGGAATGTGTGGGGGTTTAACATTAAGGGAGGCAACATTTTCCAATACCTTTTCTTTCTGCATAGAGGAGAAGACTTTTAAAGGAAAGGTTTTAAAACCAGAGGTGCAGATAGTATTCTAGATCTGTGAATACGCCCGAGCGCAGGCAGGCACGGCTCAGGAGAGGGTTGCAAGGGGGTTTGGTTTATAGCAAACTGCTCAAGGGATGTGTCTGCAGCCCGTTTCTCGGTGGTGGAGACCAGGTACGTTGGAGGTCCCCGAGGAGCTGAGGAGGGCGGGCAGGGGCAGCCCTCCGCTCTCACCCAGAGTAAGTCACCCTCGGGTTGGTGTGCGAACCGCCATCAGGTATTACAGAGCGTGAGACTGTAACAGACAGACTGTACAGGCTTGGTACCCGGCGGGGATGATGCAATACTGACAGCGGCTGTTGGGGCACAGATAGTTCAAACAGTCCGGCTTCTCTGTCTGCCTGACACCGCGTCGTACAGCGAGAATTAATAAATTGCCACTAATGTTGATGAATGGCGTTTTCGTTACGTTTTCATCATTTCGAGGGCAATAACACAATTCTTCTTTGGGTCCTTAGAAATTATTTCATTTGTGGTACGTGTTGCTGGGTTTTGCACAGTGATAGCAATTTAAAAACATTAAAACCTTTAATTGCTCAGAATGAGGTTTACTTTTGCTGTCCTTCACAAAGGTATAAAAGAAAGAAAAGAAATCTCTAGAATAAAGTGTTATTTTCATGCTGTGCATCCTAAGTACAGATCACAAGTTAACTGTGAGCCAAAATGACTTTTTTTTAAAATGTGAATGTATTAAAAATTCTGGTTTAAAAAAAACATTTTGAAAAGTCCCTAGATGATAGATGGATATGTCAGTTAAATGTGTGTTGTGATGAAAAGAATGGTTATTGCCCTATGCTAGCTCTACAGCTGCCAGCAAATCTAAAATAAAATTACAATTTAAAAATAACACAAAGAAGTTATTGGGTTTTTATAAACATATCCAAATGTGATCGGCTGCAAAAGGATTTGTGTTGCTGGTGGAGTAATTAGAGTGGCAATTTGACACATTGTTTGGCAATGTCTAATATTAGTAATATTTTGTCAAGTGTTATAAATAATCTAGAAATAGTCTGGAAGGATCATTTAATGGCTGACTCAGCTGGTGCTTCCCAGAAAATTTTTCATCAGTACATGACTACATAGTCATTTTTAAAAAACGTGCTGTAATTTCTTGTAATTTTGCAAAGGAATTAATCCCTGTAAAGTGGAGGACTTCTACTTTTGAAGCACTGCTCTGTTGACCCGGTGGGAGTCATTTCGCATGAGGAAGAACAACAGCGTGATGTATCCCATCCAAAGGAAAATGCAGATGCGTGGGGAATGCTCTCAGAAGTCTCCCATTAGAGATAGGTGTTATAAAACGCTAATGTATGGGGAGTTATACAGCTCAGGAGCCGTCCTCCTCTCAGGTAGCAGACGTGCGGTGGTGCAGGACATTGGCCTGGGTGGGAGGGTGGTCCAGGAGGCAGGAGACCTGATGCTGCTCTTGGTTCACTTTGCTTGGCTGTGGGACTTGGGGCATGTCCTTCAGACTCATCCATTGACCTTATAAAGACTCTTGCATTTCTCATATCTTCATATGGTTACCTTCGCATGGTCACATGAAGAAGGAAGAACAAGGTAAAGGCAGAACTGCATGGAGCTGATTTCCTTCTCTCGCCTCACGTCTCGGGTCTCTGCAAAGACCCGGAGTCACTCTAGGGAGACGGTGTGCCGCAGCAGGACCTCTCCATGACGATCTTTTGAATACATTTTACCATTCAAAAATGCCGTGGCTGGTGATTTCAGGTGGGAAGAGATAGTACATACAAGATCAAAAGAGCGACTATAGTTTTATTAAGAGTTTTTAGTAAGTCAGTTAAATTTGGATTACATACCAGATTAAACAACTTTATTAAGTTATTTAATTATCCATTTAAAATTCTAGACAGAACTTTCAGTCATAGTCCTCTATGACTTAAAGCACTGCCCTACTCATCCTCCACTCCCCCCAAATTATGCAGTTTTAGTTTTCTCCAGTGACTTGAGTAATAACATGACAGTACATTTTATAACAAATCTTCCATTACCTTTTTTTGTTTCAAAATAGATTTATAAAAATGTTTTTCTTAGTGTTTTCAATTACAAGAGAAAGCTGTACATCATGTGGGTGCTTCACATAATTCAATCGATAATCTCAGCAGTCAATTAAATTTTAAATGCTTCTCCATTAAATCCTTATTTTACCACAGTAAATAATTTAACGTGTTTCCATTTAAAAGTGTCTCACATCACAAAGTTTTCAATCTTCTTTTTTAATAAAGTCACATCATCCTATTTATTGAAACTGAAATAAAAGAACTTTTATTTAAAGATTTTTTGGCTAGTGCATTTGCTGCTGGTAACTCTGCACATACGTTTCCATTTAACATCTCAGTAATAGGTAAAAATAGAAGAAGAATAAATTCAAAAAATAACCCCACAAACCTGAAATCATGAGAGAAAACTGAAATGCACTGACATTTTACCAAAACCCTGCATCAATTTCCATCCTGAGTTCCTATCCAAAATGTGTATCTACTTATTGTCACAGTCATAATGACCAGTATAATGCAAGTCACAGAATTACTCTGATATACTTGGATAACTTTCCAGAGCAATCTTCTTCAGTGTTGAATCTTTCTATGCTTGATCTTACCCAAAAATGCTCTTAATTTTCTGTTGACTTTGAACAAGGGAACCTTGCTCTAACATAAATATAATTAAAAAGTCAGCGTTCACTGGGACTTACTTTTCATACACAGACTGAAAGCTGAGATTTCCCCTCTGCGATCTGACACCTGCCAGGTGATTTTAGTGATAAACTGGGAATTGATTAGAAAAATATTTATGGAAGGGTGGGAAGAATATTTTTACCTGTCCTTTTTTTCTGGAGAGGATAAAATCAAAAGCAGCTTAAATTTTGCATTGAGTATCTAAAATGTATAGCAAGTATTAATGACATGAGAAAGGACTATAAAATACGAAAGTTTTGTATGATTGAAAAGACACTTCTGCCTATATGATATCTCGAATAACGTTCACTTAGAAAGGTTGGTCTTAAAAAAGTGGTGCCTGTCCGTGTGTGTCTATGTGTGTTTATGCCACAGGACAGGGCAATGCCAGCTCGGAGGATTGTGCCGTGTCCAGAGCAGACAGGGTAACCAATTCCTATTACCACCACCTTTGGCTGTTGCATGACCCCAGGACGAACATAAAGCTTTTCCTCTCCTTTTTCCTCATTTGTGCATCTGAACTGGGACATCTGAAACCTGGACAATGCAGCACAGCAAAAATTACAGCGCACATGGCTTATGAGCTTGGGATTGATTGCGGCGCGCAGGACAGGACCGTGCCCATTAAGATGCCTGCTAACATCGGTGGGTCTTGGCCTGCATAAAACTTACAAGTCAGGCTGGGAAAGGTCAACATCAAAAAGTTGTTTGTGCTGATTGTTAATAGACTAACAAGCTTTTACAATTATGTAAATGGGCTGGAAAATATTCTGTAGGCAAGGATGTGCTGCAAATTCATTTCATATATTTATCTCATTAATTTCATAGCATGAGTTATGTTTTCTGAGCATCATTCATGAACATAAACCGCTTATCCTTCCATCATTGTCTTCTCGTCCCCTTTTTTGTTACAGGCTTCGCTGGCCTGAGATTATCATAAACTCTTTGGAGCCAGGATATGTATTTGGACAGCATCCAGCACGGTGGGACCTTGTCTGGATGGGAGCGTTGTCACTGTGAAAACAATACTCAATAGCAATCATATGCAACATATGGAAAATTATGATAAGAATGCCGTTAAAGCCTTTTAATTAGATATAGTTATGAATATACAGTTGTCCTGCAGAAAACATTATTGAAGCCTGTGAGAAACTTGATGGGACCAGCTTAAAGGAAACGTGCTTATTTCTAATCAGTTTGTATAAATTGAAAGTTTTTAATAAGTTAGTCCTACATTAAAAGAAAATCTTTATGTTAGCATTCATAGCTGTTGTCCTTAGGCATTCTCCTATGGAATAATTGCAGATATATAGAAATTAATGTTTTCCATACTTTGAAGCACTTAATTTACATTTTGACTTAAAAACAAAACAATGGTCCTTACAGATAAAACAGAGGAATTGATTAGCAGGGATGAAAGGACGCTTTTGGCAAACGCCACGCTTCAACACCCCGCTCTGTCAGCAGAAGGGGTGTTTGAACAGGGGATTATGTCCCTGGCTGAACCAGAACAACGCTGCTGAGCAGAACCTGGGAATTTCAGGCACTTAACGATGTGCATCAAGCAGCAGTCGTCGCAGGAGCAGGCTACTCCTCTCTTAAACTTTCTATAGTTACTAAACACTTCGCAATCACAAAGACATCAGCAATATTATTGAAAAAAACATTTTTTTTTTTTTTCTCTTGAGATTTCACTGATGTTGGCCAAAGAAGCACTTCGGAGATGAACAGGTTGGCTTACTGGATCATACCCTCTTGTGTTTGCTCTACAACCAACCACCAGTACCTCTTTAAAATGAGCAGCAGAGGCCTTGGCATTGTGGTTGAAGATGCCAAGGTTAATTTTCGCTTGGTTGTATGGACAGTAGGATTTCAGTTCACCCCAGGGGTGCTTTTGGAGTGAAGGCCATGGCTGGGCTTTTTTTTCAACATATATTTTCTGCTCTGCTCACTGCTTCGGTCAGCTGTGGGGAGGAGTTTTGCACAAACAGGTAAAGGAAAGCTCATTTTATTCTGCTTTTGTACGGATAAAAATGACTTTGCATGAGAGAAAGTCATGCAAGCTGAGGAGTATAAAAAGGGCAGACTGAGGAAGCAACTTGTGACAGATGTTGCTTCTGTAAAGACAGAAAAAATTTGAGGTTGCTGAGAAAGTAGAGCTGATGAGTAAACACAGCTAATAAGTAAAGTAAATAAGTATTTGACTATATGGGAGTAAATAAGCTTTACAGGATAATCCGAGACAAGGTTTTAATAGTTTCTGTGTGCATTCTGGTATGCAAGAGGGAAACAGGAGAGAGCTGGCTTATGCTAAATGTAGCTCTTGATCCACACCACTGTGTCCTTACGGCTCCCGGGCATCCCCATCCTCCATGAAAGCTCTTGCACAGACCATGCCGTATAGCGTGGACATGGCTTCTTCAATCATTGCTCTTCGTTATTCCAGGGTCCTGGCTGAAACGTCTGCCCAGGCTCCCTCCAGACATTGCAATGGCATGGGATGGGGGAGAGATGATAACACTCCTCTCGGTTTTGCTGTCTGTCAGGGGTACACAAAACAAACTGATGAAAACCTGGTGCCAGTTGTCCTGAGCATTCCCTTCTTGGCCATGAACCTCCCTGCTTTGGTGAAGAGGTGTACTATGGGACAGGAGGAGGCTGTGCCCTTAACATGGGTTGTCAGCAGAGCAGGGCTGTAAATCTGTCCCGGTGTATTGAAAATGTGTCTGAATTGTTTATTGCTTAATTTCAGCATCCCTGAACTCTAACTCTGCATTGCACCATATCCCATGATTGACATCTGACCAAGCGGGGTGGCATCCCGTGCTGGCAATGGTTTGTCCCCCTCCACCCTCTTGCAGAGGTCACCTGAGGAGCAGGACATAAAGGCTCAAGCCCACGCCAGCAGCTCCTTCCTTAGATCTTGCTGTTTCTCTTTTGCTGGTGGTGCCAAGCTGCCTTTATTAGATCCTGAATGCCAAAACCAACTTTTGAAAGATTTCCATCTCTCTAATTAACGCTGGCATGTTCCTGTTTGCTCATGAGAAAAGCCAGCCCTTCTCTCTTGAGCATTAGAATGGAAAGTGGAATTG
This sequence comes from Calonectris borealis, assembly GCF_964195595.1. Taxonomy (NCBI): domain Eukaryota; kingdom Metazoa; phylum Chordata; class Aves; order Procellariiformes; family Procellariidae; genus Calonectris; species Calonectris borealis. The sequence goes on from NC_134318.1 coordinate 41,737,754, forward strand.
TTCAAAAGAGCTTCTCTGCTCCAGCCTGTTCCTCCTAGGATGACGAGGAGACCCCAAGGCCATCCCCGCTCCTATGCACTGGCACGTCACGCTGTTTGTGGTGGTGTCACCTTGCATCCCATGGGCACCAGCTGGCTTCTGCCGGGCACCGTGTCCGGGATGCTCTGCTGCGGTCCGGAGAGCAGCTGCTCTTGCAAAAATCCTCCAGTTTGGTAACCAAAGCCGCACGGTGGTTTTAGAGCCAGGGAAATGGCCTTGGTCGGGATTCCTAAATTGTCCCTTATCTGTGAGTAGGATTTTTAGTTCAGTGGTGTAAAATACTATGGACTGAAAGTGAGGGAAAGACAAATAGGCCCCAAATGAGCAAATGGAAAACGAATGACAGGGAATGGTACACAAAAGTGAGGTTGCGAGCGGAGCGGCGTGCGCTCCGCGGCGTGGTTAGCTTCGCTGTCACTTGCTTTTGCAGTCTCCTGTCACCTCTTTGCGCACAGAACAGGTATCTTCCACTGGTTTTTAAAATGTGCTGAATATAAATGCAGAAGCATCACAGGACATGTCCAAACTAAATAAAACCTCACGGAGGGTGTTAAATTAAAAACAAAGATATAAGCCCTTTAGCCGAGCTTGAAGCAGTGGAAGCTCCTGTTCTGTCTTGCAGCCCAGCAGCACGAACGGTGATGTTTCCAGTAGCCGTAGGCGGACACATGCCCGATGCTTACAGCCTCCTGCGACCACCTGAGATGTACAGAGAAATATGCATGAAATATGAAATATGAAAACTCATGGGATCCTAAAAATCACCTCGATTCTGGGCTGTGATAGTCCACGTGCTGCCCACTGAATTGTGCCGTACACCACAGAGAGATAATGGTTCACTGCTGCTTAAAGTGCATCCATTTTATATGCTTTTCTTTCCGTGACTTCCTTCTGTTTAGCATTCACACAGAGCTCATTAGATGATGAAAACGGTGGATTTAGGATTTTGGTGGTTTGTTTTTTTTTTCCTTTTCATTTTCTTTTTGCTTACACACAAAATAATTGTAATAGTCCTTAAAAGCTGTTATTCCCCATGCCAGGAAAACACTCTTTAGCCACCTGCTGTAAAGGGCATGTTTCAAATACAGCATTTTCCTTAAGAATAGTAACCCTCGCTGCTCGGTAGGTTTTGGCTGTGCAGCTGGAGTGCTGCATTCTTGCTCCCGCTAAGCCTCCATTGGTACCTGCCCTCGGACGCCCTCGGATGCCCGTGCTCCTCCTTGCAGCTGGAAATCGCTCGGCTCCGGCAGGCTCTGAGCACTGGGTTTTCCAGCGGGAACAGCCTTGGGCACAAGTCTGGGGGAGATGCTGGGTCTGCGCACCTGACCCTGTATAATGCCTGGGTGAGCACAAAGAGTATTGACACTAATTTTATTTATCCATATTGTACATCCACTGAGTATACGACACATCCACTGCTGTGGTCACTAGGAGCTGCTCCAGCTGTTTTGTATCAGCCAGATGTGGGGATGTGTGGCCACACATCTGCATTTTCTGTGTCACCCGGTCTCCAGTCCCCCGCCTAACAGGAGAAACAACTTAAAGCCATGAGGAAATTCAGCCATAGCAGCATAACTTTGGAGTGGGCAGGCTTTAACTTGCTCTGAATTCGGATCCTGGTCACCCGGGTGGTGTGAAGATCGACCTTTCCCGAGAGACTGTAAGTACAATGACCTCTGCCATGGCAGATTAGCGCTGGCTTATTATCGCAGACTTCACAGAGGACTGAGCAAGCAAACACATTCTGAAACAAGTTTACTTTGTATGCAGAGCTGCTGATTTTTAAATTTTAATATCTTAGCTATTTATTTATTCAAATGCCCTATGCACTTTATTTAAAACTCTGTCTCTGGCTTGTAAGATTTTATTTAACATTTGTTCAGACAAGCAGAATAGAATGATTAGCTCCAAACTTACAGTTTTTTCTGTTATTCGGTACACAAGGGGAAAAAAAAACAATCAAAAGACAAGAGTTAAACTTTTGGGGGAAAATAACTTCTCGGCAGAGACTTCATACCTGTCTCACTCTAATTGCAGTATTGTGATTGATAGAAATAAGTTATAAAGTCCCTAAATATTTAAATTTTTACACGACACGATCATGTTATAAGCAAAAGGAATGATTTAGTTATATTACTGTATGCTGCTACCACATGGATTCCCAGGGAAACAGGGTCTGGGACTGTAGTTTGTACCGACAAGGAGTGAGCAAAGTGCTGAGCACTCTTCCATGTCATGTCCTTGCTGCAGGTGGCCACGTTCTTGTTCCTTTAGTCTTCATAAAACAAAAGGAAATGCTGTGGAAACACACTGGCTGTCTTCCAGTGCGGGAGATTTTGCACTGAATTTACAAAGACGACTTTGGAAAGAAGATTTTGCATTTGCTTTGTCACGTCCCGCCTGGGTTGCCCCTTCCACTGAAGGGTTCTTCTCTGTTCTTCTCCCACAATGTTCAGAAAATAGTAAGTTGTTATTATTCAAATCATTGCCATTCAAATCCCTGACTTGACATTAAGAAATTACTTTTAGATATTCTGCTGAAGTAAATTTTAGATGCCTACATTACTCCTTACCTGTGAGCCCAGCAGGTCAGGTCCCAGGTCAGAGGAGCGGAGGGGGTCGGGGTGGTCTCACCAGGGCATTTGCTTCACCAACTGCATTTTGTAACACACTGTGCCCTATTAGCCTTATGGACATCCGTGGGCACACGGCGATTCTCAGCAGTTACTCATTTTTATAGGAAGGAGAATTTGTGGAAGAAGGTCAAAGAAGATTCATAAGGGACAAAATGTCTAATAACTACACAATATTAGACAAAGACAGGGGAATGATCACTGCTCATACTGTGCTGTTTGCTCTTATTACCCTGCATTAGTAGAATCCATAATTTACAACTTTAATAAACTCCCAACCTCTTTGGGCCAAGATATACATTGCTGTTGGTTTTAATAGCTACATAATAGGAAGATGCTTTATGCAACATAATTACCCTGCATAAGCAAACATCTAATCACTTCCAGGAAATTTTTTATGAGCAACCTAAAAGGGACAAAATCAGACAAACTACTCCAGTGTTGTAGATATTGCTGTCAAGTAGAGGTCACTATCTTGGAACAGATGTTGAAGAAATGGAAGGCTCTAAGTACCAAAGTTCAAATTTTATGCTCTGTAAGTTATATTAACCACAAATTTGTCTTGAAAGCCCAGAAGAATTTTAGAGAAAAAAGAGATACAGTGCGGTTCCTAAATACAACACTAAAATGGGACTTGGAAGACCCTGTGAAATATTCCCAGCTCTGTCTGTAAATTCAGAGCATGATTTAGGCACTCACAGAATTTCAGAGAGAACTAAACCTTTACCATACACTTCCATAGGATAACTTAGAGAATCCCAACATAGGTAGGACTTCATTCCTTTACTTGGATATCTAGGATAATTACTTGGAACCTAATTACAGCGGTAAATCCTATTAAGCTCTATAAAACTTTTCCTCTAGAGTTACTCCCTCTCAGGTGAATGTTTTCAATCTGTCCTTTTTATTTTATGAAGCAAAATTTTCAGCTGGTCTGAGGCTCTCCTTTTCTGTCTTCAGGTGAATGAAACTAAACTGCAACAAAAGAAAAGATACACGGACAGTTTTTGTACTCATAACCAAATTGCATGGATAACTTTCTTGGGGTAAGTATCTGACAGTCTTATTTGTACTCCCAGTCAGCAGGACTAATGCTAAGATTTTGGCTGGTGTTTCAGCTGATTTGGTACACTTGGACACTATTTTGTGAAGGCAGATTATATCCACAGTCATAAATCAGCCAATCTATACAAAATTCTGCAACTTTGTATTTTCAGCCTTCCTGGCTATTTAAAATATCTGTAACCCGGTGCTGCTACCAGCTATTTTTGCAATTCTTAACTAATGTGAACTCTTAGCATTATAAATAGTAATTAGCAAATAGTATATCACTATATATACTTTGAGCAGTGAGCAGTTTGAGCAGTGAGCCACTTAAAATCTTACTGTTTCTTTTCACTCCTACACCTTAGGTCTCTTAACTCAGCTCATAGCACCTTTCTCTGGCAAATGTTGGTGTGCTCCTTTTCAGAGCCAATATTAAAGAAGAAAATAATGGGATGCTAACACATGTCAGGGAGATTTTTGCATGTTGTCCTTGGCTCTTCCAGTCCAATCTAGTCTTCATTTCAACCATTTAAACTCCTACTGCCTTTTCTTATTTTGTTGGATAGCCTATGTCTCACCACCCTGAATATGTGAACTGTTTTTCTCGCGTATACATAACAAACTTGAATGATACATCTTCATTTTAAGGCCTTTCTGGCCTAATCCATCCATCTACCTATCATCTCTTTCACAGTACAGAGCCATCGCGCCTGCACTCATCCAGTGAATGGTGCTGGCTGAGGCTGCTGACGCTTCAAACACTTAAGCAAGCTTTCTTCTCTTCTGCAAAGTCACCTTGCTGTTCTCTATCTTTCCTCTCACTCTTTGATCTGCTGGGATGCCAATAAATAATTCCTGCTTTTCCATGCTGACCAATATAATTTCATTCTTTCCTTGGTGCCTCTGTTTTCTCTTCTATTATTCTTAGATTGTGGATTTTGAGGGGGTTAGCAGTCACTTGTGTGTATGGTTAGAGCCCTCTTCTTCAGCCAGCTGCAAGACAAATACTACTCCTGCTACTACCAATAATAATTGCCGTAGGGAACTCCCATTTTATATGGGGGGAGGATAAAGTGGGGGGATTTAGGAAATATGAAGTGTCAAATTGCAACACATAGACACCCACAATAACCACGTACGTAATTCCATTTGGGCTTCTGTAAATTCTGTAGGCACTTTTGAACACGTCTCCAACAGGCGCTAACATTTACCTATCTATGCGCTTTCAGCACATATGGTAGGAAGTATGTGGGAACTGTGCAGATAACTTAAATAGACCTAAAATACTGGGCAGACAGAAGACAGTCAAAAGCTGGAGAACCAGGTTACACCATCTGAACTGCTCTTTTTCTCTTTGTTCCTTTATGTTTCACACAGCTTATCAACTCCTGATTATTGCCTTAAGGTACAGTGGGTTAATTTATCAGTTAATCTAGGAATATCTGGCAATTTTCTCTCCTTTTGCACAGCATATACCTTTCTTAATATCCCCCTTCCTCTCCGTCAAGCTATAGCTCCGGTGTTGGATGCACCAAACACCTCCTCCCCGTGCATCGCTGCTGCAGGAGCTGCGCGGCTGGGAGAGTTACGGCACGGAGGCAGGGAGCCACAGCTCTAACAGGTCTTCTGCCTCTGGCACCGAAGGGCAGCAGCTCCTTCCCTCTTTCCCCTCTTAGGTCAGCGAGTCTGGGGCTGGTTTTGCCCCAGGCACAGCTCCTTCTCTCCCAGGTGGTGCAGCATGGAGCAGGCTGAGAGGTTAAGCAGCGATCAGCCTCGGGGCTGGGGCTCAGCACCAGTTGTGAGTTTGGTTTTCATTTCCCTGGCAGCCTCAGACCCCAGCACCAGGGGAGCAGGAGGCGAGCGGTGTTGCAGGCAGGCAGCAGTGCTGCAGCAAGCCCAGCCGGGCTGCAGGGTTGGCAGCAGGAGAAGGATGCGGCGGAGGAGCCAAAAACCCGAAGGGCAGGCAGCGAGCAGCAGTGCCAACCCAACCGCGCAGGGAGGCAAAGCTGGAGCCGTCAGGCTCGGGGCCAAAGCCAGTGGGCACCTTCGCTGGAGGCAGGGGGAAGGAGAGACAATATGATTTTATGTTAACTGTGCAAAGCCTCGGCAGGAAAAATCATTCCCTTGTTAGCAAAGGCTTGGGTTTGCATGCGCAGGGGTAATTTTGGTGCTGAGCAGTGAAGGCACTGGCTGGTTTGTGTTGGCTGACAGATCAGCCTGGATTTAAGGATAATGAAGGAGGGTCAGCAAAGATTATAAAATGATGATATTATTCAGTTTGTAAAAAGAAAAGTATATGGCAGATGCTAGTCATGTCACTTAACATTGTCACCCTGAAATGCATTTAGTAGCCGCTGAATAGATCAGCATAGAAAGGTTATGCATAATATGTATAGTTCAATTTCCATGCATTGTTTAACTTTCTAAATCTAATTCACTTTTCCACCCACTACTTAATTTAATTTCCATGCATATAATGACTGGAATCGTACCGGAGGCTAGCGGAAAGGCCAGGTAGAGGTCAGGTGAATGTCTGAAAAACAAAACAAATTACAGAGAACACTGATTGCTTTATTACAAGTTTTATCATCTTGCTTATAGAAGGAATAACTTTTGAAGTGATTGTTGATGATTTTAAATGTTTTCACATTTTTGGAGTAACAGAGCTGGGATCCTGATAGAAGACAATCATAACCTCTGTGTGTCCTTGCAGAATTTCGGTGTTTTATTGGTGACAAGCAAAGTAATTAAAACTGGGAAAAGAACTGCAGGTAAATCATTTGCACTGAGTCATATCGTGCAAATATTTTCCTTTTTGGGCTTGAGCTAGGCTGAGTTTGGGCTCTGCCAGAAATCTGGTTTGTCTGTTTTTGTTAGGGCGGTGATGGTTTGGTTTTGTGTGTGTGAGAAGGAAAGCTTAAGAGAATCCAGGATGGGTTGGTTTGTGGGGTTTTTTTAGGAGTTTTTTTTGTTCTGCAAACTTTGGGAAAAAATCAGTTAAGGCATTTTTAGTTTTTTAGACATAAAGATATACTTTTCCCAGTTCAAAAGTTAGCTGTCATATTTCTTACCCTGAAGTATTCTGACACAACTGGGAAAATGGAAGAATAGTGAATACCACCATGGACCTTTTAGCAAAAAATGTAAACTAGTTAATGGTTACTAATGTAAAAGTTTTACTTTGGTAATATTCAGTAAAACATTTGACTAACCCTTGGAGTGAGTGGATTTGCACCATGGTTTGTGTGTCCAGAATACGTGCAGTAAGAGACTGTAAATAAGTATTTGAAGATTTTGCTTTAGTTCCATAAATGAGATTTTTTTTTTTTTTTAGCTATGACTAGTGATCTTATGTATTTGCACAGGTTATAGATGAGCATAGCAGACTGCCTCTGAGTTTCTTGGTGCTTAAGACAGCATGATACTGAAGGTAACCAAAGCCAGGAAGTTTCCTCCCCTTAATTTAGTTTTCTGCAGGCACGCAGCACCACCCACATCTCTTCCCTCCCTGGTAGCCCAGGTAGGTCTTGGGGGACATCGCATCAGCCAGAGCTCAGAGGCGCCGGGGGCTGGCCAAGGACCCCGCATGCCTCCCTCCTTGGGAGCGTAAAGCAGCCCATAAGCTTTCAAACCAAATAAGCATCGTCCCGGGGTTGTTCATCGTCGGGCTGCACTGTCTCTGGGGGAATGCATCACCCGAGAGGCTCCTCTCGGTGATACACCATCCCATACATCAGCACGAGAGCATCATACGTTACCCGAGCGAGCTGTAGCTCTCACACCGCATTACACCAATCCATCACCCAGGCAAGCTGTTGCTCTAATGATATATTAGTGTAATAATCTGAGCAAGGCAGACCAATGATATATTACTCAAAAGATGGCACCATTTATGGAAGCAAGGTTCCAGGAAGATATTCAGTATAATTACAGGCTGCTGGATGACTTTTATTGGCAAGAAAGTCAGCCAATGTACCCCGCGTATAATGGGAGCCGCTTTCCTAGCTTGGGTTGGAAATGCCAGTGTTGAAATAGGCTTTCTGTCAGTATAGCGGTGAATGTTCACTCTTCCTTAGCTGCAGTGGCCGGTTTTTAATTTGCCCTGATCATTTGGTGGAAAAATCTAGGTATCAGTTCCTCTAGGGAGTGCCCTGAGTACCTGGAAGTAATTTCTTTTTAGGGCCGTGTTTCTATTTCTGCTATTTTCTGTGTCTAGTTCCTCAGTTTTCTGATTTGCATTACAATGATGAATATTACTTGTAACCCATCCTCAGAAACAGCCTTCACTTGTTTTACTTCCATGCTTTGTTGTGGCACTTTGGTACCTTCCTGGTGCAATGTCATTCGAGTCAGTAAATACGGGCAGAGAGTAATTTTCTCCTCTGAGTTTTTCATTGGTTAGAAGGCTCCTCTTTATGGGAAGAAAATGGCTTGCCAAATATTTCATATTTATAACGAGCACTATACTTTTATACAGTACAATTTGCCCTGTTAAATCCCAACTTTCTGAATCCCTACTCATCTTGACTTTTTTCAGCGGCAAATTAATCGTATCAAACAAAATTAAAGCATTCAAATAAAGAAAAAATGTAGGTTGTAGAAAATTTAGAAACAGAAATTATCAAGTGAACAATACTTCTTTTTATCTCTGACTTCTGTGAGTCAGTGAACCACATGGGCTTATAGGGGTTGGCATACTGCAGTGCGAGGAGAAAAATAGAGCTGAGGCATCACCTTTCCAGTGAAGGGCAATAAAATAATTAAATAGCCCGGGGGCAGTTTCCTTTGATTCTGGAAGTTTTTTCCAAATAAATGTATGAACTTATGTTTAACATTATAATATCTATAACAATAATTAATATCACTAGCGCTTCTATCCAAGGTCTCAAAGTGACTTTACAGGCAATTAATCCCACGAGGTTGTAAGTATTAATGCCATCCTTTATACAGATGAGATCCAAAGGAAAAAGGGCCTAGCTGGCTGAACCAAATCCGTTAAAGTAAATGGGATGTGGGATCTGTGACTTTGAACTGGGTTTTAGTGATTCGTACAAGATCATGGAGCAAAAGCTGGCCAGCAGGACACGGGTCGCCCGACCCACCGCCCCGCGGTGCTCCTCTGAGGTGCCCAGCCCTTCCTCCAGCCCACCCTTCTGTTGGTGCAGCACAACAAATTACTCATACAAAGATGGGTGGGAAGAGCATAAATTTGTCAGTGTGGGGAAGGGAAGGTGGTGCTCTGAAGGAAAAAAAAAACCTTTGGGGAGCCTGGGAGTGAGAACTTGGGCTTTGTGTAACACCAGGAACATATTGCGCCTGATGCACAAACATTTTTATCAGAGGTAACGTCCTTGACTCCTTTTCTGTGAAAAATGCTTCGGTGAACAATTCATCTTGTACTTTCGTGCCAGTTACACTGTATACAGCAAAACATGATCTAAAATAAATAAATCTGATAAAGCACAGATACAGTCTTCCTTTTCAAAGTGAAATCAGAGACTTGTTGAACCATGAATATGATTTCAAGTTAATTTTGTATCACTGGATTATTTGCAGGAATTGCATACTACAACATGCATCAAATCAACATGCTCTGCCCTCTGGGATTATTTGTTATTTACTTTATTATTTTTATTTGTATTTTTGCACTGCAGTGTATAATAAGGTGTCTACAAAAAAAAAAAAGCCGGAGAGAAAAGACTATTTTTTTGGCATTATTAGCAAATTCAGAGTTAGGATAGACTGTAATGAACAGTCAAAAGACTATCATCAGTTTGGTCATCATGGTCAAGGTGCTGAACCTAGAGCATGATTTATAATGCTAATATATGAGGAACACGTCAACAGTATGGGAAACTCCAATGTTGGCTGCAAACCTCCTCTTTTCTAGATCACTTTTCTGTAAGTATGATACACCTCTGTACCGTAAGTACTTCTAGTTTATCAGTTATATCAGTTGCTTGCTATAATTTTTCTACTTTCTGCGCATTCATTAGGCAGTTATAGCTCTTTACAATGTGCAAAACATGTGCAAAATGTTATGCCAAAATTCTCCTTTCCTTTAGCCTTTCTTCAGGGTCAAATACCTTTGCAGAGTAGCAAAGCCAGTTTTGCAAGAAAATAAATCCCACGTATACTGTATTAAATATATGGCAGCCACTAGTAGAAGGTCATGAACTTATCAATATTAGCAATGCTCTGTGTCAATGAAATGAGGTTGGATTTTCTTTCAACTGTTGATTTGTTTTTATACCAGTTGAAAAATGAAGAGTTAAAGGTGAGCGGTTGAAAGTACAAACCCCGTCAAGCAGATTTTTTGTAAGATCTCAGGTAACCAGCAAAATCCTCATGAAATTTGACCCAGTCAGTCTGGGGAAAATAGGTTAGTTTGGGCTTGAAACAAGTGCCAGAGGGAGTCAATTCAAGTGCAATTGCATGGTACTAATGAAAGCGGACTCCAAAGAACCATAAACAACTAGCAGAAAATGAAACTCTCTCCCATCTTATAGCTCAAGCTGCCCAAAAAGGAAGCCAAGAGCCTCCAGCGCTCAGCTGTTAATACCTTTTCCTCCAAATGACCAGAGAGGTGTTTCCAAATGATGGCTAACAGCCCAAGGAGTGGTGGTAAAGACTGAGCTCTGCTGGTAGTTTCTCTATATTGTCCTTCAGCAGGTTATGCAAACTTCTGGATGGATCCTGCCTGCAGATGGTGAGCAGATCGGCAGGAAAAGGATGGAGAGCCAAGGATGCTCAAGCCTTATTTAGCAGGGCTTTGGTAACCACACGGTTTTCCTCCAGGTACTCCCTGAACACCAGCTGCAGGAATGAGGTTGGTATTGTATATGTAACACCACCAAAAAGAATTTTTCCACTATTTTGCTGAAATCTGGGTGGAAATCAGAAAGGTGGACAAGCTGGCGTCCCTGGCTGAGCAGACATCCAGATCTCCGCGCTGCCCAGCTCCCGGGCTCCCGGCTGGCAACCTGCCTCCTTCTTCCACTCTTTGATAGATGGGCTTCCTGGCCGGGGAAATGAATGGGTTTTGTCCATGGTCCAGCATAGCAAGGCTCAGCCAATCTGAAAATAAATCACAGAGCATGATGCAAACACTCATAAAGACTTTCAAAAACAAAGCAGGTCCTCGAGGAGACATTCTCTGCAATGTCTTTCCATTAAACATGCGTTTTGCAGTAATGAATAGCCTACTTAATAACGAATGAAAAAAACCAGCCCTCAATAATCAATAACGGGTTCCTTTGCGATCCGTTGCAGCAGCTGTCCTGTTTACTATAATGCTCCTCGAGCACTGCCCCTTCTGCAGGGAAACCGCTGCAGGACACCCAGCGTTTGACGCTGCCCTCTTTAGTCCAGGTGAGTAGTGGAAAAGGAGATGCTCCTCGGGAAAAGGAGGAGTTAACTAGGTAATTTTTGTAGAGCACTTCTTGACAAAATGCCCATAACCATTTCACTTTACAGTGTTAAAGTAAGTTTCTATATAAGCATATATATAGACATAGATTTGTAGCTATATATAAGCATACACATACATAAGCATCACAAGCGTGATGCTCTCTTGTCCTGCATGGTGTGCAGTATTTCCCTCTGGACAAAGCCACCGAGAGAAGGGCACAGTGACACCAGCTCTTCAGGAGAGGTGGTTGGGAATTTTCTGACAAATGTGGGTTTTTTACTAAATATGGAGAGGAAATCTTTCAGCTTCTCCGTTCTTTCATTCACAAACACATAAACTGGCCTGTTGCTACAGCCACACAAACCTATCACTGAAACGAGCTTTGCGTTTAGGTGCTAACGTGTGAAAGATTTGTACTATTATTCAGGCCACATATTCATAAACAAGCAGATTCTTTACATAAATTAATGAATTTATTCCCATAAAATTCATAAAATATTATTTCTTTACATTTTTCCTCAATAAAAGGCAGACATTACACCCCTAGAATTCAACAAACCAAAGACACTTCCTATCAGTAAGTATGAACACCAGCAAATTGAAAGGGCCTCTCTCCTACCAGATCCCTGATGAACTGAAATAAAATAGGAAATAAAATAGGAAATGAAAATACAATGTACAGAACTTTAAAATATTTGTATGTCATTTTTATATAACCTTTATTTTTATACCACGTTTTCTAAATCTGGCAGGCCATGAAATATGAGAGTTGAAAAATGGAATCCTATTGTGTCTGAAAAAGTTATATTTTAGGTCATTTTAGATATTTCTGAAAGGCATTAATTATAATTTCGGGGGTTTTTTGAGGTCACAGTATTAAAGCTGGCTGGAGTTGTAGGTGGAAAGACATGAAACATCGTACCAGTAGCGTTTTAAAAGCAGTCTAAAATGGGTGGTCTGAAAAATATACTGCGCATACAGATTATATAACCACACAAGATTTTACTAAAAACAACTCTTTAGGATGAAAGAAAAAGCACTTAATGGGCAAAAGAAGACAAATAAATCAATGCATTTTCCACTTCTTTCTTTCAGATAGATTTTCCTGGCAGGCACTTCATACACTCATAGGGGAAAGCAAAAAGTGCTTGGCTGGAGCGTACGCAGAGCTGCCCACTGGAGCCTTTCTCACGTTCAAATTGCTGGTGAATGATTTTGATCATGTTTGCTCCTTAATGATGCTGCAGGGAATTTATTTTTCAGTACAACCTCTTCTGAATTTCAGGTCTTGATCTTGGATCATTTTAACGAGAGGGGGAAAAAAATATTACTAAAGTCTGAGTAATGAGACCGAAGGAAAACTTAATGAAGAAATATATGGTCTTACCATGTTGTGAGGATGTTGATGCTGTTTTGTGCTTATGCTTCTCAAGCTAGAATCTTTTACTCAGAAAGGAGCAAAACTGCACTCTATTTTATATATAGAAGGAACAATTTATATATGCAATATAGAAATTTATATGGGACAATTTATACATGTCTTTGGTAAACGTAAGAAATGTTAAAACAAAATATTACTGGTGCCTCCTCATCTCTTTTTTCATTATGTCCTGGTTTTCTTAAGGAAAGATGAATGCTTTCTCAGCTTAGAAAAGAAGGAGCTGCGTACCGAGGAATTAAACCCACTAATTTAAGAAGACAGATGTGAGTATGTCAGGTGCAGTGTTTGTTGCTACAGGCCATGTCTTCTCACTACTGGACTCACTGCATGCCTGAAAGTTAATTTTCTGTAATTGCAGCTACTTCACTGTTTTCAAAACTAATTTCTACATCTGCTGGTCTAACATAAAAATTTGCAAGTTTTATAGGTATTAAATATGAACTTAAATATGAGAAATGCCCTGCAGAGAGGTAATGACTTGCTGGAAGAGTTACACGTCCGTCTCACCTTTGGCTTCATGGCGCCTCTGGATTTTGCATCCCCGTCCATGATAAAGAGCAGAAAAGCGGTGCCGGGTGGCCCAGGAGGTGGCACAAATCCGTGTCCCGCTGGGAGGTACCAGTATCACAGAATAGCTCCGTGTTTGAACCATGCCAAGCATCCAAACCCTCTCAGCCCCAGACCTTGTGTCACAGCGATTACGGTGACGCAGGGCAGGCTGGGTCTCGCTCGGCCGGAGCCGTGGTGGCTGCCCACCGAGCCCGCCGTGTTTGCTGCTTAGTGATTTAATGGTAGGACCCGTGACACTAGAAAGGCTCGTCGGTGGGCCAGACGATCTAATTATGATGATTGCTTCATGGGGAAACTTGAACCACTTACACGCGTTAAATAACTGAGCTGTTTTGCTAAGCTTTATCATTTGCCAGCTGCTGATGCTCCAACCTTCTGTCTTTGAGAATGCTTGGGTGAGAAAGGCTGTGAGAGGCCAGGGCAGAAGCCTATTGCCTTCCTCACCTTAACTGCACATCGATTGCAGAGCACGGAGCAGTGCTGCAGAGTTACCCTGTTATCAGAAAGTGTTTTGTCCATCACTATCATCATCCTCGTGCCCCACTTGTAGGACCTGCTCATGCGCCCTCGGCTGACATCCCACATCCTCCCTTCAGTTGTTTGCCAGCGGGCTCAGCAGTTTTATTCCTATTTTAATAAAGTATGAATAGTTAAATACAAATATAACCATACGCCTGCATGTTGCTACACCAGTATCCGAAGGGGTGCTGGGGGTGCTGAGCCCCCTTTCACAGCAGAGACCTCGCTTCACAGGCCGTGGTGTCTCTTCTCCATCTGAGATACGCAAGTGCACAGGAATTTCAAATTACGTGCGGTTTTTCAATAAATGAAAGAGAAAAGCTTAGCTTTAAAAATTTTTTTTAAAATTGCAGATGTTTCTGAAAGAGAACATTCCAGACTTTAAAAGCTTTCAATTGAATAAGAATTGTTATTAAAACTTTTGTTGATAGATGGGCAGAAAGAAAATTAACTGATTGAATGAAATATTGAAAGGCAAACTCTGATAAAGGTAGAAAAAAAAATGGATGAAATCCAACCCATAAATTTTCATGAACAATCAGAAGTGCATATAAATGAAACTATTTAGCCATGTAAAGTATATAAATTCAAATAATCAGGATACGACACCCAAGGAGCTGGATTCTATGCCAAAACCTTTGGTGTATGCAAATTCTATTATTTTGAGACACAAAAGATTGAAAAATGCATATGACATTTCTCTTGTACGAAGCCATTCTTAACATGTGGTCGTGAAAAAGGATTGCCTGACCTGTCAGAAGTTAGATATTAAAATAAATTAGAATATAGTGTGTAATTTAAATATGGCAAACTCCAGTGGATTTGTCTGTCTTACTGGCTTCTTTTGAAGAGACGCATTTCAGGATTAAACCATAATTGCTGAGATTATTTGAATTCTAATTTTAGAGTTAATTTAGTTAATTGCCACAGACTAATTGGCTCAAGCTTGATTGACCTGAAAAATGTCCATTTGTTAGCTAATAATTGTCATGCCAAATGAGCAGAGTTGTGTTGAATGCAAAATAATATTTGGATTACTATTCATGGTATATGCTGTATTTCCTTCTGTTTGATAAACTCTGGATACTTTATGCTACATTACTCGTTTGTTATTTCTCACTGTGTGTTTCTATTTCACTTTCTACTGCTTCTTTTCATTTTAAAGGAGGGGGTTTATTCTAACGTGGCGTTTCTGGAGAAATCGCAGACTGATGTTTTTGGTGCTAACCACCCACATTTCAATCAGCTTTGCCAGAAAAGTATCCAATGCTTTGTTCAAGCAAATTACTGTATTTACATTTCCCAACCAGCCTCTGTACCCACCCCTCCTTCAGGTTTACTTTAACGCTTTTGAGCAGAGGAATAAACAGGGAATTTATTCCCACTTGACGCAGAGGAGCTAACCCCATTGCCATCACCAAAAGCCGGGGGGTAACAGCGGTGCTAGGAGGAGGAATCGTACTGCCCCGAATTCCTGACACCCGGGTTGGCGGAGTTTCCAGCTCTGCAGCTGGAGATGTGGGGCCTTTGCAGTGACATTTTCAGACAATGTAGGGGCTCAGTAGTGACCGGTAGTGATAAATAATCTAGGACCTAATGTATTTTGAGAGTTGCTTTCTTTTCTGCTGTTGTTTTGGAGCGTGGAGTGGTTTTCAAGATACTAATTTTAAGGCGTGTGAAAGAAACTTGGAAAACTCACGGCACTGGCACAGTCCGTCCTGCGTTTTAAAGCCGTTTGTTTGTTTTTCATTGATCCTGATTTTAGAAAGAGTGCTGCCCCTCTTCTGCTTTTTGCCCTGTTTGTTTGAAACTGTTGCTGTAACGGGCTGGTTTTGAGATGTTGATCGCTGGCTCTGCCTTCAACCGATTGCGCCTGTGACCTTTTAATCCACCTCATTGATAGAACGAGGCACTAAAATACTAACCATATAAAATGTTAAGCATGCATCATATCCACTGCAGCTAGAAGACAACCACAGCCTACTGCTGTGCCTACTGTTACAATTTAAATACAAAACCTAAGTGAACCAGATGATACCAAGGGGTAGTAGGTACACCTTAGGTAGTATCACAACAATGACCAGACTCAGGTTTCTGCTTGGACTTCTCCAAGAACAGTTCCTATGTATTGCCACATAGACATACAGGCATGCTATCACATTTTTGAAAAGAAATGGAGCATAATAGTTGAAAATCACTTTGCACGAGCCATTTTAAGAAGATACAGCAAAGCACACATGGCAAGAAATGGGAAAAGAACGAAGGCCCAAGTGATCATCAGCTTGAAAGAGAAACTCGGATGCTTCTCTAATGGAGACGATGACCAGGCTGGACTTGAACAGTTTTTCACCCACCTCACCATCCTGCACACTGATACCCAGGAGCAGACTGGGCCTGCCAATGCATATGCTGCTGTGCGCATTGCCTTTAGCAAGCCGGTTAAGCTTTGTAACTTGATGGGGATTCACTATACAACTTGCAAACGTCACTGGCAATAGAATAGAATAGAATAGAATAGAATAGAATAGAATAGAATAGAATAGAATAGAATAGAATAGAATAGAATAGAATAGCGGAGCAGAGAAAAGAGAAGAGAAGAAGAGAATATTATATTTCAGCTGGAAGGGATGTACAACAACCGTCTAGTCCAACTGCCTGACTACTTCAGGGCTGACCAGAAGTTAAAGAATGTTATTAAGGGCATTGTCCAAATGCCTCTTAAGCACTGACAAGCTTGGGGCATCGACCACCTCTCTAGGAAGCCTGTTCCAGTGTTTGACCACCCTCTCGGTGAAGAAATGCTTCCTCGTGTCCAGTCTGAACCTTCCCTGGAGCAGCTTTGAGCCATTCCCACGCCTCCTGTCGCTGGCTCCCAGGGAGAAGAGCTCAGCACCTCCCTCTCCGCATCCCCTCCTGAGGATGCTGTAGAGAGCGATGGAAGAAAGAAATACGTCTGTCTTTCACGTCTGCTTGTTAATGCACCCATTTCTCAGGCTTTAAGTCACCTAACGCAGAGGCTGGAGTGCAGCAGGCGGGCGGCGGGCGGCGGACACCCCTCCCGGCGCCAGGCGGAGCGGGCGCCATTGCCACTAGATGGCATCGCCGTCCCACGATTACCCAAACCCGCTCGGTGTGACGTAGGAGTGACGCAGCAGGCGGGTTTGGGAGAACTCAGCTGCGGCTCTCGAGTTCAAAATCCAGCTTTTGCAGAAAACGCGCGCTATTTGTCAAGAGGATCTGGGCATACGCACATCTCTCGCCGCTGCCGCGATGGGCGACGGGGAGAAGAAATTGCTGGAAACGGTCCTGCTGAGCTACCACAGCCTTTAAAACGTGTAGGAGACCTGCCAAAGCTACGGCAGAGATTGCTGCCCCTTGACCATGCCATCGTGATACGTTCCTCACCTTGTGAATTCAGGTGAAATGCTAGAGGCAGGAAGGAAAGTTGTAAAAAGCTCCACGTTCCATAATAAGAAGTATTTTTCCTGTGGGTTAGGCAATCACAAAGGAGTTAAGTTCTGTTTGGGTGTTTATCAGGGATTGCTGCTTCCTAGTAAAAGTTTCTGCGAAGCAAAAAAGAAATCAGCATTAACAAATATATTATGCGTAAGTATTTTCATGTCCCCGGGTGTCAGCTCTACTGAGAAAGGGAGAATTTAATGAGCTCTCTGTAGACATGTAAAGTTGTACATTTAGAAAATATATGAAATAAATTCTCTTGTTTATATGGTAGATGTCTAAAACTCACAAGAAAACTCAGCCAACCCACACTGAAGTTTGCCACAAGGTACTGGACTAACACAAATAATACCACTCTGCTGGAGTGATATTACGCCTGACAGATACAAACACACGTTACACCTTTCCCTGGGGTTGCAGCTGTAGTTGACACACAGCCAGGCAGCGAGGAGACAAGCAATGCCATGGGAAACAAAACAGCCTTTCTGAGGAAGAGGAGCATCCATGGGCAGCCGCGCTGGTGATACCCAGAGGTCGATGTGCTGCTGGATGTCTCTGGGTAATCAATAAGCGCAGGGAAAGGAAATAACTTTCAATTTAATGTTTGGAGTCGGGTTGTTTCCTGAATAATTTCACTGAAATGGAAAGAATATCGCCCCTCACACTTCTGAGATTTGAAGACAGATATTCTAAAAATATGCCTAAAGTAACTGGTATTCAGATGAATACCCTGTCAGTGGTATGAATCAGCTATTTCTAGTTTTGCAATGTGCATACAGGAACAGTCAGTGCAAACTTTACAATGGTTTTCAACATTTTTTTACTTTTTTTTTCCACCCAGTGAAGATGCGAATGGCTATGATTACTGACAATCGGCTTGTTTTTCTTAAGCGTTTTCCAAAAGCTCGGACAAACAGGTGTACCTTGCTGCACGGCCTGAAGGTCGGCGGACTAAACCTTTTCTATCACATTATCGTGATACAGCAAAGGGCCAGGGCAGGGGCCTCCGGCAAAGCTGTGCTGCCAGCGTGCTGCCCTGGTGACGGGTACAGCCCAGGAGCTCTGGGACGGCTCCCAGAGGGTGTTAAAGAGAACAAATCCTTGCCTTGCCATAAGCCTATATGTGTGTGTGTATATATGTGCAAAATGGGTTATACCGCTCATGCTCCAGGGCAGAAGCTATCCACTAACTGTCTTCCATTAGGAAGAAACCCAATCTCCTAAGTGTTTCTCGCATCTCTGAAGCATCTGCTCTGAGCCACTCCCAGAGAAAGCGTTAGACAGACCTGCCGCAGGAATGCCCATGCCAACACACACACACAAATACCATGTTTTAGAAAGAAATAGTTCAGATGTAAGAATGATATTGAAAATGTAAAGATCTAGTGATACAGATGTATTTTCACACCTGCATTCACAGACCCAAAATACAGATCGACGGATTAATTGGAGATTATTTTATTTGTATGAGATGCCACCTGAAGTATTTTAATTTTCTGCCACAGATCAGTATCTCGTTTATATTTACCTATATACAGCTATTGCTACTGATAAAGTCATGCCTTTTATCTGTATTTCTGAGGAATGGTCTGAAATTTCAAAAAGACAGACATACTCTACAGCAAAAGAATATACAGAAATGCAATTTAAAATCAATTCATCAAATCATTATATGTCTTCTATCAAAGATGAAAAATTTTAGATTTTTTCTTCTATTTTAACATCAATAGGAGAAAACATAACCCAAAACTCTGGCTTTACAGGAGAGTAAGAAATGCAGAAGAAAAGTTTTTACAGAATGTCATGCATATGTCAAAAAAGTGAAAATCAAGTTACGCACATGTTTTTTTTGTGGCTGCAATATTCCACCAAAGCTGTACAGGTGCATGCTTTGCCATGGACCAAAGCATAGTGCGAATTTTACTTCAAAGTCAATGCCAGTGGTACCAAATGAAGAAAATCCTTTCCTTCCCTTGCAACCCAGTGTGTGGGCACCGGACTCACTCGCTGATTCATTTGGTGTGTTACAGCTCTGCCTGGGGGCTAGCGAGGCTGTGAGCGCTGGGGGTGTGCGGATGAGCACCACGGCTTTCTGAGAGCGTGGGGAGAAGGAGTTTAGTTTGAGTTAAGGAGTTCAGTATTAGGGGTTCGTATGTGCACGTAGGACCACACGTGCCTTTAGAGGTTTTGCAAACGGGAAATTTTAATTTCCAAATGGTAATAATTTTTGTTTCGGACTTCAAGGAAACGTGGGACAGCATGTCGCTGATTTCTTGCAAATGTATGTATTTGCTGGAAATTAAAGCTTGCTGAATGAAGGGACAGCTGGGCCTGTCCGGCTGCTTTACCGTAACACTACAGATCCTAAAGAGAGGTGTCAGTCAGGGAAGGGATTGCTCAGGTCAATCAAAGTTCAGAAATTGTTTTATAAGGTACCAAATAGGGACATTTCAGCTTTCCTGCTGAAGCTCTTGCATCTCCCATGCAGTGGGATCAGGTCACCCTGTAACCGCTGTTGTAATTTACACGCAGACATCAAAAGCTCAAATCACAAAGCCCTGGAAACTCCTCATTTCTTCTCCAGTCTCCGAGGGACGTTTCCAGAGCGGGTTTAGGCACCTTTTTCTCTTCTCCTGACTTGCTGGCCATTTCCTCACTAGAGGACAAAGGCTTGTGGCTGCATGGATTTTGTGCCCTGGGTTGGGGAGGAAGCAGAAGGCGGTATCAGAGGGCGGCTCTCACCGTTGTGCTTTTCCCAAATTCTCACGGTTTGTCCAGGAAACTTTTCCTGCGGGAAACTCGCCGCGGGGGCTGTGAGCGAGTGTGCGGGTGGGCTGCGCTCGCTCCCGCACCTGCCCGTGCTTTATTGAGTGGGGGCTGTGGGCTTTGGGGAGGGAGGGAGGACGGAGGGGAGGTGTTTCCCCGCGGGGCTGGGGGCGGCCCGCGGACACGCGTGGGGCCGGGGGGCGGCCCGGGGGTGGTGGTGGGGGGGTCGTCCCGCCCCGCTCCTCCGCCGCCGGGCGCGGGGCCGCGGCGGGCGGCCGGCCGGAGCCGCGGGCGGTATTTAAGCGGACGGGCGCGGAGCGGCGCGCTGCCGCCGGGGCTGGCGCGGAGCCGCCGGAGCATGCACGCCTTCGGGCCGCCCGCCGAGCCGCCGCCTCACGCCCAGGAGCTGCTGGACGTGGCGGTGTGCCCCGGCATCTACCCGCCGGGCCGGCCCCAGCCCCCGCCCGCCGCCAACCCCTACCTCTGGCTCGGCGGCCCCGCCGCGCCGTACCTGCCCGCCGCCCCCTTCCTGCCGTCGGGCTGCGCCCCCGCGCAGCGGCCGCCGTCGGGCCCCGCGGGCGCGGAGCGGGGCTGGCCGGCGCTGCCGCCCCCGCAGCAGGAGTGCCTGCGCCCGGCCAGGCCGCCCTACTCCTACTCGGCGCTGATCGCCATGGCCATCCACAGCGCGCCGGGCCGGCGGCGGACCCTCAGCCAGATCTACCAGTACGTGGCCGAAAACTTCCCCTTTTACAAGAAGAGCAAGGCGGGCTGGCAGAACTCCATCCGCCACAACCTCTCCCTCAACGACTGCTTCAAGAAGGTGCCGCGGGACGAGGACGACCCGGGTAAGGGGACGGGGACGGGGACGGGGACCCGGGCGGGCGCAGCCCCTCTGCCCCCCCCCCCCCCGCCCGCCATGGGGCGCGGAGGCGGCGGCGGGCAACGCGCGGGGCCTTCCTCTCTCCGCAGGCAAAGGCAACTACTGGACCCTCGACCCCAACTGCGAGAAAATGTTCGATAACGGCAATTTTAGGAGGAGGAGGAAGAGACGGGCCGAGGCGGGCGGGCCCGAGGGGGCCGGAGGGAGCGGCGGGGGCCCGCGGGCCTCCTGCCCCGCCGGGCTGCGGGGCCCAGCCGGCGCCGATGCCCCCTTCTACGGCCGGGCCGGGGCCCAGGCGTGACTGGAGCTCCCCGGGCGCACCGAGATGCACTAACGCACGAGAGAGGAATATTTTTGTAACGCGTAAATGTACATTTTTGTATATAATGTGTAAATACAGAGAGGCGGGGGAGGAGGGCAGCGGGGATGGGGGTGCGCTGGGAGCCGAGCGAAGGCGTCGGGTGCCGCTTCCCCTCCTTTCTCACACCGACACCTTTACCCTCCTGCCTGCGGCTCTCCGGGGCGGCTCTCCCACCTTTGCACGGCCACGAGCAAAGCAGAGCCCCCCGCAGCCGCCCGGCCGTGCCGCCGAGGGAGGGAGGCTCCCGCCGGCCACGGCCCTCCTGGGTGGGTTAGGGGAGGTAAAGGGCGGGTTTGCAGCCTGGACTTTCCAGAGGTGCCAGGAGAGAGCCTGGGGTGCAGGGAGGGACAGAGGGACGTGCCCTCGACCCCGGGCCCCACTCCCACGGGGGACCGGGCTGGCGTGGGGGGCACCCAGCCCCATCATCCTCTGCAGCGTTTCTAAATAAAACCTCTTTATTTTTTCCAAACACACAAGATCATCTTTGTGTCAGCCCGCGGCGCTGACGATAATTTGTATGAAGAATTTCAGGTTTAATCGAGCGTCCAAAATTAAACCGGATCCCCGCTGAGGAGCTCTTTAATTGCTGGTTCTCCTGCTAACTGCCTTGCCGACGGCTCGTGGGGCGCTGGTGGCCCGCGGCGCGGGTGTCCCGATGCAGCCCGGGCTCTGCCCCGCAGCGCAGCAGCCCCCAGGTACCCACCTGGGCTTCCCGGGGCACCTGCTGCTTGAGGCTGCCTTGGTAAAAACACCTCTGATTTATCCACGGTATCCACACGTACGTGAGGTTTCTGCATTTGTTTATGAAGCTTTGGAAAAATGCGACGTGGCACCAGTGGACTGCAGCCATGGCGGTTATGTTTGGGCATTTTATTCAATACTTCAAATGAGAGGTTTTTGGCCACCCCTGCTTGCTTATTAATACCTGGTGCCTGTTCCCCGCTTTTGCTTTCTGGTCGTTCTTTGAAGGTCCTTGAGATTGAAGAAAAGAAAATTGTGAACTATATAATCTGTTGCCTTTCCTGTCTGGCTCTGTCTCCTCCAGCCCGCTCTTCCTTGCTTAGGACAAAAATACAGCTTTCTTAAATAAAAAGCTAAAAATGTTATTGTTGTTGTTTACAAGAAAACAACCCCAAACAGAAACCTGTATAATGCAAATTTCTTGTGCGTTGTAATGGAACCATAAAGCAGGTTTGACAAAAACATAAACCGTCTAAGAACCTAAAACCTGTCAGAGATGCAAGTCCCTAATGGAGGGGGAGAATCAGCTGTACGAGCAAAGTTTTTCCTGGCCCAAAATGTAATAAATAATATTACAAAGTATCCGGTGTACAAATATCCAACTTCAGTAGACCTGGAGTGAAGGAAAGAGCAAACTGAACTTGTCAGCCAATATCCTATATCACATTATGTAGTCAAATTTCTTTTTTATTAATGTCCTATTTGAAAAAAGCTTCATACAACAAAAATCACTGTTCCGAAATGGCTTTTGAAATATTTCAGACATAATCTTTTTGTTCATGTTACTATTTTCCAGGGCTATCCAGTAAAAAGACATAAAAACTCCCGTTTCCTTTTTAAAGTGAGTGGAATCCTGTTCAAGGTTTCAAGCGCTTGTTTCAGCAGGGTAGCCTTTAGCTACCACATTAAAGGGTGCAGGGAAAGTTACTTTTGCAATTAATTGCATTTTAAGCTGCTTTTTTCCAGGTGACTGAGGGTTGTGGTGTGCAGGTCATGTAGAGAGTGAAGAGGGGAGATAGCCTTGTATCGCTGCCAAAAAAAAAAAAAAAAAAGGGCTTGTTGATGAATTTCTTGGTGCAAATAGCTACGTGTTTCAATTGGCATTCAGATTTTAAAAAGCTGCCTTTGGACTGTGAAATTCATTCGCCAAGGAGTGGGCACACACTTTTAGATAGGAAGGATGGAGAAACTCGTGCCCTGGCAGAGCCGGAGGACCCTTCCCGAGACACGGTGAAGACACCGACCTCAGAGCTGGGAAAGAAATGATTTCTCTCAACTCACATTTTCTTCTGCTTCAGGATACGAAGTTGTGGATCCAACCGTAGGGGCCGCGTTTCCTATCTTCACCTTGAGACTATTTGCCCTGAGACAGTATGCCGTTGCAGGACCCTGAAAATGCAGCAAAACACGACGAGGAGAACCCCGAGTGGCTGCAGGTGCTTCAGGCTTTCCCAGCGTGGTCTTTGTTAGCAGCTCAACTGGGTCCTGCCTTGGGGAAGTCCGTGCATAGCTCTGTGAAAGGACCACACCACGCTGCCAGAACTTTTCTTCAGGGACTATTTAAGATGATAATTCAATGTGTACACGGAGACCACCATTTGTATTTCTTTGTACTTCTGTTGTACTCCAATTCTATTTTTGTGTATTGGAAAGAAAAGGAGAATTTTTTTAAAATAAATCAATCTAATTGGAGCAGAGACGTTGCAATCCCTCTAAGCAAAAACACGGCTTGAAGGAAGAACTGCATCAGGTAATGAGTCTCTGGGCTAACTGGGCAGCTGCAGACGTTAGTGAAAAAGGGTGATGGGATGCTGTGATGGGGTGGGATGCTGTGGTCTATCCTTGCTTGGGCCAGACTCCCGTGGAAGCCCAGAAATAGTCTCATCTAGTTCTTGGAGAACAAATTCTCGAGACTGCCAACCCACGGCTGCTTTGCTGAGCCGTGACACCCCCAGCCCCCAGCAGCGTGGTGGGACACACCGGGCTGCAGCCTTGCCATTACACTGCCCCGAGCTCCACGCTCATCCCCACCGGGCATGGCTGTGGGAGGGCGAGAGGGGTTGTTGCTGGAGGTTTAGGGTGAGTCATGATGTAGGGAATGAGAGACCTCTGAGCAAATGACCTGGCTACTGCTTTCCAATCGCCCCCTGTCCTCACTGCTGCCGGGAGGGACTGGCTGTGGAGCATCTTGAAGGATATTCCAGGGCTCCTTGAGCTTCACTGGCTTTCTAGAAACCGAACCGCAGTAGATTGATGGCTCCTCAGCCTTTTTTCCCAAGCCCTTGTAGGACAAGAGGAAATGGCCTCAAGTTGCACCAAGGGAGGTTTAGATTGGACATTAGGAAAAATTTCTTTACTGAAAGAGTGGTCAGGCCTTGGAACAGGCTGCCCAGGGAAGTGGTGGAGTCCCCATCCCTGGAGGTATTTAAAAGACGTGTAGATGAGGCGCTTAGGGACATGGTGTAGTGGGCATGGTGGTGTTGGGTTGACGGTTGGACACGATGATCTTAGAGGTCTTTTCCAACCTTCATGATTCTATGATTCTATAAACATTGCTGACTATGGCAGGTACCCTCTGCACGCCCCTCACTGAATTATTTCTCCTTGCAGCCACACTGTTACTGCAGCAGGGTCCGGATTTGAGTGTGGCAGAAGGTATTTCAGGGAGTGTTTGCACTTAGGCTGAGACCAATTTCCCCTAAGCTCCCTCCCTAAGCTGTGAGGTGAGGTGGGCTCCTCTGAGGGTGCCTGAGAACAAGGAGCCAACTCAGGAGCTTGGATGAGACTCCCAAGGAACCTGTCCTGATTGACAGTGTGGAAAGGCTGAGGAGCTGAGCCTTTTCACTCGGAGACTTAACACAGATGTCAAAAATCAGGTGCCCCTAGGTGTGCAATGCCACAGCAGCCTGTGACACACTCTGCTGTGACACACTCTGCTGTGACACACACCCTACTGTGACACGCAGGCTGGATGATTTGCCACTGGTTTTACATGTCTGCATGAGCTAAAGCTTCTGACACCATTTTCTTACTCTCCCCATATTCCCAAACACACAATATAATCGAAGTGATACTATGCAATAGCCAAATGACCAGACTTAGTCTGAAAAAACCGCTGCAGGAGCTCCTCTGGGTCTGTGCAAGAAGATAAACACAAATGCAGACACCGTGGGTCTGGACCTGGCGATGAGAGCCTGCTTCGGTGCAGAATGAGGAACACCGGCCCTGGGAATCGCGGAATGGGAGTGAGGGACTGCTAAATGCAAATAGAGACCGATGCGTGCCCAGGGACCCATCACTGCACGGAGAAAGGTCAAGGGGCCTCGGACGCCCACGTGCACCTCAGCTACGTGGTGTGTTCAAAGCACGTCATGGCATAGCAGTTTGTGCATGGGTGGTGAGGTGTCTAACACCAGTAAGATATGGGAAGCTCCTGCAATTATATGCCACTTCTGGTATCTCCTGATCTTGGAAACGTTAGAAATCCATCCCTTGCTGAAGTTTAGAGCAACTTGGTGCCTGCTGTGCTGTTAACCTTCAGGGATGGGCGTAGCATCAAGGAAACAGCTCAGCATCTTTTCACCATTTTCCCTACAATAACCTGGAAGTGGGGTTGAAAAGGTTTCATTAGTTGAGGGAGTACCCTAACAGAGCAAGAAATTGTGTTCATGGTTCATTTCAGCCAGGACGCACTGGAGAATTGGACTTACATTAATACGTTATGGAAAAGTTCAGGAAATAACATAGTTATGGTAGCTCCACTTTCTACGCTGTGCTTTTTACAGGGGATGCTATAGTACCGGCAACGAGTAACAACAGCCTTGGTTCATTATTCAAGCATAAACCTATGGCAATAAGGAACTAGACTGTTTCTTTATCCAGATAGAGTTCAACATGATAAAAAAGCCGTGATTTCATTCCTCTAGAGCAACCTGTTGGCCTATATAAGAAAGAGAAGGGACTGTCATATAACCATAAATCATCCTTTTGGGATCAGGCAGTGATGTACTGCTTGCAAGATTAAGCCGTGGCTGGTAGGTTAGCAGCTAATGTGCTGAAAATTTAATTCTTGGACTGTGGTTTGAGTCCAGCTTCAAGTCTGAAGCAAAGGGGGTTTGGCAGGGTTGCCTCTACTCCTCGCAGACAATAGTTGCCTTCACAAAGAACAACCATGCATCGCTTGCTTATCATCCCTGGCAGTTTTTCCTCACAAAACAGGTTGGACAAAGCTTGGGGAGTGCATAATGACCTCTGGCTCATAAGGGTGCAAGGGATTTTATTTGCGTGCAATCAGTGCCTGTGGGATGTCTGCTGAATTAACTTCGAAGAATGGAAAAGTCTGATGGCGAGTTCCCAAAAACACGTGGTCTGTCCCTGCAATTCTCACTGGCTAAGGAAGGAAAGACAGACTGAAAAGGAGAGCCAGAGTTTTTATTTCTTAAGAATATTCCCAAATTTTCATCTATGAATGATTTTACTGAGCTTAATTCCTTATATTTTAATTTTAGTTATATTTTAATCTAATTGCAAAAGCAATAATTCTGTATTTTTAGAGTCGTTATCACTTAGGAGAAGTCCATAATAAATGCAAACAGAATGTGATAAATCAAGTTTATTTCTACTTTTTTATTCCATTTTTCATCAGCTCCGACACTTGCATGCAATTCATCTTTGCTAAGCATTACAATTTTCCCGTGCTTTACTGTATTATGACATTGCTTCCCAGGATTTCTTTTGACAAAACAGAGTGGGGTCTATCAAATTTTGTACAGCTGTACTGTAGGGGTAGAATCAAGACATAATCTGAGTTTCCACATTCTAGTCACTGCCTTGGAGTCAACAGGGCAAGGGCTGAAGGGAAAGCAAGACTTATGTACTCGTTGCATAAAAATAACAGAAAATTCATCCTTTTCAATAGGTTTCCTGTTGTACAGAAATTCATGCTGCAGGAGCTGGCCCTTCTGGTAGCATCAGAGAAAAATACCTGGGCAAATCTCTAGTGGAAGCAGGTTAGATGTGAATGGCTCGTCTTGTAACCTGGAGCAATTCATCTCTATCCACTTGCCTGCTTCCTCGGGCTTGTGCTGACTCCCTCCGTGTCCTGGGAGCACCCAGGGACCAACCGCCGCTGCTGCGCGTGGAGATTCGCACGACACCAGCCCCTCTCCCCGGGCTCCCGGGTGACACCCAGCGCAGCCGTCGCATCCCAGCCCCGAGCATCTCGCTGATGAGGAGATGCTGAGATGCTCTGAGTAATATCGTGAGCTGACTCAAAGAGCGAGATGCTAGTTGTGGAGGGGACCAGTTCCAGTAAGTGCTGAATTTTATTGTAGAAGTTGGGGGGGTTAGAGGAGAAATGGTATAATGAAGTAGTGGAAAAATTGAATTATAACAAGAACGCTATCTGGTATTGGCTTTAAGATCTTATGGCCATAACAAGGACTACTCTAATCCTGTCTGCAGTAGTAGCGTTTACAATGCCCAACTCATATCTACCAAAAAGGATTAATCTGTTCTTTTTACGAGATCAAACTGACTTTTTTTCTTTCAAAATGACAACACATGACTTAGCTACAATTTTTTTTTTTTTAAGGAAAGCATTTCTTTATCATCTGTATAACCAGATAGAAGAAGGGAAGGATTTTTTATTTTAGGTGGATTACTGCTGCGCTTGCTGAAAGATTTCATACTATTATCTCTGTTAACAGCTTAATTCATTTATGACTGTCAGGTTTTGATAGAACTGATACATTTTATTTTATTTTCATTATGGGCTTAACTTGCAAGATGTTGCTGCTCATGCTGAGTCCAAAGACACTTTAGGCTTGTGAGTTTTCCATCATTTTGCTAAGATGAACTCATTAATTTTTCTTCAGACTAAGAAAAGCCAATGCAACAAAACGTTTCAGCTGCTGGACGGTTAGTCACTAGCGTGGCTGGCTGATCATTTCACAGCAGATGATCAGCACAGACTCTTTGCTGTGTTAGCCATGAGTTTTTAAAATAAACTTAGTTCTTTGCTGTTGATTTCTAGCTGTTTTTTTTTTCCTTAAATTCTTTTGTGAAAGATCAATAAATCTTACGAGGAATTTTATGAAATGTCTTATAACTCTACCCTGGAGCTTCTCATTTATATTAAGACAAATTTCCTAAAGTCTGAATATAATTAATAATTATTTAAAAGTTCTTTAAAAGTGCCCAAGTGTGTAGGTGAGCATTCTGCGAGGGGGATTTGCTCAGATGCTATCTTGTAAAACATAAAATAGGAGCAAGAAGAACTGACAGCTCAGCTTCATTCACTTTTTCCTCTGTATAGTTTCTGAAAGAAAAGCACCGTTAGACAAGCAAACAAAAATCACACGATAAAGTTGTTTGGGGAAAAAAATACTCTTTCTAGCACTTCTGGCAGTATAATAGCTGTGTTCGTATAAAAATGTATGTATCCGTGCTGAGATTCACAGACTATTGCTGAAGAGGGGGCTTACTTTCAAGGAGACCTCTTGATAATGCAGCCCAGCTTTTTTTTTTCTTAGACCCTATAGGTGTTGGCCTGCATTCAGTTCTCGTACAAAGCCATTTATCACGTCATGTTTGACTTCTGCCTGCTCTCTGCTCGAGTGGCCGGGGCTGCCCAAGGCGCCCATTAACTCCTGCCCCAAAGCCGCTCCGGCCGCCGGCACTTACCCGGCTCTGCTGGCTGGAAACCCCTTTGCTCTGATAAGCCTTGGGGCAGATCGGTTTGGCTTGTGATGAAGATAGAAACAGCCTTAAGAATGAAGAGTTTTAATACTTTAATTAAAGGTTTCGGATTCATACGAGCAATTTTAAACTACAGGCTTTTTTTTTTTTTTAAAATTACACAGCCCGGCCCTTCAGGTTCCCCTTGTAATCCTGCCGGGGCTCACAGCCTTCCCTTACATTTCTTTTTCACGCTTTGGTTTCTATAATGAGATAATTAAGCATCTCATGGTTTGTTAAGATACAATACATGAAAAAAGGTTTTAAAGCTGTTGTTTCAGGATAGGAAGGCAGTTTCTTACTACCTGTTACATACAACCTCACAGGAGAGATTTTGTCCTTTTTTAGAGGAAGAAATTGTTCAGAAAATCACACCTATTAAGAATACCATGTGCTTAATTTAATTCCCACTGAAGCGGTTAGATTTCAACATTTAAAGTCAAGGCATTGCTTTAAGTGTTTCCCTGACTGAGCTTATATCGTGAGTAGGTGCACTGGATTTGTTACAAAAACAATGAAAATACAGAAGAAAGTTTAAAAACCCCCTTCAATGCAAGCAGGTGAACAAGACACTACCCAAGGACCAGTCACCTCCATTTCTGCTGGCTTGCTAGAGTGCTCAGTGCTTTTATTGTAGGTAATGGCTGTTATTCAATGAGTGTTTCCTTTTTTCTTCAGCTATCAAGTACTAGCCATTGGCAAGACCACCGTAAAGGAGAAGAAATTGTCAGGTAATCCCCCCTTTTAAAGAAAACTCCACACATGCAGAATTAAAGTCTGCTGACAGTAAAAGGCCAGTGTGAGTGGGAGCTCTAGCAAGCTGCTTGCCCAGGTCTCCTTAAATTACACCGTGGTGAAGAAAACATGACTTCCATATGTCAAAATTTGTTAATCGAAAGGCTAGTGCAAGACAGCAGAAATTTTTTTCCATGAAGGTTAATAGCCTAAAATCTTCTGGTGTCCTCTGTTCACTCTCAGCTGTACCTCTGCTCCTGGTCCGTCAAAGTTCTCCATACCTGAACCATAAAGGACATCCCAGATGAGGACTGGTGTCAATATGACTGTGTCTATTGGAAATGCAAACAGATCTGGAGATCTCCTTTCCTTCTGGCCTACAGTCACCATCCAGCTGACCCTGGACCTCAGGTCCCTCTCACATGTCAACGTCCTCAACGTCCCCTTGGGGAACCTCCCGTGTGGCCGGGCCACCCCTTCCTCGGGGGGAAGGGCTGCCCTTCCGCCTCCCTGCTGCCTCTCACCTCCCTGCACACCAGTCAGGCAGCGTGCTTCTACTTTGTGAGGCAGTGTTGTTAATGAAGATACTAACGAGGTTGTGCCCTAGACCCATCCTGAAGTGCTATTAATATATATCTCCTGTGGTAACTGAGTTTTGCGCTGACCTACCCTCCCAAGCCACCCTGGGAACGTGCCAGTATCACCCCAAATTTAACTCTCCGAGCTCCCAGTTGCTCATTTTACACCATTTCTTGGCACTGGGTAGTTTTCTTCGGTGACGTGGTGTACCCCTCCTCTTCAGCACGCGAGTAACCACTCGAGGCAATATTGAGACTCCAAGCTCTACAGTGGCAGAATTGCCCAGCAGCCAGTGGAAAAAAGCTGAGTTTAGAGCCGAGGCAGCTACCCCCATGGCTGGAGTGGTTCTGGGGGCTGCCCCGGTTGTCCCCAAGGTTGTAGCGGGAAAAGGCAGGGGCATGGGGAAGCCTTCTGCCGAGAGAGCTGCCAGGGCCAGCTGCAGAGTGAGCCCTACAGAAAATCAAAAAAATTCAAATATCCCTGGGTGTGGTGTAAGCTGCAGCTGCTGCTACAATTTCCACCTCTCGCTCTGCGTTTGTATTTTAAAGGATGGAGTTTAACCGAGTGACAGTACTCGGAGGCAAGGATAAATCGATGGCTTGTGCCTCAGGCTTTTCCCGTCATTGCAAATTGTGCCACGGTGGGTATAAATTCACAGTAGATTTTTTTAATCTGCATAGGTACGGTCCAGCGTATTTCTTATTGCTGTAAATGAAGAAGAGTAAACAAGAAAAAGAAAAGAAAACCAACTTCATACTATGTAAAGCAACTTGCATTTTTGCTGAGAAAAATGTTACCTGGAGTCCGTATCCACATCTGTCCTCAGGCAGAGCGTTCTTGGGTTTGCTAATACAGTGGGATGAGACAGCTGCTATTTGCAAATCTACCCTCCGCAGTGTGACAAAAGACCTGTCTGGTAATCTCACGCAGGTCTGATGTCTTATTGCAGTAGTACTGCGCCGGGCTAGGTCTGAAACAGAACAGCTTCCCGCGCCGGGACGGCTTGCTCCGCGTTTAGCACGGCACGGTGGAGCGGTAATTCCAGTCCTGCTGCGTCAGCAGATTGCAGCCGCTGTCTCCGAGCACAGGACAAGCGCGTGCTTAACTTTTCTATATCTCAATACTCCTTTACGTACCAATAGAGTGTACAAATAGTCAGAAAACGGCACCTCGTGGGGATTGCGCATATTACGTTAAAATATTGCTTTGTCCTTGGCTGTGCAAAGGGTTTCCTTGAGACACCGAGTCCCAGCCATGACGTACAGAAGAAAGGTGGTCAGACTGCTGGGACGCAAAGTGCAGTTTTGACCAATAGGCTATTTTAAACAATAGGATGCATCCTTAATCTTTGCTTTAAACACACAAATCTCTTTTCATAATGTATTTAACTTTTGATAATTACACATCTTTAAAAACTACATCAGTCGTGGGTTTTATCCATCTAAATTTAAATGGAAAGGTGATTTGGTGACAAACTGATGCTAACATTTCTTTTTAGCACTCAAAAAAAAGCAATATTAAGGATAGAGAATAAAGTGCGAGTTTTATCCAGTGCTAAGGTGTCACCCATTAACATTGCAAGTCAAGTTTCTGCTTGTACGGTATAATGCTTTGTTTCATAACAATACATTAGTGACAAATTTTGATACTTCAATACACTATTCCCTTCTTCAACAACTAATTACTACAATTAGCTTCCCGCATAGTAAATTCCTTCTCCCTCCCATTTCCCAGCCGCAAGCCTGTGACAACAAGCACAGAGCTGAGAAAATTCTTTGCCGTTCAGTCCTTGAGAGGGGTCTACAGAGGAACAACCCTTAGCTTTTTAATTGGGAGGATTATTTAGACACCTTTGACTTAAAATTTATCTGGGAACTTCGAGGAGCAAAGCAAACGCTGAGCGGGGTGATGGGAAAGCCCCCCTTTGTTTGCACAGCCCCCGGCGTGCTGGGCGCCAGGGCAAAGCCTCGCTGCCGCGGGCAGGAAAGCGGGATGGCCGTTCCTCACCCCGCTAAAAACGATGAAATGCATTACCTGATATCTGAGTCTAATGGCTCTCTACAACCGTAAACGGTATCCCTGAGAGAATTTCCCCGCCCCGGCCCGTAGGAGGTTGCTGGCTGCGGGGAGGACGGTGCGGCAGCAGGGGGTCGTGCTGCCGGCCTCGGGGCAATAGCAGCCGTCGTTTGGGGGGCAGCGGAGGAGCTGCAGACCTGGACACCTTGGGCCAGACTGGCCAGGGCACTCTAGATGTGTTTGCAATTGAACTCCTCCTGCCTTTTTCCATAATGTTTTGAGTTTCAGTACTAGTTTGCAGTGCCACTCGGCAGACTTTTTCTGTTTTCTGGGGAGAATTCCTGTATCACATCTGGATTCCTGCCAGATCCTGCTTTGCCCAATCCTGCCGAGATTTTTAGGCTTATTATTTCTCTCCTACATAAAGTCGCAATAAAGTTATATTATGCTGATGTATTTGATGAAGGAAGAGGTACAAAGCCACTCAGGGCACAGCAAAGTCAGCTCCGCAGGGCTCGCCCTGGCCATGCATGGAGGGGGAGAGGGAGCGTCGTCCTGGCATTTGCCTGCAGGATTTCCTCCAAAAACGCCTGGCAGTCCTGGCTTTGTGTTCAAAAGGTCGTATTTCCCCAATTAAGGAGGCAGAATTTGTTTGATTGTTCGTTTTGTGTGTTTTGCAGTGATTTTTAGTTTTAGTAGGATCTCACCAGGACAACACAGAAATCGCTAAGTTGATATGTAATTGGGAGGGAGAGGGAGCTTTCTAAAAAGTAATGAATAAGCAAAGTTTAATTGAGATGAACAAAAATGTAAAAGCTTGAGCTGGTCCTTCAAGTGGCAAGATCAAATCTCAGCTGCTCTTCTCGTGGATGAATTTTTAATTAAGTACAATCTAACTGTGTTGCAGGTAGAAGATGAAACAAAATACTCTGATGACATTAGCAGGACAATATCCTCTCTGAATCCAGATAGAAGGCCAAATCAAATCCACTTCACCCCTCCTTCACTCCCTCTTCCCTATGAAACACTGCAAGAAATTTAAATCAATTAAACCCCTTTAGTTTAGAGTCGTCGTGCTCTTCTGGGGCAGCACCTTTAGCCCAGGGACATGCAGACAGCTAATCCTGGTCATCAACTCATTAACATCCACCTTAAAATCTGTTCCTTCCTTTCTTGCACCCAGTTTCATTATTTCAGTCCTCTTGATAGTTAGAAGCATTCTTCCATTTTCTGATGTAAACTTAGTCGTAACTATGTTGGAACACTTCTTTCTTCTGATAGGACCATATTTTCCTTTCACTTACAGAGTTCTTTTCCTGCTGCATTTCAGCTTTCATCAAAATTGCAGAGTCTTTTCTCTTAAAACAAACTTGCCATTTTTCTGTACAAGTTCATACTCACCTCCCTTGAGCTTTGGTTACCAAAATAATTGCGCTGTGCCGAATATGAAAATATTGACTTTGTAAAGTAACATTTCGCCCTTTTTGTGGTTGATATTTGGCCCTTCTCCCTCTAGATAATGTGTGACGAGCGAATCCAAATAACTCACCCCTACGCAGTGCAGTCCTGGGGGGGTCCTGGGGTGCCTCCTCCTCTCCTTCAGCGTGATGTAAGCTTTGTCTCCCTTTCAGCCTGTTCTTGAAACACCTAATTCTTGTACTCATTTCCCATCTTCTCAAGTCATTTTTCATGTTGCAACAGATTATACTCTTTGATGAAGCGTAGATAGATCTTTTGCATTTTTTTGAAGGAAATAAGTTATCTTATCAAAGAAAGATAAATTAGTCTGGTATTATATCCCAGTTTCCATTTTCCCTTATATATTTACTAGAGCACTGGTTATAGTCTTGTCCTCATTGGCCTTCCGACTCATCGTCTTTCATGTAATAACTCTTTTGCCTTTGAAATAATGCTTGCACTATCCAGATAACTTAGGAAATGAAGCAGATAAAACATGAAGCACATATTGACTACGTCTATGAAGTTAAATAGTGCCAGAGCATAGCACAGGAACTATAGTGGTCTATACTGGTGCTTTGGTAGAGCAGCCCCTGGCACATCTTTGACCCGTTGCATCAGGCCGCTCTAGTTGGCAGGATAATACTGTGACTTGGGGTGCAGACACAGCCACCTACGGCTGACCTGGGGTTTATTTTATGTACAGCTAACAATTCGGGCTCTGCATGGTGAAAGTAATTGGTGTCATAGCCCCAGTGCCAGAAACTGCAGCAAACTGAGTTAATTAGGCATTAAATCATTTCTAACATTGCTCCATTTCAAACTGGTTGCTTCTCTAGAGATGGCAGGATCTCTGAGGCTGGAAAGAGTAAACTGTACCCACTGTAATTTGCGTTAAAAGCAGTATTGTCCTCATCATCAACATATCATCTCGACAATAAGGAGAAACTGAAATTCGGGATGCTCTGCATGGATTCCCATGCCAGCCAGGGTGGACTTCTTCCGACTCCTGGGAGAGCAGAGCAGGATGGATAGGTGTTGTTGCAGATCCCACTCATCGTCAATGATCTCTGAGCAGAGCGGTCTTTTCAGAAGTCTCTGTATGTCAGATTAAACTGATGAGTGAGACAGAAGTATGTGTAACTCCCGAAGAACACAGAGCTGGGGTAGGGTGGTGTAAGGGCTTAGCGGCAACAGCACCATTGAAGAAGTGCAGGTTGTAATCATGGACTGGTGCCTGAAATGGAGCATGAACTAAGGACCTCTTGAGGGTTTTGTGGTGGTCCATCTGAGCGGGGGCAAACTGTCTTAAGACCCTAGAGAGCAGGCATGTCAAGTCTGCCCAGGCTGGGAAGGTTATTTCCATGCTAGGAATCTATCAAGGGCTTAAGGGCAGGAACAGGCTCAGCAACCCCTTGTCCTCTCAGAGGCCCGACAGGGTGCAGCTCAGGAGGTGCAGGTCTCCTTCATGCGGGGGAAGAGATTTTCATGAGTATGAGATTTTTCACTCCACACAGATTCTGTCATTTGCAGTTTCCTTTTTTCCAAGCGTATGAAAAATAATTCGCTTTTCCAAAGTTTCCCACCTATATATTTCGGAAAGGTTAAAATGATTTTGTAGGCTCAGAAATGTGTGGGAAGACTGCAGAGCCTTAACCTCGTCCCCATCCGTGCACATCAGGAGGGCCACGCTCCCCTCTTTCTGGTGCCGTGTCTGCCCAGGACACCCCACCGGGTATCTGCACTTCTCATCACTGGGGTATAACCTTACAGACAAATACGTTTTGAGTCAGAGGTTAGCTAAATGCATCACTTATCATTCGGGTTTGACACTTACAACGCTGTATTCTGGAAACAGTTAATAGCCAAGAGTACAATGATGACTTTTATAATTCAAAGTGACCCAAATCATTACGATATCTTTTACCAGTAGTCATCAATTTTCAGAGTAAGTTCCAACAGTTTTCTCCTGCTGGCTATAAAATAACCGAACAAAAGGGTTTGCTAAAGGGGTGCGATACTTCATGCTTCTGAAATTTTCTCACACTCTTGAGATCCTGAAAATAATATGCACTCTCCATATTTCTCACTGCAAATGATAGCAGAAACTCATTAATTCATCTTGTAAAGAAATAAAGGTAAAAATTATATTCACTCCTCCTGTCTTCTGCTCAGCAAGATGATGTGATGTAGGAGACTGGAATGACTCGTGAAATCCAAGATACATTTCCTTGCATTTATATTTTACTGACACAACTAAAGTTGCTTAAATGAATTTCTCTTGCTGCTATGCCCACAGCAGTGCCAAGCCACTACCATTGACAAGCCACTACCATTGAGATTTACATCTTCTGTGTCACATCTCTTAAGGCAAAGCAGTTCTTTTGGGAGACCTGAATGATTATGTCTTGCCCAGAAGATATTTCTGGTAGGTATCAGTGAAACCAAAAATCAGGAACCTAGAAGCAAAGAGTAAAATGGGTGTCCGGAAACTGGAAGGAAAAAAAAAAAAAAAAGAGAGAAGGAAAATAGAGCACTGGGAGTAGAGACGAGGCAATGAAAAAAAAAAATACCCCTAAAGCATTTGGCTGTGAAAAAAAATCAAGTCAGCAAAGGCTGATTAGTAGCTGTGGTACCAGGGTGATCCCATTAGGGATGTAACATTGATATATTTTTGTGGAAGAAAAATTATCCAGCAACAAGGATGGAATTCTTAATGGAAAAAGTATTTCATTAAATCCTCTTAATGAAAGAGATTGGAAAACAACAGAGCAAAAAAAGCTCTGAAGAAATACAAATACGTACTGAGGAGCTGACTCCTGCCCTGCAAATGGAGGGAGGCGACAGCAGAGTGGAGAGGACTGTCAGTTTAAATGAGGCAGTAATGGCTTTGGCTGGCACCTCCAGGGCTTCAGAAAGACATTCTCAAGATAATAAACTGTTAATTAACTTTCCCTTTTCCCAGAGGATCTTAGCATCCAGTTGTTTGGAGAACTACCTAGAAAATTGGGTTTAATTCTCTTTCCTGAGTTAAAACTTCACAAGTGGGAGTGCTGAGGTGATGGAGAGACCCAGGATTTGTCTCCAACAATGTGAGGATGAGTAGGTCGTTAGGGAATTTCTAGGAATAGAAACTAAGAAATCAGCTTTACCTGTTTTTTTTTTTTTTTAACTGCATGCGTTGCAATACACTGGAAAAATATTGCGCCTGTAGGAAGTGTTTTAACATGGAGTAAAGAATTATTTTGCAAGTGCTTCATACCGTGTGTCCCAGCTGCGCAATGCTGCTGTGCTGTGCTTGGGACAAACGCAGGGGTGGGAAGCGTCCCCTAAAGGCGCTTGTGCTATTCTGCAGTGACTCGAACAAAAGTCTGGTAACACAAAAGACTGGTATCCCCCTTAATGTTATCTTTTTCTTTTCCTCAGCTATAATATGGGTTTTTTTAACTCATGCTAAAGGCTTGTTTGGGGAATAAACTTTTGGGAATGCAACTTTGCGAGATGCGTGCTCAAGGCTGAGCCCTTGTGGTTACGGGGATTCACAGTTTCACATTTCGTCTTCTGTTCGAAATGGTTTAGTTTTGTTTTTTTTTTTTAAGTATGCCATAAAAAAATGACATATTTGACATGGATTTTTAAGAAACAATCCTGCTCTGTCCGTGTTTTGGATAGGGTTCATCTCAACAGCTGAATTATGCTCGTTGTTGAGGCTGAGACAAGATGCTTGGGATTACCTCTGCCCTCTAAATGTCTTGTTCCTGCAGTTCAATATATCTTCATGATGGGCAGTGTCAGAAAGGCTGCAATCTCGGACTTCCCTGGTACCTTGCTGAGGGTGACAGACTGCTAAGGGATAACTTCACGTGGCCTTCCAGAGGACAACCATGCTTTCACCTTATTTTCGGAGATCGCTTGCCGGCTCTTGCCTTTCAGGATCATTATTTTCTATCAAGGTGGCAGCTTCTCATTTTAAAACAAATATTGTCCTTGAAAGCATTCCATTGCCACTGATAAAATGATGGTTCATTGAGTTATCTCCATAAGCACATGCCAGCAATCGTTGTGGATAAATTACATACATCAAAGACTTCTAATGACCATACTTTGAGTAAAATTAGCTTCCTGCGTTTGCATCGTTAATTAAGCTCAACACCACCTTTCTACATATGCTGCTTTCCCTAATAGCCTGTGCTGTCTACGAAGTATAAATTACTGCCCGTCTGCTCAGGTTCAGTTTTGATACTGGGTACAGCAACACGATCTAGTTTGCATTTACTTGTTCTCGGAGGGATCTTAAGTTGCACATATCTTAAGTAAACACTGAAATATTAGATGAACTAAAGCTCAGTACAGCTCACTGTATCTAGGTATTGGAAAACAGGCATTACTACACAGGTGCACTGTTTCTCACAAATTATTATACATTGGGGTTTATTTGCTTGCCCAGTCTCAGCACGCATAGCTGCCTGTGTGACATTTTACACTCTTGGAGATGTCTCATCACTCTTACACCCCAATGGTCCAGTCCATTTGTCTTTATTTGGGCTCCAGGAGGGGAGCTCTCTTCAGGGAGCTCATTTTGACAATTTTGGGTTAGGTCTGGCATGCTACAGTGCAGAGGAAGGAGGAGCAAGCCCCGTGCACACAGCCGGAGCTGCAGGAAGCACCTTGTGCACGCAGGGCACCAGCTGATCCCCTGCTCCTTCCCGCAGGGATCATCTCACCCACAGAGCTCCATCACCATTCAGATGGAGGAGAGTGGTGAAGAAGTGCCCTTGGGTAAAGCAAGCCACGCCACAGCCAAGGGGTACAGTTGTGTCCACTTCCCTGCAAATAAGCAGTGGGATAAAAAAGCTGGGCTTGCAATAAATTAAAAAAAAAAATAGGAGGGAGTGGACTTTACAGATCACAAGTTAAAAATATATACCTTGAAGTAAAATTTTCTATTACAAATATCATACATCACACCTTAGTACTTCTTCCTTGCTCAGTGAATGCCTTGCCCTCTAGCCTTAAGCAATCCAAAGCACTTGAATAGTAAAACCTTTTTTTTTTTTAATAACTTCACGCTCTTAACAAAATCTTGGCCCTAAACTCTGCAGTTGTAACCTTCTAAGCAACGCGACACGGCCCTGTGTCATTGTGCTCCAGCTGTCCTCCATCACCACATCACCACCTCGGTCCTCTCCAGCAGCACCTGCGAGCAGTGACTCAGAGAGCAGACAGTTATTCTCAGCTTTGCCTTCATGGCAGCTGGAAGTTTTCTTATAAATAAACGCTTTGCTGTATACAGCAAAGCCAATTCACAAAGCTGCTTCCAAAACTGTATAAGCAGAAGGTAATAAGAGCAATTGGTTAGAAAGAAAAAAAGCAAGCAAATTAAGACGTGAGTGGAAATTGGCAGGCATCAGCAATAAGCCAAATTCTGAGCAAATTAAAGCAGAGTGGTACAAAGTATTTATAGAAACAAAAGCTGTTGCTAATCCTTTTAGAGCAGGGGCCTGCAAAAATTGTTATGCAACATCCACCCAAGCAAAGATTTATCCTTAAAGAAATTGAACTCCGGAGTCAAATATATTTAAACTCCACATCTTTTTGACACATACACAACATACCACAAGTTTAAAGAGGACCTGCCAGATCACTAGTCCAATTACAGATATATATTAAAATCCCCTCAGATCTGGACTAGTACATCTGACTTGTCTTTCTGATACATTTATTTTTTAGGTTTCCAGCAGTATCAGAATTCTGGAGTTCAAAACCCAGAAGTCCTAAAAAGAGTGTCTCTGAGGTCAAACTTGAGCTGAGAAAGTCCTCTCAAAAATCCTCTAGCAGTGAATGCATCCATCCACTGGTAGCGGGACATAAAGTTTGTGCGTCATGTTTCTTTATTCGGAAAGATCAACAGTGGCTTGGTTTTGAATTTTTTTTTTTAATTAGCTGGTAGAGCCCACAGGATTCACCTAATTATGTATAAAGGTATGCCTTAATCATAGGGCCGGCTGCCATTCATTCTCATTTGGTTTCCTTTTAACCTGTGCTCATCTAACCAAGTTATACGAGCCCGTAACCACCTGCTAGGAGAACAGCTCTAATTCCCATTTCCCCCCCCAAATCTGACTTTGTCAATCAAGCAATAAGAGGTGCTAAATAGTCAGCTTGTGCTTCCTGCTTCTCCATCAACTCCTCACTCCGAGCAAGGTCAGCCATGGCACACATTTGGTTTTCGGCTCCTAAGGTCCTTGTGAAGCAGTTTTGTAATGAAACCTGCTTATTTTAGGATGGAGGGCCTCACTGCAGGAGCCAGAACTGGAAGTCTTCGGCAAAGGAAAGATAAGTATACGTGTCTTGTTGTATTTATATTGTCCTTCTTTCCCTCTTTGAAAAGCATTTTATTAGTGAGGGATGAGCAAAACAACAGCTAAGTGAGTCAATGCGCTTTTCTGAATATTCAATGTATAATTCTTGGTACAGAATAAGCGAGGAGTTATGCTTATTTTAACCTTCCAACCAGGACCAAGAATCTAAAATACTCAGTAGTGTCAGAGGGAGGTTTGCTAGCACACTATTTTATTGTGAGTTACTTATTTCTGTCAAAGCTTGATTTTGGGAATCATGTGATTGCACAAGTTTCTCTCCAACTCATTTTTATTGCAGAAATGTTAGGGTTATCAATAAAAGCTGCTATGAGGAATAAGGAAAAAAATGCTATGAACTTCTTATTAAAACCTCTCACTGTCTATAAATTAATCTTGTAATTTATGAAGCCTTTTGGATTAGAAACCCTGTAGAGGCTGGTTTAGAAATGTATTCCTCTGACTTCCAGTCCTCTCTCTGTTTTTGCATCTAGTGTTATCTTGATCTGTACTCCTGAGGGGAAAACCCACCGATGATGCTTGACTTCTCCAGTGCCCAGCCCTTTTTATGGAGGTTTAATTTATATTATTCTTGCGAGCATAAGAATTTTATTTTCTACGAATATTTCAAAAGACTTTAAAAGATGATTGTTGTTTTAATAGCAATTGTAGAATTTTCCAGCTTTATTTCCTAAATAATTTGAAAGCAGGAATAGAAAATACTATCAACTTGAAAGAGCATCAAGAAAATGTATTATTCTTATGCAGCACTTGGATCTTCTCGAAATCTGAATGAAATGAGAGAATGTGTCTTGTTGGGGTTTTATGTGGGTAATTAGTCCTACGTTTCTGTTGGCTTTGCTTCAATAGCTGTAAGGGATGTTATGGAGAATTGAGATTTGAACCTGGTTTCTGCTTCGCAAAAGGTTTTAAGATGTGCAGTCTGGATCCAAATCTGGGCTCTGTTAAAACATGAAGATCTTTGGTTTGTTTGCAGCCCTGTGTAGTTTCCCTTGCCCATTGCAGGGGGAGGATTCGGGGCTCTTGGACTCTTCCGTAGTCACCAGCACGTGGCCCCTGCAACGCGTTCCTCACCGTGCGTGCCACCAGGGCATGCTGGCTTCTGCTTTTTGAGCTTCTGCCACACAACCTGATACTTATACATTTTAGCTGTAACCCAGAGCCCACAGCTTCAGTGCCAAAATGAGGTTTTGAGTGTCACTCAGAATACCTTATTTCTTATGGGTAACTGAAGAGGAATGGAATAGCTCTCTACATACAAAATATAATGTTTGTATATAAGACATAAAGATCACAGGGGGTTATGCCTTCACTCCAGTGTCCTCCTGAGCATCCTCGTCCTCTTTGAGATGAGAAAATGCCTGTGTAGATTTTGTCTGAAGAAAAAGCAGATGTGTGTGTGGTGCAGCCTCTCCACCTCGTGTACCTGGCCTTCTCTTGCAAGATGATAACATGCCTGAAGACAAGTGCAAAGACATCGTTGTAAGACTTGAACACGTTTTTGGCCAGACGCAGCAATAAAATGTTAAATATTTAATGTTCCTCTGATTCCCTGTGCTTTTTGTTGTATGTTTTATGGTTCTAATGTTGCTTATGAAATGCCTAGAATGCTATGGTAGCTCAGGGCCATAAAAAATTAATTTACTATGTTTTATTTATTATCATAAAACCCTTTTCCAGACCTTCTGTAACTGTCTCCAGAAGAAAGTTGAAATATATTCTTTTCCACTTGTTAGCTCAGCAGCTCACAGCTGGAGAACTGTGACGGGACGTTGTAGGAAGCTGCCTGCACATCTCCCAGCGAGATCATCCCAGGCCGTTAGCGTGTGACTTGATTTCAGGCTCTGAGTTTGCCCCACTCTACAGGGGCAGCTTAATTTGTTTTCTGGGCTTTTAATGGGTTCTAATAATACTGCAAGCTTACCTGTGAGTAATTCTGTTGGGTTGTTTTCCACTGTCCTAGGAATAAATCAGGATTGTGGTCTTTCTCTGAAAAAGTACTTCTGGGAGAAGGATCTGAGTAGTGTGCGTATGGAATAGTCAAATAATATATCATATAGCACCCAGTGGGCTGTCGGAGACTGGATATAAAATGCTGAACTCCTTCAATTTCCACCATCTGCAAGGGAAGCCAATCTATCACTCGACAGCTTGTGGGGGTGAAGTGTTGTGAAAAGATTGCTCTTCTGCTTTGAAAGGCAGTGCTAAAAGCTGATGTTGCAAGGGAGCTGGAAATTTTCTAATTCAAGATCTGTAGGTGGTTTCCACCAAAGTTCTTTCCGTTGGTCAGTCACGACTGGGCAATACTACTTTTTGCCCAAACAAAAGCATTAAATGATATTGTTTCTGTGCTTTTATTGGGTGGAGGAGCCTTTTTAGGAGGGCTGGAGTGGAAACTGCTCTTCCCTCCCTGCACAGAAAGGATGCTCCTTTAATTGCCTTCCAAAAACCTCCAACTTTGGAGATCTGCCTTCAGTCCTAGTGGTACTGCTCCAGCCATGTGTAAGGAGCAGGTTAAGTACAAAAAAACCACCCGCTTTGCCAGTGGTTCATCTCATTCCTGGATTTCTCTTTAAACTTGAGCAAGCTTTTAAAAACTGTTCAGTGAGACAGTCGATAGCACCTCATATTTCAGATATGTCACCATGAAAACAATATGTCAAGGTATATGTTGTCACAAATTGTACAGAATAAAAGAAAGCCTTAAGAGTCAGTGTGCCACCCATTGCAGAGCCTCTAGCAAGGTCCAGGTGCCCTTAAAAATATCATATAGCTGGAAAATTTCAGGCAAAATCATGGCAGCTTGTCTTACCGCATGGTTCTCTGCAATGATTTAAAGCTTGAAATCTGTCTTGCCTGATGTATATCAGTATTTGATTAAAAATGTCCTGCAGCACTATTTCATGACTGTTATTGATAGTGCAATGTAAACAGTTCTTTGTTTTTCCCTCTTGTCAAAATAAGATGCCATGCTTAAATCTACTTGTGCCAACGTAACAGAATACTGACACTTAGTCCTTATAGCTTAAAACAAAAAAGAGGCTAGTAAAGGGCCCTTCAGGTAGTCTATATCCTTTCTGAAACACCATTGAAAGGCAAATTTGGCATGAGAGATGTTATTTTAGCACTGTTATTTTTGTTTCACTCTGCAAGAATCCAACCACAGACCGCCACGTCCGTACAGCATGTCTTTAGCCAAATGGCACGCTGCGTCTTCGGCACTGGATCGCGCCCTCCCTCTCATGCCAGTGCTGCTTGTATTGAGTTATATCTCTTGTCCTTTAACTTCTGGACTCTCAAAATCAATTCTAAGCATGACTAACTAAAATTTGCTTTGTGGTGCCTTTGTGGAGAGATGCCGGAGCGTGAGAGCCAGACATCATCCTGCCTCGGGTAGCGAGGAGGAGGAGGGTAGAGCAGACCTATTTGAAGTCACCTTTTTTCACAGCGCGGCAGCCAGCACTGGTTTGCTCTGGGAGGTGGAAGGGGGATTTGTTCTGGTCTCCTCTTCTTCCAATACAATTCTTAGTACTTGAACTGATCACATTCACTGTAACTCACAGACTAAAGATTTGTCACTTACTTTTGTCTTGCCTGTTCCAGAGG
The DNA here is from genome assembly GCF_964195595.1 of Calonectris borealis. Lineage (NCBI taxonomy): Eukaryota > Metazoa > Chordata > Aves > Procellariiformes > Procellariidae > Calonectris > Calonectris borealis. Next base: position 41,781,133 of record NC_134318.1, read on the forward strand.
AGCTTTTTTTGCTATTTTGGACAACTTTTGTCCTGTACCATCTATTGCAACCGGCTGGTTATAGCAGAAAGCCGGTGCAAGGAACTGTAACTGGTGTCTATGTTGTGCTCCTGCCATCCCCAAGCAAGCATGCATTCTTACCATTTCAAATGCTCTGAAGGTATCACTTGCTGTAAACATTTAGACATAAAATTCTTGCTTGGGTTTTTCCCACAGTTGTAGAAGCCATCAAGACACCTGCCTTCCCTCCCTATGTAACAGCTGAAACAGCTTCAAACTGTTTACTGTCAACATAACCCAAAGTAATAATGTCGTGCTGCCTTTTCACTTCTGGCCCAGGCATCAAAATGCAGAAACATAATGAATTGTAAAGGAGTTCACAGTGCTGTGCCCTCCACTGAAATGGTACTTTCCTTTTTCTGCTTCTGGGATCTTGATTTCTGGTGGAAAACAGATCACTGGCTGAGGGTAAGCACTTGAGAGGGAGAATTTGGTTTGCTTTGCTTTACTTCAGCCCAAGCGTGTTGTAAATCTGCGTGTGGGCTCCCAGGGTTTGGCTCACTCGGCTGAGCATGTACCAAACCTGTGGGTTTCCTTTACGTCCTACATAGAATCATAGAATAGTTTGGGTTGGAAGGGACCTTTAAAGGCCATCAAGTCCAACCCCCCTGCCGTGGGCAGGGACATCTTCAACCAGATCAGGTTGCTCAGAGCCCCGTCCAATCTGACCTTGAATGTTCCCAGGGATGGGGCATCTACCACCTCTCTGGGCAACCTGTGCCAGCATTTCACCACCCTCGGCGTAAAAAATTTCTTCCTTATATCTAGTCTGAATCTACCCTCTTTTAGTTTAAAAACATTCCCCCTTGTCCTGTCGCAACAGGCCCTGCTAAAGAGTTTGCCACCATCTTTCTTCTAAGCCCCCTTTAAGTACTGAAAGGCTGCAATAAGGTCTCCCTGGAGCCTTCTCTTCTCCAGGCTGAACAACCCCAATTCTCTCAGTCTTTCCTCACAGGAGAGGTGTTCCATCCCCCTGATCGTTTTCGTGGCCTCCTCTGGACCTGCTCCAACAGGTCCATGTCTTTCTTGTGCTGAGTCCACATCCACTACCCCTGGTGGGATTTACCGTGGATACCCAGGGTAAATCAGATGGCATCAGACAGCTATGTTTGGCCGACAGAACTGACCTTAATAAAGCTTAAACAGGTAGCACAGTCCTAAAATGAAAACCTGCTTTTCACGGTGCTGAGCATTGGTTTGGATTTGAAGTTGCTGAATCTCTTCAGCCTACCTGATGCCACATGAATTGCTGTGATTGCTGCTAAGACAAAAAAAATCTAGAAAGAAGTTGCTGGATTAGTTCAGTGAACACTGAAATCCCCAGGCAGCTTGTATGGGGGAGGCTACGGTGTTCCTTAGTGGTGAGGTAGTAACCACGAAAAGGACTGGAATGGTTCAGATCCTGAGGCAGGTATGAGATGATGGGGGGGGTGTGCCTGCTGAGGACCAGAGGTCTGTTCCAGTTGCCCCGCCTGGGCAAGTCTTGCCTGTCTGTGGGGTCATTTGTAGTAGAAGGGAGCAGCGTGCCCACAAGCTGCTGCTCCTGGAGACAAGGAGTGGGGAGAGAAGGTCTTGGGTAGCGACTGCCCCAGAGGTCACCTTGTGCAGCTGGGCATGGAGCTCACCAGGAGATGGAGGAAAGCCTCCTAACTCCTTTTCTGAACTGGCTCACCCATCCCTAGCACAATGGAAAACCTGTTTTCAAGCAAAACATAACCACTCTGTACCTTGTAACTTGGGGGGCATGGGAATAGCAGCAATCGGTTGAAATCCTTGAGTAGTTCCTGGAACACTTCAATACAACTATCAGTTGTGGTCTTCTTGGATTGAGATTACCTGTTGCATTTCACTGCCGTAACTATAGCTGCTGTTATGAGATGGAATAGAAAAATGGTCTGAAAAGCCTCTGAAATGTCTCTAACAAGGCACTGAAGAAGGAAAAATGGGAGGAGATCTGGAAAATAATTGGAGATCTGGCTACTCCAGAGCAAGTGTGCACTGGTTCATGCCCCGTTGCAGCCCCACCTCCACACTACATCCTTTCTTCAATAGTAGGTGTTTTGAGTGTTTTCTTCTCCCATGTCTAGGTTCACATCCTGCTGTTTTCAGAGGCCAAACTGGTTGTACACCAGTGATCCTTAGCTGCAAGGACGTGGGTACTGATCCTGACACGTGGGTACTGATCCTGACACGTGGGTACTGATCCCAGCCCACCCTAGCAAACGGGCAGCTGCCCTTGCCTTCTCTTGCTCCCACACGTGCGCTCGCGAGCGATCACTCATTGCAGTTCCTTGCCTTGTTTCTTTTCTGTCTGAGGCAGGAGTCACTTGATGCTTAAAACTATTGATAACATGGGTAAAGCCAAGGTGAAAGAGCTGGAAAGTGGTGATAAATGACTGTCATAAAAGAGCTATTTAATTTACCTCTACCCAGAGACTTCCTCTACCTTCTGGTTTTCCAGTTTCCTTAGAAACTAGGAGACTTGGGAATTTTGGTACTGATTAGAAAAGAAATTACAGTATTTCTCTGATTGTCTGCCTACTGAATGTAACGCATCGATATTGAGTTCAGGACCTTGCTTCATTCTATCAAAAAATATTACAAAGCTCAAAAATCATTTGTTTGATCTTTTAATTCAGCTGCTAAAGTGAGTTTCAGAAAAGGTGAAGATAATTTCTAGACTGGTAAAGAAGGAAATCTGTTTTAGAGGGCTGGAAAGTCATATTTAAAACAGTTCCCCCTTACAGATGGT